>NW_017729022.1:125328310-125345537 GCF_001723915.1 Gavialis gangeticus | reverse complement strand
GACTCTGCCTAGGGAAAGACAAAATGTCCACAGCCAGCAGCTATGGAGCCCTGCATACTCACTGTGCTACCGCCTTGTGTAGCACGTGTTACTTTATCTTTCCCCCCACAGAGGCTCTTGATGCAGAAGCTATTGTTACCATATTTCCTTACTTAATGCACGTCCCAATTTCCAGCAGATCTTTTTTTGGAAAAATGGTATGTGTTGTATGCAAGACAATATGGTGTCACTCCTGAACCCATGTTCTTCCTTACCAGAATCACCCATATGAGATTTGGAGAGGAAGCAGAGTGTGCCTTACAGATTTCTAGGTAATAAAATGTAAACAAAACAAGTCAGGTTTGTTTCAGCTGTCTTTAATTGACTGTCTTAAGATAGCACTGATCATTTTAAGGAGCACTATTTTTTATCTATTGAGTAAACCTGTAGAGCTCAGTCTGGTTAAGCTTGAAGAATTCAAGATTTTTTCTTTCTTGAACCTCTGGGCTAGGGACAGAAATTATATATAAACCGGTATAAGTGATCAGAAACCAGTTCAAATCTATAACACAAAAGAAGTTTAGTGCACATAAACTGCTTTCAAAATACCCAAAACCGGTTTAAGGTAAACGTGAATGGATGTTGTATCAGACTTAATTGATTTTCGTAAATCGGTTTATTGAACTTCTGTCCTAGATCCTGCAGTTTTGCAAACTCTGACTGGAAGCCTCTTGAAAGCAGACTTGCTCATCAGCTTCTTAGTACTTCTACTTTTGGCCAGAACTCATAAGTGAAAAAATGTAACCTTCTCTGTTCCGCTGTGTTCAGATTAGCTCTAGAAATGGGCCAAGGTTTAGGGTGGATGAACTGCAAGCTGCCTGCTGTATGTTAAAGGGAAAAGGAAAATACTGCTTTTCATAGTTAGTAGTAGGGTCAGAAGGGACCGGAGCAGATCATCAAGTCCAACCCCCTGCCATGGCAGGAAAGAGTATTGGCGTCAAACAACCCCAGCAAGGTGATTGTCTAGCCTTGTCTTAAAGACCCCCAGGGTAGGAGCCAGCACCACTTCGCTTGGAAGTTGGTTCCAGATCCTAGCCACCCTGATAGTGAAGTAGTGCCTCCTGATGTCTAATATCATCTTTTTGCAGCTTGTTCACTTTTTAGCCCTTTCAGTTGCCAGTTTTTCTTGGGGACAACGGAGGAAAGTTATTGCCTTTCCTAGTTCTTTCTAATGCTGCCGGTAAAGGAAAGCAATACTAGTTTTCCCTCCCCACCTTTTTTAACAGCTCTCTCAGAAATTTTTGGCTTGGCTACTACTATCGGTCAGGTTTAATCTGCAGCTGTGCCACTGTAAACTTTTCGGTTTTAAAGCTATTCAGGGCACTATATTTTTTTCACTTACATTTTTATCCCAATGAAAACTTCCAGTTTTTTTGTAGGATGGCATAGATTGTGCAACCAATATGTGCAGTGTGCAACAAGTGGGTGAAACTCCCAATTACATTTTAGCTACTGCAAGGTAATCACTTGGAGGGCAAAATGAGTGGACTAATTAAATTCAAGTAAAACACCATTAAAAATCCTAATTTACCATGAAATATGGCTAAGGAGGAGCTCTGAAGTTCAGCCCTCACCTAGTTCAGTTTGTGTACATACCTGAGTTACAATGACCTGTCAACTTAACTATACTTACAGATTCACCCATCTGGTATAGTATTTATTGATTCATCTTATGGTATAGGTCTGTTTGTGCAGACATCTCATTTTTCCAGATAACGACTCACATTTTATTCTATTTTTCTGCAGTGGAACATGGAATTTCTTTATAATTGGATCCCTGTATTTTTCTTCAACACCAGAGTCAAAAGAGTTCATGTTTATTTTGTTAACTACAAATAGAATTTTTTTCCCCTTTTAGATTTATGGTAACTTGTTCTCTCTCCCTTGCCGGTGATTTTTGTCCTCTTCCTAATCACCCGTATTAAATCTGTAATCTTTGTGAGCGGATTGTGGTGACATCTAACATTTGTTCTATTTGTACTTTAGGCTGAGGTCAAGAAAACAAACAAAGCAATCATTATGTTTTAGCATTCTTTTTTAATGAGCGCATTAAAATCCAGTCCATTACAGGATCAGTCATAAAGGGGAGGAATAGAACTCCTAGTAGTACTGTCTTTTGAAGCAGTGCACTTTATAGGAAATAATAGACTAAAAGGATATGTAAGGGCTTTGGTGGGAAATAAATGGCACTGTGTTGTTGATGGAAAAAAGATCTTGGCAGAACTGTTGTTGTGACTGTTCCTGTGGCTTAGAAAGGAATTTCCTACAGACTGGACTAACCATTAACAATGTCTCTACTTTTAGGAGTTCAAGACATTCAGTGGAGTCTTCCTAAGGAAGATGTCGTCTTTGACAACGGAAACCTGTTGTCCGGACAAAAGAGGAAGTTTCTTTAAGGTAAAAGGAAGATTTGATTTATTTCTATAACTAGAAAGATGCATTAGATTTGAAAAGTAAATCAGCTAATAGCCTGCCTACTAGCTGTGGAGGGACTCTTCATGCTCTAACTAAAAAGCTGCTCTGAGAGAACTTGCCTTAGGATAACCTTCAAGTGTACTGTCTTCAGTACTTCAGCAGTTCAGGGTTTTTGTAAGTTAACAGACCAAAACAAACATCAAGCACGTGGCTTTATGTGAAACTGATGCTGCAGATTATGCTGAATAGCTTGTGATGTAAAATGAGACACAGTTAAGTGCTTACCAATTTACAAGTTTTATCAGAGGTCTTCCTGAAGTCCTGTCATTTTCTTTCTTTCTGGGGGGGGTGTGTGTGTGTGTGTGTGTTTATGTATGTATATACATGCCGTATGGAATGGTGCATTCAGTGTAAAAGTAGATATGTTATGTGGTTTTCTCTGCAGCTGGTTGTGACGATATGAACACATTATACACAGTCACCACATTATTATAATTTGTATAGTCGGATTATTGCAGTTAAAGTTACAAAACAGCTTTATGACTTCCTTTTCAAATCAAGAGTTTCCTTTGTTTATAGTTTTCTGGAAAAAAAAAATCTCTTTTTGAGTTTAAACGTGCCATGTTTAGTTTAATTTATTTTATGGACTTGTAGAAAATCTTTTCAATTGTTTCTCAGTTACCTAATCGCAAAAATGTTGTTTTTCCACTTCATATAGGTATTTAAAACTATGCCTTCTACACACGTGTGCATGTGCGTGCACACACACACATACACACATGTTTAGGCATGTATATATGAATGTTTTGGCATGAGAAATAAATATATAAATGTATAATTATAATCTATACATAAATGTTTAGGCATGAGAAGTTAACCAGTAGGCAGTTTTGAAAATTCCAACTCCAAGTTAAAAGTATTGAGTTATTGTGTTTATAAGAAAAGGTAATGCAAATAACTCGGAGCAGACCTGTTAATACTGTCTGATTTTTGCTTTTAGATGTCGAAGTGTCATCTCCATTGCCCTCTGGGGAATGTGTTAGGGATTAAGTTACTGAGTTTTCTGACCTAGCTTTTCTCCTTTTTGGGTACAGCTGAACCTTGAAACTGATGTAGTGTTAGGCTCCTTCCAGCCACAGTGTTGTGTTAAGACACTTTTTGTCTTGGGGGTGCTCTTTGGGGTGCAGTCTTTCTGCTCTCTGAAGACCAGCTACATTATATCTGTTTCTGGTTTAGAATGAAGGGAGCAGGCATGCCTTGCTTCACTGTGGCGCTCCCTAGCATGGTGTGGAAGCAACATAGCCATGACTGCTGCTTCCCCATGGGTGCTGAATTCACTCGTGTGTTGCTAGAACTTCTGGGGGGAGTGCATTGTGTTGCTAGGACTTCTTTGATACTTTGTGCTGCAGAAATCAAGCTTGCAGTTCTCCTTTAGTTGATCACAGGAGGAGTTTTTGGGCTTCTGGATAGGTGGGGGAGAGTGTGGGAAGGCTTTGGAGGGCAACTAGCGTTTAATTGATGAGCCTGCATCTTCACGTCAAGGGGGATAGGTTTACCCACCCAAATGAAAGCCTTACTTGCTTTTAGCCCATAATGTCAGATGGGCTGGCTTGGTTGGTTTGAAAGTGGCACCAAATTTGGATGAGTGAGTTTTATTTGTATATTTGGGGTGAGGGAGGGCTTGGGGAAACACTTGAGTTAACATTGCAGTGAAGATGCACCTTTTCTGTACTGTTGCATGGAAATACATTATTTGCCCTAGTAAAGGTTCACTACCATTGGGTAAACATAGAGTATAGCTATTAGTAAGTTGAACTCCAGCAGGCTAGGATTGGGTGAACCCAGATGAACTGTGTCAAGTACCTTGTTTATCAAGTGAGTCTTATTTATTGGCTTGTCTACATTTTTCAGTACTGGTGCTACCAGCAGTGTAAGCTGTCATACAGATTGGTCAGGGAGTAGATTTAAACATGAAAGAAATATCTTTGTCTACTCTACACTGCAGTTTATGCTGTTAGTAGCAGTCAGGTAGGAATTGCACATTTTCTCAGTAGAGATTAACTGTAAGTAGTGACTGAAATATTATGGGTGCTTGTTAGTGCTAAATTTATTTCTGTCTCAGTATGCTGACCTACTGCTATAGATTTATCTTCTTAATGCTTGAGGGGATTGATATTTCACAGTTTTCCCAGCTTGTATCAGAAATCATGGTAATGATTTTCTTCTCCTAACAATGTAATTTACACAAATAAATAGCCAAGACTTCATGGATGACTAACAGCTGTCATCCTGCTGAGTCTTCTCCGCTCCCCTCTCTCCTTCTGTTGTTCTGAACATCCATCCATCTTCCCAGTAAGTTGCATTCCATACATTTCACAGCTGCAGCATCCTTCTAACCCTTCATTCTTCCCACAAAAAGCCTCTCTCTTGCCACCAGGATCTGCATGTTGGAAAACTATACCGTAAGGCTTTTTCAAGAGGAGTGACATTTGATGTGCTGCCCCCTACTTGGTCCCGGTACCACACCTGTAACTGGTCACATGCACACAAGCATCAGTGCTCCCATAAAACTGTAGGACTGGAAGAGACCTCCTGAATCACTGAGTCTAGTAGCCTGTCAGTGCAGATGCCATGTCATAAAGTCCTTTTTATAAAATTGTCCAGCTGTCTTTATTAGCAGTCAAGCTTTTCTAGTCATCTCTCATATGATAAGCTGTCCATTCTCTCAATCATTGTAGCAGCCCTTCTTTGCACCTACTGCACTTTCAATTATTTTTTCTTGGACGGGGTTTCCAGAGATATGGGCAGTAATCTAGATGTGTCTTGTATAAAAGAACTATTACTTTGAGTCTAGTGGAAATATCTCTGGTGATGCATCCAAGGGTTGTATGTGGATTTCTCATAGCTTCAGCACATCAGCAGTTCATCCTTATCTATGTTCATCTGGTGTACTCACAGCCTTTTCTTCTTCCTTCTTGGTCATTTTCAAATGATGGGCTCTCATGACCAGTTGCTGTCTTCCCTTGAGTCAGCTCTTTACCCACCTTACAGTCCTTCTGCTAACCCCCTTCCTCTCCAGCATCACTGCCTCATAGAGCACTATATCAAAGGCTTTATTGAAGTCTAGCTGGCTGAAAGCTATCACATTTCCTTTGTCTAGAAAATCAATGATCTTATTACAGAAACTTGCAGATTAGGTTGGCAAAGTTCTTTATAATTTATTGCAAACTGGACGTACAATTTCATGTCTGGTTCTTTCAGAATACTGGGATAGAAATGGGATAGTTTGCACAACTTGAATGCATTAGGTCCTTAAGTTTGCTTCCACTGCCTTCCAGTACCATTTCCACATTCATGCCCTGACTCGCATCAGCCACAGGATCATAGGAACGTAGGGCTCTAAGGGATGTCACAAGGGCACCTAGTCCAGCCCCGTGCTCAAGGCAGGATCTTTCCTAACTAAACAATTCCAGCCAAGTGTCACTCAAACATGTTCTTGAAAACTTCCAAAGAGGGAGATGCCACAGTTTCTCTAGGTAACCTGTTCCAATGTTTGATCACTCTCATGGTTGAAAAGTTCTTCCTAATCTCCAACCTAAATTTCCTCTGTTGCAGCCATCCCCATTGTCAACATCATTGTTCTTACAGAAAATTGAGGTAAAGTGGTCTTTTAGTTTTCACTAAAGTATTCACACAGAGTCCCTAACCACACCTCCCATGTACCCCCCCTTACCCCCCCCAGTATACAAGAGTAAGACTGTATTTTGAGCAATTATACAATTGCCTATAGGTACACTATTCAAACGCACATGAATCAGGACAAAAATATTAAAAAAAAAAAAATTAAAGTAATTTATAGTAGATATTTGATTTTCTTTTTTTAGTATATGATTTGTTTTTTTTCCAGTTTCAAGATGGCCTCCCCCTCTCCGAGTACTTCCGGGGCAAGGGCAGGAACTTCTGGTGGTAAAGGTCAGGGGTAAGAGGCTGGGACTTCTGGTCCCAAGATGGCTACCAGGGGGCAGGGCACTTGTCAAAGTGCAGCGCTACCCTTGTGGCCCTCCACAGCTCACCAAAACGCATTAAACAGGTCTCCAGCCAAAATAATTGCCCACCCCTGCTCTAAAGTAATTTACGGTGGAGTAAACCCTGCAGCATTTGCATGTGTAGATGTGACCGGTGGTAACCTGATGTTGTTTACACTGGCATTTGCACTGTTACTAGCTCTGGTGTTGCTGAACCATTGATGGGGAGCAGATCCAACTTGTTTCTACTTTGAACAAATCCTTAGCTTTGACATTTGGGGCTCAACAAGTTGGAGAGAGAATTTTTTTTTCATACCTGGGGGAGGATGGGCAGCAGCTGTGAAACATGGAAAGCATATGGTAGAAACATCGTAATAACGGATATTTTGAACAGTGGTTAGAAGCATGCCTTCTCAGCCTCTGAAGTAAGCTGTTGCTTACAAAAGCGTATGTATTTCTGATTGACTTAGTCTGTAAGGTGCAAATCTACCCTGCCTTCTGCCTAAGTTCAGGCTAGCATAGTTAACTACCACTGAGATTCTAAAAATATTCTAAGGGGGTTAAATGCCCAACTGTTTCTGAATGTTAGTGGAATATGGGTACTTCAAACTCTCTTGAAAATCTCAACCATTTTCATTTTATGTAGATAAAAATGTGTGTCTATATAGCTTTGGTTCAAAAACCTCAACTGGAGGCTTCCATTCAAGTCCCCTTTTGGAAGTAGAGATGCCTAGACTCAGCACAGAGGAATTCCTAATATTTGTTGGCAAAGCACTGCATGTCATTAATTTTCACTAATGGCTTCATAGTACAATCGCAGGAGCACACTGGTACACTGGAGTGCTCAATTAATGTAGTGCATATTTTGTTAGATTATTATTTTAAGACAGTCCTATTAGGCCATTCATTAGAAAACAAATGAGGGACGATTTGAATTGCCCTTTTCCTCTGTGGTAACTTACTCAAGCCTCAGGAAATTAAAAATAAACCAGGGTCATCTGGGAAGAGGTTCAGCTTCTATGTTTTTGTGGCACACACTGATTATTATTCAGCTTTGTATAGACAAAGACATTATCTTTACTTCATGACCTTCAGCAGTCTTTTCCTTTCAAGTGAACAATCACACGCCTAACACAGCTAATTAACTTTCTTTGAGTTGGTAGTGAAAGTATCTAATCTTATCAGGAATACTTAGAAGTTATTTTCAGAAAAGCTGGAGGGAAAAGTCTAGTTCCATATGTTTCAACAGCTTTATACCCCAGTTGAGCTGAATTTTTAAGCTCTTACATTATGAGTCAATCTACTGTCCTACTGTCCAGTTCTCAAATACACCCAACTTGGTCTGGAGTATCTTGCCATTCTAAACTTTGACTAGAAAAAAACAAATAAGAATGAATGGCAGTCTTTTACTTGTTGGCATTTTTCCTATGGTGCTGGAAATAGGGCCCACTGCATACAGTTTTATTACCTTACATTTCTTACCATGTTCATTCTGCCATCCCCATTAAGGCAAGGAAGTAGTACTGTATTTTCTTGAATAGAAGATGACCTTGATTATAAGATAACCCCCCAATAGTTACATTCTATATATGGAAAAATTATAAATTTGTTATTTTCCATGTTTAGAAACTAATTATTGGAGGTTTGCCTTGAATTTGCCCTCCTCCTATTGCTACAGCAGGGAAAATAAATCCAGGGCGGGGGAAGTCAAGTAGCCCTTTGCTCTCTGCTTCCTTGCAACTTTTTCCCCTGGTAGCCCCTTCCCACTCTACTATCAGACCCTGTTTTCCTTGAAAACAAAGAAGTGAGGAGCAAATTTGAAAAGAATAGCCTTGAAATTAAACATGGCTGTAGCAATTTGCATATAGTTTCCATGCACTTAGTTTATCTAGAAATGATGCATGTTACCCTTTTTTTGTAAACTGCTGCAAGTTTTAGCTCAGGTACTCCATAAACACGCTTTTGAGCAGCAGTTTGACATCTGTTTATCTGTAGTACAGGGGCAGATACAGGCGTGGGGCCCAGGGGCCTCTAGGCACCTGGGTTCCACTGGTAAACAGCCGCACACCTGGGTTTCCTTGAGCAGCCACACACATTCATGTGGCGAGGAATATAGCTGGGTAGTGTGGAGAGCAACTCCCTGCAGGTAAGTATATAGAGAGGAAAGGGTGTGGGGGAGAGTAGATGGAGGCCCCTATGGTGAGGGAGAGAGTGGGGCTGGGGGCGCTGCCCAGCCAGGGCAGTGCATGGGATCCGGAGACAGGGAGGGGAGTGGAACAGAGCCATAGGCGGCTCGTCCAGGGGGCACAAGGCAAAGGGGAGCATGTCGCCCCCTTGATTTGTGTGCAGAGCGGATGTGGGCTGCTTGCTCTGGATTTGGGGCTCTCTGCTCTGCTGCCTTTCTCTTTGGGAGCCCTGTGCCAGCTGTGCACCCCCTGCCCACCCTGTAGCAATGGAGGTGGCAAGTTGTGCCCACCGCTGCTGGGCAGACAGGGCACAGGGCAAAAGTAGTAAGGCAGAGGGTCCTGAGCCTGCATCCACCCTCACTCCACTTGGCTCCACTCTGGCCATGGTTGTGGGGGAGGGGAGGACAGGGAGCAGGGAGGAGAGCCGGGTATGTGCCCAGGGCCCCAGTAAATTTGCATCTGCCACTGAGTACAAGGTTTTTTTTTAATGCATGATATTAATCCAAAGCCAAAGGCTCATGATTTACCACATAGTTCATTGGGCTGGGCTCCAGAAGAATCAACAGCATTTCAAGCCTAAGTGACCTCACAGCTCAGCACTGCTCCATATCCGTGTGTGTACATCAGCTACCCCCCACAAAAGATCCATGTGCTTATTACCCCCCACTTACGACTGGATCCAGTTGTTCTTGTCATAAGTCTTGGGATGCTCCAATAATTTATTGTAGATGAGGCTCAAGGCAACCCGATCCAGCTTCACCTCATGGAGGATAGACTACACTAATCATATATACCAGGCTGGGAGATGGGGCAACAGAGGGATTCTGGGCCTGTGTCTACATGTGGGCCCGACTGCACAGTTGTACTGCTAAAGCAAGTACTCAATGACTGCAGTAACCAGCAGTACTGCACAATCCTGGTGCCACGCAGGTTGTTTCCGACCCTACTACACAGTAGCAGCGGTGTCACAGGTCATGCCCACTGATGCTGTGTCATCATAGCGATGAGCTATGTTGCTATAGCTTGTTGCTATGGCAATGTAGCATCTTGTGTAGATATGCCCTGGGTGAATTACGTGCAATGTCATAGCTCACCATGGCTTGAAAAAGAGGTGGTAGTGAAGGGGACTACACTTAAGAAGCCCTACTGTATGTCTTATTCATATGGGCTTCCCTAACCTATTCTTGTGGTAGGTTCCTATTAACAAGTTTGCCTATTGTGGGCAGTGTGTTTTATAGTCATGCTCAGTGTTGGTTGTATCCAATCAACTTCATAGTTGGTTTCCATTGCTGAGCACATGCTGCTTTCAGCAGCAATTTAATGATAGCGTATTTAAGGAGATTGCCTTATATGAGGGTATAAAATGAGGGGCTTTTTTTCCATGCCAGCTGGGGGGAAAAAACTTGTCTTGTATTCAAGTAAATACAACAGCACTATCCCCAGTTTACCAAGCGGCTTAATGATTTGCCCACAGAGTAAGACTTGCAGGGCAAGGAATTGGAGCGGTATCTCCCAAGTTTCAGGTAAGCACTCGTACCCTTGGGTCATCCTTCTTCTCTGTGGTCCCTTTCCTGAATTCTTAATGCATTTCAAACCATGTTGATCCTGGATCTGGGCCACTGCCCTGTTTATATTTTTCAATCCTGAAATTAAATGTTTGCTGAGGCATTTTGTTGCCTCTTGATTAACTAGCTATCGACCCATAACAGAGTGATAGTAGTCTGAGGGAGGGGATATTAGAAATTCCTGGCTCACCAGTGGAATATAACTGCATGCTGCTATAAATACTTCACTTCTCTACAGACACTGGGAAAAGCTTACAAATAGAAACTCCCAATTATGCTTGTATCTTTGACTGTTTGCCAAGCCTTTCCACAGGGTGCCCTTTGAGAATTGCTGCACTCAGCTTATCAAAACAGGAAGGAAAAAGTTAAAATGCCAAAGAGGATGTAAGACTCCAGCAAAATTGAGAAATGAGATGCTGGAGGGGAAAAGAACATGGACAGGGATTTGTTGTCTGCTTAAATATGATATTGACCCTCATTTCTAGGTTAGAAACAGTGATCTTAGTTTTAAGCTCTTAGCTCTTCTAAAGGGCAGATCTTGGCCTTTCTTGGAAAAGTTCTGCAGTGGCTACTACAATTGAAGTGCAGTATAGTGAAGTTGGCTGTTTCACAAATTCTCCGTGAACTTGTAGCTACATCACAATACGAAAGCAGGTAAATCAGCTGCTATGCAAAAATAGGAATCATTTGTATTAAACAGCTAAGATGTACTGCAGCAGTCTTCCTACTGGCATTTGTTCGCTAAGATTTTTCACCAGTTGAATGGGTGTTAACACTTACCTCTACAAATCCAGAATCTCTCAAAGAGGCCTGTGAGAGAGAGGTTTGCATTCTTTGATGTGCCCAAGCTCACCTCCGTTTGGTGCAGGCTGTGTGTGTGTGTATAAGCAGTGAAGCAGGGCTTCAGAAATATGGATATGGCTCTCTGTTCTGAGTTTCTTGACTCCAGCATCTATCAAAGCAACCTACAGACTGCTGTCACTTATGCAACTGATAGAAGGTCCCTAAGGATCTAAAGCATAGACCTTAACCACTATTATTTGCTTAACTCTATTTGTGGGCACTGTATACGAATGAACATATCCTCTGTGCCACTTTTTTCTAGGCATCTGGGACTGGCTGTATCCAGGCATCACTGACTGAATGTATCAATTGATAGTGAGCATGATGGGTTGCAGTGTAAAATAAAATGTGGTTTTGAGATTGTTTGTACTTTGCTGTTTTGTTCCTGTATTTTCAGAATGCATGCAGTTAGTACTGAGGTATGTTTTATAATGTTTTTGAAATAGGTTTGGTTGGGAAACATTATACCAAGGAAGAGGTCTGTGTGACTAATTATATATATTGGGATGGTGTGTCACTGAGTGGCTTTGTGGGCTAAAATGATGGGCTAAATCAGTTGGGCCAACCTTTTCAGCAGACCTACCACAAAGTAGCCCTGCACCTTTCCCTGTTGGCACTCCAATTCCCTTCTTCTGCCCAATTCGCTGCTCTGCTTTCTGCTCTGTGCTCCCTGCCCTATCTACTGCTCTACTTTCTGCTTCTTGCCGTATCTGCTGCTGTGCTGACTGTCCTCACCCCAATCTGCTGCATGCCAGGGACACAGACTGATGGTGCCACTTGTGGTATGCATGCTGCAGGTTGGCCAACCCTGAGCTAAGTGATGGTATTATAGGTTTTGACTCTGAAAAGAGTTTTTTTTCCTGTTTGAATTACTTCTGAGAAAGCGGTTTTGACATTAAACTGACTAGTATTTAGTGCATTTTTAAAAACTTTCTGCATTTAAACTTTGAATTCCAGAGGATGGCTTTTTACTTCCAGCTAGTAGTTGGTTATATGTGAGTGTCACCTCTTTCAAGAATGTCATCTTTCTGTGCAGGGATGGTCTCAGTTTGCCTTGAGTACTCTTTGGAAGTTTTTTCCAGATCACGTCCATGGATGTAAAGCTTATGACTGCCGTTAACTTGCTACATAATTTTTTTTCTGAGGTTTCTGATATTATTTTCCCCTCAGCTGTTAATAAAGTTCTCAGAATCCTAGTTACTATGGTCTCATCCAGAGTCTGGTGAAGGCAGTGGGAATCTTTTCCTTGAGGTCAATGAAATCTGAATCAGCCCTTTTGTGAATGATGATGTGTTTGGAAAATTAAATTATATTGGATCTTATATTAAAGCATGACCAGGGACATATCCAGTAGGGCTGTGCAAAAGGGCTGTGTTTCATTTTGGGTTCAGCATTTCTGAGGGACAGCAATTCATTTCGGTATTTCGGATCACTGTCCTATTTTGATTCAGCCGAATCTGTTTCAGAGTTTCAATGCTGTTTTGGCCATAGCCTATAATGGAGAATCACTAAAATACCTATAACTTTGTCATTTCTTGCCTGATTTGGATGAAAATGTCAGGTTTCATGCCCTCAGAAGGGGCTACCATCCCTGCCAAGGAGATAGGTGTAGGGCTTTTTGTGGAACTGCACCTCAAACTGTTCAAAGCAAAACTAGTATCACTTGCCAGCAGTGGCAGCATGCTGTCAGCCCGCACACAGATCTGGGGCTGTGCCCCCCGGGAGAAGCCTGGCACAGCCCTGCAGGAGTCCTCACATCTGCGTGCGGGATGACAGTATGCTGCCGCTGACAGCTGCTCCGGGCAGACTTGGGTGTTGGTGCTGACTACAGCTCGCAGCGGCAGCCTGCTGTCGTCTGCATGCTCCACAGCCGATGAATGCAGAGCTTTAAAATTTTTGTAAAAAAGCTCTGCACTCACTAGCTCTGGCAGTGGTGATAGGGGTCTCTGAATGCTCATGGCAGAGCGCTCCCAGTGCAGCAGGGGGAAGCGGGGAATGCCCCCACCCGTGCAGCGCAGGGCAGCAGGGGACAGTGGAGATCGCCACCCCAGCTCAGCCTGGCAGGATGCTGCGCACTTTCCCGGATCTGGGGCAGATCCACTTGCCAGCCAGAGTTTCCGGTTCGATTCCCCAGCTCTCTGATGGCTTTCTCTAGCTCTCTGATAATTTTCCCAGCTCTTCCCGGGGGGCATGGCCTCTGGATCTGCACGTGGTGTTTCAGCAGGCTGCTGCTGTTGGCTGGAAAAATAATCCAGAGCTGCCACTATCCCCAGCTGGCAGCAGCAGTCTGCTGTCTTCCCACATCATCCAGGGGGTCGTGCCCCCCGGGAGGAGCTGAAGGAAAGATCAGGGAGCTGGGGAATTGAATTGGGAACTGGGGGAATGCTCAGGGACCTAAACAATTCCCCAGCTCTTCCTGGGGAGTGCAGGCCCCCGGATCTGCAGGCTGCCCCTGCAGGCTGAGGCCAGCAGCAGCACCACAGTCTTCCCAGCGCTTGGCGCGGGCTGTGCCAAGTGGCTGCCACTGGACCCTGTGTGCAGCAGCAGCCTGTTGAAACCCTGCATACAGATCGGGGGCCTGTGGCTCGCAGGATGAACTGGGGAATGATCAGAGAGCTGGGGGATTGAACCAAGAGCTAGATGTCAATATCAGAGCAGTCCTTCCCCCCACTCTTTCCCCTCCCTCTTCTTAGTTTTTGTTTCCCTGCAAGCCTGGCTCAGAAGCTCCGAAATTCTCCAAAATATTTATGAAACATTTCAGAGCCTTCCGAATCATTTTGGAAGGCTTCTGTTTCAGAGCCTTCTGTTTCAATCCAGATTTGGTGTTTTGGGCACTGAAACGGCCCAGAACACCTCCAAAATGAAATGCCTACCAAAATTTTGCACAGCCCTAGTATCCAGCACTGGTGTAGTGGCGTGGCTGCACCCCCCCATTCTGACCGTGTAGCAGGAACAGCAGCCGGGGACTTTAAGTCCTCAAAGAAGGCAAGAATTCCTACCCCGTTCCCCTCTGTACTCAGAGGTAGGTGCCTCCCCCACCTCCCCTGCCCTGCTGGAGCCCCAGTACCACGTGTGCCCTGCCTCCCATTGCCCTAGCCCCAAGCACCTCCTTGCTAGAGCAAGCTGGGAAGTGCCAGAAAAACTTTGATGCTGAGCAGAGGCAGAGCAAAATCCTGGACATCTGTTGATATTTTTAAAAACTACCCAGACAGAGATGAGAGGACTCAAAAAGAGGATGTGTGGGGGAAAATTCAGACGTATGGTAACCCTAGTCCTGGGCTGAGTCTGTTTCTGCGCAGTCCAGCTGGAACTCCTCTTGCCCCCATGTCAGCAGCAGTTGTGCCAGGTGTGGGGGGAAGGGGAGACATGCCTTTGAGCAGGAAAGAGAAGAGCAGCAGGGATTCATACTTGCTCTGGGGACTTAAAATACCCCTGACTGCTGTTCTTGTAGCATGGGGATGGGGAGGAGAACAGGGATGTGGCCACCCCTTCACTGCTGGTCAGTGCTTCTGCCCACCCATCTTTGTAAAATCCTGGACCTGCTTCTGAGAACAAGCATCTCAACTACCCTACCTCCTGATTTCTCAGGACTGAATCTGTCCTTTTTTACACACTCAAAATCCTCGCCAGTATTGTCAGGTAGAAAGGTATCTGTTACAAGTTCCAGGCACAGAAGTGCACGTACCAGCTGCCATCTGTGGCACTGGAAGAAGTTTTACTGGTCCTAAAGGCCCTGGAAACTATGCTGTGTGTTCTTGAGTGACATCTACTGGTGCTTTGTCAAATAGCTGCCTATTTATCAATACATAGGCATCTCTTATAATAGTATCCACCTAAAAACTGCAAAAAATGTATACAAGAACTTTTTTAAACAGTTTCTTACAGGAATAGTGACAAGGGCAGCAGTTTGTTTTGGACAAACAAAACTGTCATGAAATGTATTTGCTTTGTGTAAGAAATTTAGATATTTTGGGTTTAAAAAGAATTATTTTGGTCCTAATGGAAACACTTCCATTCAGATGTGTTTTTGTGATGCTTCCTGGGAGTTAGTTGCATTTTTCCATTGGGGATTCCCATGATGTATAGACCTTCCTGAGCGAGAGAGAAGAGACCACGCTGAGTGATGGCATTTATTGTCTGACCATGGAACCTGTCCTGAAGAAGAGAATGAAAGCTTGAGACACCTGAATTAGAACTATAGGGTTTTCAAACTGAATCATCTCGGTTTCCAGCTGAACTAATCCAGTTTTGGGAGGGGATTTTTTGAGCCAAAAAGTAAAACAATTCCATAGTGGAAAGAAACGTTTTTCTGACAAGCTCTTATTAGGCCACGAATATGAAATAAGACAGTTTTAAAATGACTTGTCTTCTTCAAGTCAGAACTCTTATTTTAGCTATCCTTGCTCCATCCAGGTGTCACATTAACTTTATATTTGCCAAAAAATCATTTAAAAAAAACTGCATCTTTCCAAATTTTAATATTTAACAAAGAGTGCTTTTCTGCAGTTGTATTACAGTAATAGTAATACAATAACAATGGAATATGATGATATAAAAAGGATACACACACAAGATGACAGAGGTACACTAACAACTCTGCAAACTCTCTGAGAGAAAATAAATATTGAAAAACACCAAAACGAAACTTGATACAGAGGTCAGCTCTTGGCTATAATTACTCAGCAGGAAAAATCAGCAAATCACAGCTACTCTATGTGAGCAGGTGATGTAGGAGTCCAGTGCAATATTATAATTCTGTCACAGTACAGACCGTTTGCTTCATTTGAAGTCAACTGGGAATGGAAAGCATGGAATCTGTACTGCAGTTATGGAGTGTAAGACTTATCTAAACTCAGGTCTTTTTTTTGACCATGCCATTTAGTGAAAAATCAGGCTAGAACTCTTTCCTACTGCAGTCCCCCAAGGTGTTTTGCACCCTTGGTAAAATACTGAGTGGTCCAATTAACAATCTAAGCGGTGAGGTCTGAGGTGGTTGCTATGGAGTAAGGTCTGTTGAGGTCTAATAAGCTGCTTGTGTTCTACAATTTCATGAAAGGGAGTAATTTTTAATAAGGCACTGAAGACTGCATTTAACACAGAACCCAATTGCATATGAGTCATGTACAAACAAAAACAATTCTAGCAAGTACCTAATTATATTTGTCAAAAAGGTATGACCATACATAATTCTAATACTCTAATATCATAAAAACCTTTGTTTGTGTGTTTGTAATGCTTTTATTTGCACTCTGATTGGTTGTCTTGCCAGCCAGAGTGCTCTGCAGACAGAGACACATGGTGGAACGCTGCCATGACAGCAGGGACTGACAGGCCAGAGCAGGGATGGCTTCGCCCCCTCTGGCCCTGCTCCTTGGAGGCAGTGGGGGATGGTGAGGACCAGAGCGCCACCAAGATGGAGGGGACGGTGCAGGGGGGGGTGAGGCCAGCAGCGTTGCCCTGGCGCCCCCCAATCCCCTGGCCCTGCTTCTTGGAGGCGGCAGCAGTGCAGGGTGCTGGCAGCACAGTGCTGGCCTCACCCCACCACATGGCAGAGCACTGCCATGACAGCAGTGACTGAGGGGCTGGAGTGGGGGGCAAGGCCAGTGGCACTGGCCTGATGAAAGGGAGGGAGGGGAGCGGTAAGGAGAGGGGGGCTTACCAGTGGCAGCATGCAGCCTCTGGCTGGCACACCATGGCCAACTACCATGTGCAAGCTCCCCTTCCTCCCCACTGCCCCCGAGAGGCAGGGGGTGCACAGGCCCATACATTAAGCAGCAGGGGGGAGGAACTGGACCTGAAATGATGTGGGGATGAGGGGAATGAGCCCGGGCCTGAAGCAGCAGATGGGGAAGGGAGGGAGTGGGCCCAGACCCGAGGTGGCAGGGGGGAAAGGGGGGAAACCAGACCCTGACCCAAGGCGGTGGGGGGGGGGGCACAATGCAGGCCTCTGCCCCTTCACCCTCCCCACCCTTCCTTCCCCTGTCATGCTTGATGGGCAATTTGCTAGTATAGTAATATTGTCTCTCATAAGACTATAAAATTGCATTTATAAAAGTTAGACTGAGATGAAAGATTAAGACTATTCTTTGCTGCTGTATGTTGTCCGTATAACAGCTACTCATGCACAGGTGACTCACGATTCGTAACACAGTGT
>NW_017729022.1:125314390-125323310 GCF_001723915.1 Gavialis gangeticus | reverse complement strand
GTGGGGGGGGGGGCACAATGCAGGCCTCTGCCCCTTCACCCTCCCCACCCTTCCTTCCACTGTCATGCTTGATGGGCAATTTGCTAGTATAGTAATATTGTCTCTCATAAGACTATAAAATTGCATTTATAAAAGTTAGACTGAGATGAAAGATTAAGACTATTCTTTGCTGCTGTATGTTGTCCGTATAACAGCTACTCATGCACAGGTGACTCACGATTCGTAACACAGTGTGTTATGCATCATTCTTTACTCATGGTTGGTTCATTAACAGCCTTCTCCTAATACCGGCATACATGGGTAATTCTGTAACTAAGGAGGTCCATGCAGCAGTGCTGAAGGCTTATAATTCAAAAGCTGCTGCTGATAGAAGATGGAGAAATGCTAGTTACACTACCTAACCATTGACTTTTTTGTCTATTTAAAGCAGAAGTATCCAACTAATGTGTTTTTCCTCCAACCCTGAGCTGCCAGGTCTAGCTGCTTTCTACCAATATCCAGCTTACCTGTCTTTACAGCTGTTATGATGGAGTTGTACGTTATCAGTACAAAATCTGTACCAGCAAACATGAAGAGCATATAAAATAAATTGCTTTTAATAGAGGGAAATGTCACAGGGCTGCCACAATGGTTATACAGGCAGTCCTCGACTTACAACGTTTCTAGTTGCAATGTTTTGCACATACAATATTTCTAAATTAACACCCTGTTTCAACTTTATGACATCAGTTTTGACTTTACAACACTGGATCCGATGTGACGCCACACCAGTGAACAAGTTCGCTGCATCACTTATCTCTCTGGAGAACATCTGTCCAAACTTCCTTGGACACTTGCTTTAAGAAAGCAGACAAGCCTCCAGAAGAACCTGCAGCCAAGACTCCTGAGAAGTCTCCAGCCAAGAGCCCTTCAAAAAGTCCAACCAAGAGCCCTTCAAAAAGTCCAGCAAAGTCACCTCAAATAAGTCTTTCAAAATCAGTATGATTGCTATTAACAATATAAATACATTAATGTAGCTGTATTACTTATCTATAATTGATAGAGTACAAAATTCTGGGGTATTTTTGTTGAAAATACGGTATTGCGCCTTGGTTCAGGAACCAGTCCCCCATTTATAACATTGTTTCTTATGAGAAAATTGGTTCCGAGTTACAACGCTTCGACTTAAGATGCAGTTTTCAGGAACTGATTGTCGTAAGTCCGAGGACTGCCTGTACTCAGTAAAAACTTTCATTTTTAAAATGGAAGTGAAGCTGCACTTGTGTACCCAGTCCACTGCCCCAGGGGAGCATTGTTTCCCAAGAGGTGGCTGGCTGCAGGATTCGTGCCCCGCCCCCCAGTGCTGCAGAGTAACTTGTGTCTTTTTGCAGAAGAGTTGCAGTTGATTGGTAGCTGGATGAGTTCTTGCCTGTGTCACAAGTAAGTACTTTATGAGCAAACAGTTGACCAGCAGAACTTTCAGAGGTGCAAGCCGGCCTGTTCTGTTGGCCTCCCCGGTTCTGCTCCACCTTGCTCAAACTGAAGATCTTTAATTCTCTGTTCTGCTATTCAGTTATTTCCTCAGGTTATTTTTCCTTTTCACTGAGTTAGCTGTCCATCCTCCCACAGGAAGCAGTAACAAATGCTAATAAATCAGGCAAGGCTAAGAGGAAAGTACCCTAGTGCTGCCATTGTCTGCCTGGCTTCCCTCTCTGTCTCATGCTAAGCTTCTCAGCTGTCTTGCATGGGTAGGTCTGAGGTATCTAAAACTCCGAGGAACACCTCTGCGATAGCTACTGATGGGACCAGGCTAGGCTTCTACAGCCAAAGAGTATTCAAGCCAGGTAGGTCTCTGGGATACCAAACAGGACAGTTCATTTGGAAAATGACATCTCATTCTTTCTTTCCTGGTAAACTCCAATGTTCATATTGTGATAGTCTTTGTGGAAGCAAGGGGAAGTTGAGTCCTTCCTCTGCTCCTGCCAAGTCCTAAGCAAGCATGTGAAATTAAAAGGGGGAAGTTTGTGAAAGACACTTGAGTTGCTTGACAACACTAAAGTAATTCTTTTGTCTTGATTTGGGTAACACCTTCATGAAAATTGTGGTTTGCTTTCCTAATGAGCCAATCAAGCAGAGGCTGCCTAACTTGGCTATTAAGACTACATCACTTGAAATGCTTGCACAGTTAGCTGTATATTTTACAGGGCCCTGTGCAAATTAAGAAACTTGAAGGGTTCAGTTTTAATTTGCCCCTCTCTCTCATCAGGTAAGGATTGGAGGCAGGTGGATTGGGTAAGTGGGGTGTAGGACTTCATGTGACCATTTTGTAGCAGAGCTCTAAGGCTGCATCACTAAATACCTGGAACATTGCTCTCAGTACTTAGAGATGTCCCTATTTTTGTGCTGCAGAGGTCATTCTTAAAATTGGTGTGCATCTAATTGATCAGGCTAATCCTGTAGTAATTAATATATTAAAATTCTCTGTTGTATTTTTCATTGGATGATCTCATACTTTATCATTCCAGATCATTCAGTGAATCAGTGATCTTCTAGAATTAGAAGCTAGGAGTCCTGAGTCCATATTTTATGTTCTGATCAGTAACTGATGGTGACTTCTCCTTAAATGACTTGGAGGGAAGCAAAAACAGGAAACAATAATTTACTTTAATTTAGTAGTTGCTCATCCCTGTGACTGGCCTTAGCGTTTCAGCCAGTCACTATGCCCCAGACTTTACAATTCCATTCCTTAGCCATGAAATCTTCTGTGGATGAGTGCTGTTGCTGTCTCTTAATCTAGGTTTTCCTTTTTTCTCCCAAATAGTAAGCTTTTAGTTGTCATTTCAAAGAAACCTTTTCAAATACAAGCTAAGATTAAACCACTGCTACTTCCAGACAGCTCTGATACCTCTTCTGCTGCTCATTGCTTTCCCAATCAGCAGCCACATGGAAACAGATAATATAGCTGTGTCAGTTTTCAGATCTTTGGAATGGCTGTGAAACTGATTTTTAAAAAAAGGTCACTGGCATTTAGCTTTGGAAAGTTCTTAGCAGCAGAGGAGAGTTCCTGGAGCTGTGTGCTTCAGAAAAGGATTAAAAATTAAAGGCCATAGGAAGGATAGAATAGAGGAATTGCCTGGATTGCAGTTGTAGTTACCAGAAGCCTAAGAGACGTAGTAGGATAATGGTGTATACCAGTGATGCCCAACCTTTCTGGGCTGTGGGCTGGACAAGTGGCGTGGAGTCAGTCTGCAGGCCGGATCTGGTGCCTGATTCAGTATGGGGTTGGCATGTTGGTGTGATCTGGCATGTGGCCTAGGCCCCATATAATGAATCAAACGTCAGCTTCTTGCATGCTGGATTGGGCCTGCCAACCGTGCCCCACATGTGCCAGGTTGGGCCCGCTGCCCTGGCCCCAGTTCTACACATGCCAAATAAGGCCCAGCACCCTGTCTCCATGTATGCCAAATTGGGCCTGCTATCCCAACCCCATGTGTCAACCTGATCCATGTCATCTGGCCCCACAGGGTTTGGAAATATTGAGACCTGTGGGAAGCAATGAGAGCTGGATGACACAGCCCATGGGCTGGATTGGGCCCACAGGCTGGAGGTTGAGCTCCACTGGTTTGCATTGTACCATTGTAGCAGTCAGGAGACTGGAGAAGGTATAAAATACTAGAAAACTCCAAACTGGGGATGTTTGGGGGAGCAAGAATGCTCCTTCACTTATTCAGCACCCAGAAAAGCTTTGAGGGGAAAGGTGAGCATGAATCGACATTCATCAGCTACCTGTTGACCAGAGGCTGTTAACAGAAGATAGAGTCTTGGCTCCTTTACCTTTTCCTGTAGCAAGACACAGGTGGCAAGGGAAAAGGGGAAGAACGCAGGATGGATGGAAAGTGGGACTCTGGGACACTGCAGCTGGAACGTTTATTCCTTTTAGTGTTAGATTTCCAGTAAAATTACCAAGGTTTGTGTTGGGACATGATTGATGTGATGAGCTAGAAAAAGAGAGAGTCTGTGAGTACGCATGGCTTTATCAGTCTATATATATGTGATGTGAGATTCTGTTGTAGGAGAAACAGGGAAAGAATAAAGAGATAGTAAAATAAAGAATGCGCTCATTTTAGGTGAAAAGGGAGGAGGGACATAAAGTGCACCCTGAGGACCAGTTATAAATAGGGACCTATTCAAATTGAGGTGGTGGGTGGTTGATTTTGCAGGCAGACCATGGGGCTGGCTGCCATTTTTACAGGCTTTTTGTAGTGCTGCCCCCTCCCTCCCATTAGCTGAGGAGCCCTGGTGGCCTTGCCCTTTGCCTCTGATTGGTTGAGAGGGGTGAGGCTGCACAACAAACAATCTTCTCAGCCTATCAGCAGTGAGGGGCAGGAGTGGCAGCCATCTTTGCTGCTCACCTTCATGCCAGCAGTCCCCCTGCCACCTTCCCCCCTGCTGGGCTGTGCAGCCAGGCCACAGTGGCCATGAGAACTGCTGGTTCCCATTGGATTTCATGGACATTGTCCGATTTCACACAAAATGGGTCATTGTCCGATTCCCCCAAAATTGCAAATTGAGTCGGTCCATACACATAAAAATGTATGTCTTGATCCATTACACGAAAGAGAGAAGAAAAATTGCGGTGGAGCTAAGAGGGCAAGAAGGTTCCAAAATCCAGAGAGATTTATTAAGTGGTGCTGAGTCTTTGCAGTATCATACTTGATTATTTTATTGCTGCTTTCAGAACCAATGTATTTATTTAATACTTTTCAGTAGTTCCTGGACCACTATACTTGTAGTAGTAGGTTAACATTGGGAAAAAAATATTTTCAGATAAATTTTTCGCTTATTTACACACCCTTCCTAGTAAGTTCCATATGAAATAATTACATAGGAAACTGATTGACAGTGCTGCTAATTTAAATATGCTCAGAGTGGGTTGATTTAAATCAAAGTTATTTAAATAACCAGTTTCAATCATGATTTAAATTGGCAGGCAGGAAACCTTGATTGAAATGACTGCAATTTAGTCTTGCTTTGCATTTGTACTTTTTAGTTACTTTGCTAAAGAAACGTTGATTCTCATTGCTTAGTAACCATTCAAACAAGTTGTTTTGCAATTAGCTATGGCTGCTGTACTAAAGTTGGTACTACTTTTTACCAGCTGGGAGGCTATCCTATAGCTAGGGACCTGCCTAATTTGCGGGGGCTGTTAACTTTTGATTTTACTTGTGGTTAAGAATGAGATTAAGTGATCAATGAGACCATTCTAGTCACAGCTTGAAAGCTTTATTAGGATATGCAACAGCAAAGACTTACTGGCATTAATAAAGACAATGCTTACACAGCCATGGAATCAGGAAGAACAGGTTTGCTGGCCAGGCATCTTTGGTTTCCTGGGGACTCTTGCTGAGGTTTTTTGGGGATTTTTTTGCTGAGCTTTGGGAAAGGTCCAATTTGTTGCTTGCCCCCAGACCCAATATTTATTGATGATGGATTTAACATGCTAATAATTGATCTCTGATTGGTTTTAATTTTTTTTTTGTTTCACTGGAACTTTTGGAACTGGATGGAATGAGATTTTAGTGGTCCTGGGAAAGGGGTCAAGGGATCAACTTAGCTAAGGCTCTTTATTTTTAGGTGTCTGACCCCAGTCTGTTAATCATCTGGTAATCTTTACTTTAATCAAGATCTTGTTAATCAATTGAAATTTATATTTTTGAGATAGCAGAAGGAAAGATACCCTATTTTCTTTATGGCTTGCTTTTTGGCCCATGGTCAGTTAGGCTACTTATAGACATCAAAAAACAAAAAACCCCTAGCTCTTAACTTTAAGCTTGGTGTGCCCCTGCACTGGGCGCAGTGCATGCCCAGAAGAAGTATCATGTTAGGTTGACCTAATGTACCCCAAATCCTTATAGATTGGGAGCTTCAGCAGGACTTACTGAATCAGCTATAGGTAAAAGCACCAAAAAGCCCTGCTGAAGTGCCTGATCTATACAGATGCTGGGGAACCAGGTTGAACCAACACATTTTCTCTTCTGGTAAAATGCATTTTTCTTTTTTTGTTGTTTTTTGTTGTTGTTGTTGTTGTTGGGTTTTTTTGCTCCCCACATTTGTCAGCGCCCTTATTTATTAACTGTGGCCTGTGGCCTGACAAGGCCGCTTCACTCTTTCCATCCTCAAAGACTTTGTGTCTATAATCATTTGAACATGTTAGGAAAAATACATTTATTACAGCAAAATAACTATTAATACATTTGGTCACCTTTAGTTAATGTTTTAGGATGCAGTTGTAATACAGAGTGTTTAGGATACAGGCCCTTGGGTTGCTGCTCAGTCATATTTCTGCAACTTTGACTTGGGTTCTCTGAAAATGGCTAAGCCTGACATCCACATTGTCCCTGCAGTTTGGTTGTGGTGTGGATAGCATATATTTGATTCAAATTATAGCTCTGTTTGTCCCACATAGCTCATGCAGAACAGGCCTATGTACAGCTACAGGGCTGCCCCCTGATTTCGTGGATAGAATGCAGGCCCTGGCAGCCATTTTGCAGGTGGAGTGCAGCACCCCTCCCCACACCTCTGATTGGTTGAGGGGCCCCAATGGCCCCACTCTGCCACTGATTTGCTGTGTGGGCTGCCTGTCAACTGGCCTTGCTCTTTGCCACTGATTGGCTGTGAGGGCTGTTGGTGGGCAGCCCTGCCCCTCTCAGCCAATTGGTGGAGAGGGGCGGGGCCACAAGACAGGCAGCCCTCTCAGCCAATTAGCAGCAAAGGGTGGGTGTAGCAGCCATCTTTCCAAGTGTCCTTCAAGAGGGTAACCCCTTTCCACCCCTGGCAAGCTGCCACAGTGCACAGAAAGTTGCCCCCCCCCTGTGGATTTTGCAGGCAATGCTGAATTTTGCAGAAATCACAAATTTCATAGGTTGCTACCTATAGCTATATGCATTTATTTAAACAATTAGATGGCTTAATTAATATACTGTGAGTTTTTACATGTTTAGTAGTTTAGAAAATGGCAAATGATTTTTTTTTTATTGGGTGGAAATTAAACTTTCATTAAAATGCACAAAAGCAGCACTTTAAACTTAGTTTTTATTTATACAATTAAACAATTTCAAGTGTATATGAGAAAACAAGTTGATCAAGATGTTTATTTAAAATTGGTTTATTAAACAAGGGGAGTATTAGGTAACTGAATTAATTATATCTAGTTATCATTGATTTAAAATTTTTAGAACAAGTAGATCTTGTTCTCACATACTTGGCCCTTATTCATAGGATGGGGACAGATGAAACAATTATACAGCTTTAACTGGAGGTTGATTTGCCACCCGTGAGCATATATCAGCTGATTTACAGTCATTTTATCTGTCTGTCCCTATCCCAGATTAAGTGGAAGCTAAATCGTAGTAAATTATCCTCAGATGAAGTGAGTGGTAAATTACTACGACTGCAGGACAGAGTGGACAGGCTAGACAGTTGCAACAAATTGAGGTGAACTGTGATAAGTCCCTCCCATCCCCCTCCCCACACAACTTAAAGCAATAAAATTGTTCAGTCCAACTTTTTGTCTAGAGAAAAATAATAGAGCCATTTTTCACCTGAAAAGAGTTCAGAAAGAAGAGCATAACAGTCCAGAATGTTTTAAACATTATGGATTCCTATTTGAAATCTGTGGGTTTATCTTGTGGATCTTGTTTGCACATCTAACAATGCTAATGTTGTGTAACACACCAAGGTACCCTTGAAAGGATCTCAAGGCACCCCAGGGGGCCATAGCACCCTAGCTGAGAATCACTGGTTTAGTCTGTCCATACCACCTACAACACAGAAGAAGAAAATAAGCTTTTCTGTTCTTTTTCATGTCAGTTTCTTGTCTCTGAATGAACTAGTCCTTGAAATAGTGAAATATAGAAAATATACTCCACAGCTGAAGGAGAGACCAGTGCTATCAAAAGCTGGTCTACCACATCAGCAGGTTCTGGTTTCAGGTGCTTAGCTGATGACTTCCATCAGTTGCATGCTTTGACTTTATTTTAAACTTATATTGCCTAAAATGGGGGTATCAAACATATGGCCCCTTGGCCGGTTCCAGCCTATGGAGCTGTATGATTTGGCTTATGGATCTCTGAACTGACCCCGTGTGCCACCTGGGGCATGCTACATGCAGCACGGGGGACAGTCCTGGGTACACATTGCCTGCAGTGGATCAGGCCATGCTGGAGTCAGCATGCAGGCATGATCTCGCAGGATGTGGCATGTGCCTTGTGCTTGTTGCGGAGTAAAAATCTCTTCAGCAGCACACATGTAGACACTGCTTGGCTGGCTGGAACACAAGGATGCATCAGTGCGGGGGATACCTACCATTACATTGAGTCAGGAGGAGCACACTGGGTACCTGTAGATGTGCGGGAGTGCTGCTCTGACATGTTGTAATTACAGTGCGGTGGAGCAGACTCAATTAATCGAGTCTGTTGGAGCATGTGAATTAGCATGCTGCAGCAGTGTCCACATTTCAGGTATCAGGTATCCCTGCACTTAAATTGCGGTGGGAGCACTTTAACTAAAGCTCATTAAACTAGCTTTAGTTAAAGCATCCCTGCCAACATTTTGAAGCACAGGATGCTGAATACCCAAGACACTATGGGCGCTTGAATTAGGGTGGCTCTTGGAGGTGCTCTAATTAAAGTGCCCACCTCCCACCCCTGAAACGTGTAAAGACACCCATTGATTTGTGGGGAGCAGCCCCAGTCTGGCAGGCTGACCCCTGGGGCCCCCTGCCAGCTGGGGCTGCTCCTCCTGGGCTCCATGTGCTGTGCCTGAATAAACTGCAGAGCTTATTGCTCCGGAATTAATTGCTCCCAAGCATACGTTCCAATGGTGCACCCAGAAGCAGTTAACTCTGGAGCAGTAAGCTCCACAGTTTACTCAGGTGCCATAA
>NW_017729022.1:125308502-125309390 GCF_001723915.1 Gavialis gangeticus | reverse complement strand
ATTAATTGCTCCCAAGCATACGTTCCAATGGTGCACCCAGAAGCAGTTAACTCTGGAGCAGTAAGCTCCACAGTTTACTCAGGTGCCATAATTGCATGTGTAGATACACCCAGATAGAAACTTCTCAGGATGGAGAGTGAATCTGTTAAGAAGAATGTAGATGATGATCTTCCCAGCTACAGATAGGAGTGCAATACTGATAATTGCTGCAATACAGTCCATCTCCTTTCCTAAATATGGTAACAATCCTGGCATCTCTTAAGTCACTGAAAATCTGTTCATGTTTTCAGATTTTCAGAATAACAATGTACAGTTGATGAGAGAGCTTTACCTTGCTTATAAATTTCAGCCAGTATTCTACCAGGACCACTTGTGGTGTTGTTCATTTGCTTAATGGCTTTCACGGCCTCTTCATAAATTGGATCTGCACACTTGTCCTTAATGGGGTATTGTGGAATGGCTTTGATAGTATTATTTTTGACATCAGAATCTTAGTTCAGGAGCTTCTGGTAGTGCTCCTTCTGCCATGGGTTGACAATGGAACTGTCATTAAAGAGCGTTGTTCCATCTTTGAGTCTCAGAGGGACAGCTCCTTGTGTGCTTGGCCCATAGACAACTTTGGTTGTGCTGAAGGTACTATGCGTGTTGTGGCTATCAGCAAACTCTTGAATTTTGTTTACTTTGTCCTCCCCCAACTTTGGGGTTTTTTTGGATTTTCCTTTGGGTCTCAGCTTTAATGGGTCATAGGTGTCTTGCTTCTGCTCTGAGTTGATATTCTTCCGCCAAGCTTTGAACGCTTTCCTTTTTCTGCCAATGAGAGCTTGGATTTCCCTATAATTCTCAATGAACCAGTCCTGATTTTTTTTTTTTTTTTTTTTTTTAAATGGA
>NW_017729022.1:125306533-125308491 GCF_001723915.1 Gavialis gangeticus | reverse complement strand
TTTTTTTTTTTTAAATGGAGAAGCCTAAAGATTCTTTACATGCCTCCTGTTTGTCTTTTTTGAGGCTCTCCCAGTAATCAGTGGTGTCAAGATCATCAGCGGGGTCGGAGAGTTTCTCACTGAGGAACTGCTGGAGATGATCACTTTTAGCAAGGTCTTTCAAGCACTTGATATTGAACCTCTTACTTAGTTGCTGTAATTTTGGGGAGATACAAATGGACATGATAGAACATACCAAACAATGATCTATCCAGCAGTCATCTGCACTGGTCATAGCTCTGATGGTACAGACATTGCAGCAGTCCCAAGCACACGCTATGATATCGTCAATCAGGTGTCGGCGTTTTGAGTAGGGATGTATCCATGATATCTTCATTTGTTGCTTTGATGGAATAAGGAGTTTGCCATGATGAGATCATGTTCAAAACACTTGCTCAGGAGAAGAATTTAATTTGAATTGACTTTCCTTTCTACCCAATTCCTTTCTTTCCAAGTGTTCCTTTCCATAGCTCAGAGTCCCTGTCCACTCTTGCATTGAAAGTGCCAAGAAGAATTATCTTATCTTCTTTAGGGACAGAGGACAGGATTTGTTTAAAATAAAGTTCTTTTGTTTCATCATCTGCTTCAGGAATTGGGTCATGGGCCCTGATGACTGTTTCATGTTTGTTGTCTGTTGGTCATTTGAAGACAAAGGGTCACAAGACACTGGTTGGTGTCAACTGGACATGCTGACAGCTAAGTAAAAATCCTGGTCTTGATAGCAAAACCAGTGCCATGGATATGTCTTTCTTTTTTTTGGCTTGCCCTTTCACTACCATGCTTTGTGAGCTGCCCCTCTCCTGTTTTCTGATTTCACTAAGCACAGCAATATCAATATCAAATTGTGTGTATTCACTGGCCATGTGTGTTGTCCTTTTGTCCATCAAGGCGTGGATATTCCAGATTTCAAGCTTAATTTCTTGGTTTGGACTGCAGATGGAATGAGTCCTGGATGTGGTTTTCCAGTCAGGTGAAATGAGACAGAATATGTTTAGGACACATTTTGTAACCCCCTCCATGTACAGGGTGAGCAGAGTAGATCTTCAAGAAGCCTGCTTAGTCATGACTGCAGCAAACGAATTGCATGCTTGTTTCAATTCCAACTACAAAATGACCATCATAGAATCATTGCCTCTGTGTAGGTCCATGAGTAGGGGCTGGTAATCCCCAGCACTTTCGCTCATTACCATTTGCCCATTTCTGTAGGACTTGCTATTGAAAGAAGATGGCTGCACATGTTTTCTTTTAATGTACTGGTCCTGTTGCACATCAGCAACCACATGATAGTTTCCAAGAAGGAAACCTTAATATGTTGGCAAGGAAAACCTAGACAACCAGAGGCTGAGGTTTCTATTCCACTGTAATCTTCTTCTGCCTTTGCAGCCATCTTGAAACATTCTTTCTTCATCTACCTGCTTTGCCATTCAGAATTGGTTTTTTTTGGATCACTATTAGTCTGGAAAACCTCGCTCTCGACCCTGCCACTATGGGTGACCCTACTAGGAGTACAAAACTAATGGCATTGCTCTCCAGATCATCAGTAAGCACGCAAGCCTCTCCAACAAGTGAAATTTGTGATCTGTGGTAGGAGTAAATTAAAGCCTTAACACAGAAAATGTTTTAAATAAATAATATTAAGTCTTAATATGATAATGTTGTAATTGCATACATATTTCCAATAGGCCTATTATTAAGGGGGAAAAAATGTTTACTGTAACTTAGTTTCATAGTTTCATAGATTAAGGGTCGGAAGGGACCTAGTAGATCTTCTAGCCCGACCCCCCGCCAGGGCGGGAGAACAACAAAACCCCAAAACAAGAAACGGGACTCAAATGAGTCCAGCCAGGTAGGCATCCAGCCTCTTCTTAAAGACCCCCAGGGTAGGGGCCAGCACCACTTCCCTTGGAAGTTGGTTCCAG
>NW_017729022.1:125285775-125301533 GCF_001723915.1 Gavialis gangeticus | reverse complement strand
CCCCTCGAGTCCGGCTTCTATCACAGCAGGGAAGTCCCGGTCCCTGCACAAGAAAACGGAGGTGAAGAACTTAAATCCTATTAAATAAAATACTTTTTAAAATCATATTTTATATACAGGTTTCCCTCGCTTTATGTTGTACATACATTCCTGGAAAATGGCGCATAACTCAGATTCACATAAAGGGAACCCACTTTACAATGTAACAAATAGGGATACGTTCCAAGACCTTGACTGTACTGACCCCTAAACCCATTTCTGCCACTTTTACAAGACCGTTTTGGTACTCACCAACAGCAGACAGCACACACAAGCACAGGGCACTATCATAATGGGGATGGCAACTACAGAAACACGTATTGCAGACAACGAGTGTGGAGCACAGATCCACACAGGAGACTATCTTTTAGTGCACGTCACTCCCACAGCACACTGCACAAAGCAGCTGACTTCAGGCTTCCACCACCCTGATCACGTAAGAGTGAATTTCTCTCTCATATAACAAATTTTTGGTATAAACAGTGTCATTGCATAAGAGTGAATTCACACTTACAGAACCTGCATAAAGTGAGGGAAACCTGTACTCTGAATGCAGTGCACAGTGAACAGAACATAGTACATCTGTCCTTTTAAATTGCAGGCCTTTCTGGCAGCCATGTTAACCAGGGCATTTTTTCCAAACCTGGCCAACTGCACTCTTAGGGTCATGGGGATCAGACAAATATTTCAAGCCTTGAGCATGCTTATTTTTCAGAAGTAGCCTATTTGTCTGGAAAACCTCTGCCCCTCTAGCTCCTGCCATGTAGCTTTTCCTTCTCAGGCTCCTGAGGCCTAGCAAGAGGGAGGCTATTTCCATGGGTAGGGTATTAGCCTGGAACTTTGTATAGGTGTGTTCACTGCTCAGCTCTGCCACACCACTCTCAGAGTCATCTTGGGCAAATCTCTTGGTCTCTTGTGTGCCGTAGTTCCCCACTTTGTAAAATGGAGAATATGCCATTATTCTGTCTAACAGTGGTGTTGTAAAAATATGTTGTGCTCAGATAGTATGGTGTTGGTGCACACAGGCACTGGATTTCACTTCTAATGAGTCATTCACCCTAGTGGTCTAAACCTGTCTAGAACCAAGTTGTTTCTCTCCCACCAATGAGGCTGCCATCGACTGCTAAGAAGCTGCTTCTATTTACTGCTTTATGGTAATTGGCCTTTTGTTTGAAGTCTAACATCAGGAATTTTTAACCGGGCACTGGTATTTGGGTGTAGTTTAGATAACTATAAACTATAAGCACCAAAAGAACAAGTAGCCTTTATTTTAATCATATAAAAAACAACCGTCACCAGATTCAGTCCTACTACAAAAAAAGAATGAAGGTTGGCTCCCTGCTTAAAAGCCAACTGAACCTACTTTTTGGTGCTTGACAGTAAGGGTGTGTCTACACATGCATCAATGTACTTTTCCTAATGCACATTAAATTTAGTACCTCCAATGTGAGGTACTAAATAAATGCTCATTAGGCTGTCCTAATGTGCAGTAGTGAAAGCGCATACTTTTTTAGTGACACTTAATGTACAAACCTGTTCTACTGTACATTAGCATATGTGCACAGGTTTTGATACGGTGCTTTAATAGTGTAAAGTAGGCTACTGCCCATTAAAATGCATGTGTAGACAAGCCCTAAAGGTGGTGTTTTCATTGCTGCTCTGACCCTCTCTGGAGAGGGTGGCATATAAATATAAACACCATATTTTCACATATATGCCCTAGAGTAAGATATACACCTTGTTTTTGAATGAAGAAAAAATTATCTTTCTTTGTAGAAGGTAATTGAGTGTGTTTACATGCATGCTTTAATGTTCAGTAGTTTATTTTAATGCACATTAAAGTATCACTTAAAAAACTGTGCTATTTAGTTAATGCGCATTAAAATAGGCTATTGTGTGCTAAGTGTCACTTAAAAACTGTGTTTTTTTAGTTAATGTGCATTAAGACAGGTTAATATGTATTTTACTAGTACCTCATAATAGTGGGCATCTATACACATGCTCCAGGGTGGAGGGGGGGGCAGTTTAATTAATCAGAGTGGCTCTCATAGTTGCTCTAAAGTGCCTGCAGTGTCATGTTTATTCAGCATCCCACACTTCAAAATGGTGGCATGGTGCTTGAACTATAGCTTATTCAACAAGCATTAGTTCAAGCACTCCCACTGCCATTTTGAAGTGTGGGAGCATTGAATAAATGTGACATGGAGGCTGCTGAAGCATATTAATTAACACGGTCTAGCAGACTTGATTAATCAGCTGACTCGATTAATCGAGTCTGCCCCGATGCATGCTAATTAGCAAATATTGGTGCAGACATCTGGTACGTGTATCGGTGCCCTCGGTACTAGATTTTAATGTGCATTAACTAAAGCACATTAATGCACATGTTGAGACTCCCACTGAGTAGCAGCAGCTAGGGAGTCCTCATTGTTTTGGTCTCTGTGGATTGTGTGAAGAATCACTTAAGCTTCTGCCAGGTGAAAACTGAAGTGTCAGAAATTGCTGTTACCTTATTTCCTTATCTATAATGTGCACCTCAATTTGCAGCAGTTGGTTTTTCGAAAAAAAATGTGTGTTGTACGTGAGAAAATGTGGTGGTGGCGATGCATGTGGAGTGGTTGGTGTGCTTTGAAGGGTTATGAGAAACCTCCATCAGGACAATGCTCTCCTGATGCAGTGCACAACTCACTGTAGTTGTTTGAGGATATGCTCTGGCATTTCTTTAGGTAACTGGAAGAAAAATTTTTGAAATCCTTATAACAACAATACAGAAGTGCTGAGGGTTACTTATTAAGGTGTCTGATTGCAAAAGGAGAAATGCTTTATGGGAAGATAATGTACCATAATAATATGTATTTATATTAAAAAAACCTCTGTGCTGCTAAACAAGATTGGAGAATTCTAATCAAATGGAGACTGAAACCTTCCTTTGGATGGATCAGAATGATAGTAAAATAAAGAGAGCATGTATGGCTGAAATAGATGGAAAGCATATTTAAGATTAATAACAGAGGTAAATCTTTTTGTTATAAGCCCTATAAAGCATTGCCCTATTAAGGGAGTTTGATATTACTCAGACTTTAGGTGAAGTAAAATAGGTTTGATGAAAATTGGAAAGCTGGTTTTGTTTTTTTTTTAATTTTGCAGTATTTCTAGAGATTTTTAAACAATAGCTGACATTTCCTGCCGCCTTAACTCAACTGTTGTGCGCCAAACACATATGTATGCAATTCTTGCAAAAAATGGCTGGGATTAAAGGACTGTATCTTGTGAACCTAATGATAGAATCAATTTCTGTTGCTTTCTCATCAAAATATATAGCAGCCATTTACTTTTTATTTAGGCTATACTTCTGAAAACTCAGATTCTTTTCCTACCATCCACAAGCTTGAATATAGTTCTGACACCAAAATAAAAGTATGAATACACAGGATCATAATCCTAATACTGGTCTATTTATCTGTAATCCAGGACTTGCTATGAAAAGTAGCTGCCCTTTTTTAATTTTTGCAAATTTGATTATTTTTGCACCAAAAATTGGTGCTATTCTGTTTGTGTATACCTTTGAAATATCCTTTGTACTTTTGTAATGACAATTTTGTGGGACATTTTTTTAAATTGTGTAATGGGATGTCACAATAGCCAAACTGTATAGTTATTTTTTTAAATATTTTCCTGTGTTTTTGCTTTGTTAGGATGCAGAATTAATACAACTGATTAAAATAATAATCTAATCTAATTTCCTGGGAAGTTATGTACTTTAGTTAAACATCAGTTATCCTGCCTCCAAGAACAATTACCATCTGTCCCTCACCCTTATTTTTTCCTTTGAAAGGGGAAGTCCAAATAAGAAAGGATAAAAAAAGGTTTGTAATCTCTAGTGACTAAACTTGCCCAGACTCTTATGCCCACGCCTCTTCACTTGCTTGACGTCACACTCTTTTTGTCCCCGTCCAGCTCATTGACACAATCGCCTCAGAAATCGGAGAATTGAAACAGGAGATGGTACAGACTGATCTCACACTGGAAGATGGATCCACTGATTTGCAAAGGTGATTAAATATATATACTATAATGATTTCTGGAAATGTAAACATGACACGCCTGTTTTCACTGTGCTGTTTTATTCAGGACGCTGACATTTCATGGTAGTTTTCATCCGAGGAGCACAAAAGTCTGTAGGTGCTCCAGCTCATTAATAATGGAGTTTGCCTGTGGGTAGAGAGAGTGTCTAATGATTAAGCTATAGGTATACTTGTTTTAATTTCTTTTAAAAGCAACTGAACTTTACACTCCCACTTCCTTATAGCAAACGTCAACAGCCAAGGACACTGATAAACTTTTTTATCAGGTAACTATTAACATGATTACCAATGCTTGTGGAAATGAATCTTGACTTTACAATGTAAAGTATGAAAAGTACTTTTTGCTTCAGTTGAAATGTTTGTTTGAGAGGAATATAACCAAGGCAAGCATGCTGCTCAGCTTGAATGCATTGAGTAAATATGTGTTTCTGGCTAATTGATCTTGTTTTGTAAGGCAGTGAAACAAATAGGAAGGATAAAAACAGGCAATTTTTTTTTTTTAAAGCTTTTTTTTAAATGCATCAGATTTTTTTAAACTTGAATTGTTTTTGTTTATAAAACATATTTTTAAATTAAATTTGTAATTATGACAACACATTTTAAAAGAATACACTTATTATAATCTACTAACAATAAATTAGATAAATGTATTAAACAATACATGTTTGTTACCAAAGTTTCAAAGAAAGTAAAAGCATAGGATTGATGAATGTCACTAGTCAAACACCTAGGGACCAAATTCTAGCTATCAGGCACTTAAGTGGAATTAGGTGCATAAGTCTTATTGTACTCCACCCTGCCTGAGTCCCTGAAAAGCAATTAATTCAAGGGATAGGTGGGTGCTCCTTTTGCTCATGGTTTTTTTTGTGGGGGGTGGTGAGGTTTTGTGATTCAGTCTTAAGGGCAAGATGATGCTGTGTTACGAACGTAAATGCATTAGTGGATTTTCAGGTCTTGAACAGGGTAGAATAGGATTGCACCTAGGTGTAATCCTAAGGTCCACTTAGCCACCCAACAGGCAGAAGAGACTCTTAGTTTGAAAGATATGACAATCATAAATGGGCAATTTAGTTACCTCACTGGAGATAATAGGCCTCCTTTTTGTAATTATTTGGTTAGTTTTATATGCAAAGTATGTTTTGAAAAACGTTTGGTTCCAGTGTCCATCACTGTTATAGGTGTTTTATTCAACTAATTAAAAACAAACTGGGCACATCTACACTCGCATTAAGGCGCTTTTCCTAATGTGCATTAGATTTAGTACCTCCAATGTGAGGTACTAAACAAATGCTCATTAAGCTGCTTTGAAGTGCAGTTTTTAAATGACACTTAATACCTAGTAGCCTAATTTACTACATATTAGTGTAATAGCACAGTTTTTTACATGACATTTTAATGTGCAGTAAAATAAGCTGCTGCACATTAAACCACATGTGTAGATGTGCCCATGGAGTGCTGGTTTGTACATAGTTAATTTAGTTCCAGTTTCCATCCAGATAGTGCTTGACACAAATAACAGATAAAATAAAAACCTAGTTAGTACAAAAGAAATGAATTATTTATCATTTTCTAAGATAATACATATAAAAATTAAAATCTGAATAAATGAATTAAATTATAGAATTGTTTAAATAAGTGCATATAGTTATAGTGTATTTCCCTGGTTAAAAAAAAAAAAAGTAGTACAAATTTAGTGTAAAGGCTTCAATTAGTTGCAATTCAATATGTTTTCATGATTATAAATCTTTCTTTGGAAAAATAACTAAAAAAGTGAACACAGAATAATATTTAAATTGAATATTTAAATAAAGGTTTCCTTTTTCCTGATTTTAAATTGTGATTGAAATAATTGGTTTCAATTGATATGATTTCACTTGGTCCTGGGAAAGACTTTCTATTGTTATGCCTATTATTATCTCTGCAGGTAGTTCACAGTTCCCATTTTCTTTGCAGACTCTTGTTCTAGGGGCAGGGCCTTGGTGTGAGGTATTGCAATTTGTACCTAGAGAAAGCTTAATATACAAACTGTGAATCAAGAAACATGTGTGTTCATTTACTTGTGTGTGTTTAGTTTTCTTTAAAAGTTGTTTCTTTGGCGTTGGCTGTTTTTTTAAATACGTGGGTGAATATGAAGTGGCTCCATGTATTGTACCTTTAATTGTGTGAGGTTACAACAAATGCTTGAGGTGTGAGGTTTCAGGTGTACAGCTTCAGCAGCATTCAGTTTGTGTATAACTCAGTGATATGAAGATTTATACACCATAACTAAATTCTGGAAATAATTTCCCCAGTTTTTTACTCACATTTTTAATCCAGTGCACAATAGCTGGCTGAATGAATATTAGGCCTGACTTTTGACAGGGTTGGCCAACCTGCAGCACACATTTCACAAGTACTACGGGCAGCCTTTGTGTATGGCACATGGCAGATCAGGGAGGGAGCAGGCAGCCTAGGACCGGATAGGGCAGAAAGCAGAGCAGCAAATTGGGCAGGGGAAGGGGATCAGAGTGGCATTTGCAGAGGATGTGGAGCAAATCTGTGGCATGTCTACCGAAAAGGTTGGCTTCACTGACTTGCAACACATCTCTATGCAGCCCATTTCACTTAAAATCATATAGGTGTATGAGTGTCATATGCTGTACCTAATTAAGAGGTTGAGTCAGAATGCTTTAACATGGCACCTTCTGTATTCATCCTTTCAGTATTATGAGCAGTCAGGTGCTTGATTATCTCCCCAGTGCAGGTACATATCTGTCAGTAAAGTTAAAGAGAATTATGCACAGGGGTGGGGAGGAGCAGAATGTACCACATGGGCCATGTGTAGATGAAACGAGAGGCGTGTGCACACAACTTTTAAGTGGGCTAAATGCTTTTGCACTGCTCTAATGGTGTTGGTGTCAGCACGCCTTGGTGGCATGTTGTGCATTAATTCCATCCACTGTAGGAAATTCAGCATAATGAGCCTAAAATGACTTGGGGCGCTGCTGCATCTACGCTGCGGAGCGAAGCACCAGGCTTTGTGCAGCTCCATGGCTCTGTAGGAAGCCTGGCAGCAGCCCGGGAAAGCAGGCTTCGCCCAAGAAAAGCAGGGAGCCTGATTTCTTCCCCTCCCCGCCCCCCACCTGAGTCTGCCTGCTTCCCTGAACTGCATGGAGGCCCGGTGCTTCCCTGTGCAGCTGCGGTACCCCCTGGGACTGCCCAAACCAGGTGCCTGCAGGCGAGTGCCGCCACTGCCACAGAGGGAAGCGCCCCTGCAGACCAGGGACTGCTCCACCTGCCGGCAGCTCGCGCTCCCCACCCCGCTGGAGAGGCAGGTAAGTCAGTGGGGTGTGTGCAAAACACGGGGGGTTTAATCAGCCCTAAATTGAAGTGGTGTTTTTTTAAAACTCACCACTTCAATTTAGGGCCCCCATTTCGTCTACACACACCCATGGATAAACTTCCAGCCTTGTTGTGGTAGTGAATTCAGAAAAAGTGAGTGGCACTCCTTCCTAGCCCTACAGTGCAGCTGCATAGAACTGGGGTACAACTGCAAGTAGTACTTTGAGGACTAGGCAGGAGCTGAAATAATGAGCCCTGTGGCAGAAATAAGCCATAAAGGATCTTGAGAATACAGTTAGGCCCATTCTATGTGCCTGCTGCCAGGAGTGAGGAGAAAGCGCATGCTTTCCTACTGTTCTTTTTCTGCTCTAGCAGTAAGAACTGCAAAGTCCACTACTTTCCAAGCTTCTGACTTAGCCTGCTTTTCTCCTCTATAGTATCTCACAAAGTTTTGCTTGGCAGCTACTGTCTTATTCTCCATTTAGGGCTCCTACAGATGTGCGGGGAGCCTGTTTCGACATGCTAGAAATCCAGTATCAGTGGACACATTCAATTCCTTTCAGCAAAGTGGCATGGAGAAAACTCTATAGGATCTAGCTCTTTTGTTTTGGATGACATGAAAAATGCTGTTTGTAGCACTGTAGCTTTCTTGCTCATCTTGTCAAAGCCCCTAAGGCTGGGAGAGGAATTGGTAGAGGAAATGCAAATCACTGCTGCTTAATACGAGCAAGTTCCTTCCACACTGCAGTGGAAAGTTAAGGCAGCTTCATGCCAAGGGGTTTGTGCTGCAAGGCCCACCAGGGAAGTGAAGATCCCTTGAGGTACTGGAGACCAGAGGCCCAGTTGGTTAAGGGAAGAGCTGGTAGACAGGCTTTGCTAAGCTGTACTGTCTGGGAAGTGCTGAGGCCTATAGAGCCAGGCCTGAAGCAAAGGGCAACTGCTGATGTCTCTGTGTAGAGACCATAGCCTGAGCATTAGACCTCCTGAGGAGTGAAGCCAAAGTAAATGTGACATGTAAGTCGCTAGAAGTGTAGGATGGGGGAATAATGGGGTCTCCAAAACGGACAAGTCATCAAAAAGCACAACATGTCTTCACTGCAGAGTTAACCTGGTGGGGCCAATGTAACAACCCCCCCCATCTACTGCTCCCCCTCCCTCAGCATAAGAGTTGATAAAACTGGTTGATCTTGGTTTCTGCTGTTTTGGAAAAAGCGTTTTGCGGCAGCCTTCTTGACTTTGCTCCTGTGATCCCTAAGTATGATTGCATCCCCAAGAGTTACTAGCCACGGTCTTCAAGAAGCACAGTGTATTATTCCCTGTGTGATTTTGGTTTCATTTTTAGCAGCACTTGAATAAAGGATCCAATTATATCAATGTTTACACTAAGCCTAGCACTAAGTTCTGCACTGGCTGCAAAACCTGCTTGAAAAACCATGTAAACACTCAGTCTGGACCAAAGTTGGTGTTACCACAGATGCGGTGTTACCAGTCCCCAGGTTAAGTGGCTATGTCTATGTGAGCTGCAGTGACTCCAGTATAGGTAGACCTAACGAGTAAGTCAGCTGACTTAGAACTGAGTAAGTCACCTGAGCATAATACTGAATTATCTCTACATGACAGAGGGCTTGCGGAGAGAGCATATATAAAGACTGAATCATGGGTGGAGCTCCCATTTCAAAAAAGTCTCCCTGTCAAAGGAGGGGGAGGTCTTGTGGAGCTGATCAACTGATTTCTGGGTAGCAAAAGTTGGGGCCCAGATTACAGAGCCAAAACGAGTGAATTAGACAGGATTGAGTCTGATGAAGAAAAATCCCTCAATGCTGATCATTCTTAGAGGAAATAGGCACATTTTTCTCTGTGTGTGCATGTGTGTGTGCATGTATGCGCAAGCATGTGTGCGTTCCAGCGTGCAGTTTACAAGGCAGCAAATTGTGCTGATTACAAGTTATAACCTGCTCTCTGCTCTTTTTACCATGATTTAACTGTGGATAGGATATATCTAGGCATTCCTTTCGTACCTTCAACTGTTTTCCACGTACTCAAGGGTTCTCTCAAACAGAAAGAAATGGGGCAGAATCTTTGATCATCTTGAGTTTTATGTTTGAACACAGTGGTATAGGTATGTGCCATTTGTGGTGCCACAGACTGCTTTGTGGTGCCACAAACTGCACACGTTGCACATTAAACCGTATGTGGTGCTGCTGGTTTGCAGCACAGAGGCAAAATTTGTTACCAGGATTTCCTCGTAGCAGAAAAAACCCTGGAAAAAAAAGTGGTGCAAAGCACACAAAAATAGTGTGCACCAGGACAAATGCGGAAATGGAGGAGCAGGTGTCCCAGGGCTACCTGCTTCCTCTTTGCCACATGCTGCAGAGACAGGGGAACACCAGCTCAGGGCTGCCTGTTCCCCTGTCTCGAGACACAATGTGCCACTGTCAGCCGCTCGATGAAGCCCTGGGCTGCCTGCTCCCCTGTCTCCATGTGCCACTTCCCAGCTGGCTGGGGTGCAGTGTACCTCAGCACAGGGGCTGCCTGCCAGTTATCCCCGTGCTAAGGCACCCTGTGCCCCAGCCTGTCCTCTCTCCCTCCCCTGCAGCACATGGAGCCCAGCTGGGAGCTGGGAGGAGTTGGGCACGGCTGGCAAAGGGCACGTGCGAGGACGTGCAGTGCGTCACAAAGTAGCAGTACAGATTTGTGCCACTACTATTTGTGCTGCTGCAATTGCACACCTCTGCTTATCTAGACATGGCCTGTAAGTGCAGAAATCTGTTAGAATCTGTGATAGCAGTAACTCAAATCCACAGAAGTTCCATGCAGATTTTTCTGTTTTGCTTTTTACATTTTACTTGGTATTAGCTTCATATTTCTCTGGAGATATAATTATGAAACACCAAGAAAGTCATTAGTATTTGCTGTCAGTGGACAATGTCTGTTGTCACAACTCTTTTCTATGCGTAGTTGAAGTAATCAGATGGCTGACTGTGGATTTCTCTTGTTCTATGTCATGTTACTGTTGTTATTGAAGATACCTTATGAGAAAAGCTCCTGTCCCAAGGAGTTCACAGTCCGTGCCCAAGAAGTGCTGAGTATCCACAACCTTCACTGTTGCAGATTAGACCTAGTCTTATATTCCTTTCAATTAATGGATAATTTCTTAAAATGCAAAGGCTCAGGGCTTGGTCCTCAGTTACACGAAAACAACGTAGAGATGTTGTTACAGCACGTATAGTGCTGGGCTGTCCCCTAGATCCTGGCTTCCATGAAATCAGCTGACCTGTAGTTGTACGTACATTTGCCAACTGATCTTCCATGGGTCAACCATGCATGGTGTCTCTTCACTGTCTTCTGCTGTCTAGGTTTTCTGGAGAAGAAATATTTTATCAAAATGCCGTTTGTTCCCAGTTTATTCGGATGACATTAAGAAGATTTGCCAGCGCTGATCCTGCTCAGAACCATTAACCTTTGAATTGGAGAGAGTCTTTGGTAGATGTTACACTGCTGTATTCATAAGCTCTTATCTTGCTGTGAGAGGTCAGCCCAGAAGCAGCTGCAAGAAGCTATATATATATATATAGGTCATTAAGGTGTGGGCACCTGCCCTACATTCTTTCCTGAATCCTGGCATGGAGAACCGTTTGAGTAGCTAGAGCTTCTGACAAGGAACGCTTTCACCTTGACAACTTCTTATTTAAACTAATGTTTGTACATGTTAGCAGGTTGGGTGTGTGCAGCTGTATTTTTGGCAGCTCAGTACTCTGAATTACTTTTGAACCACCTGTAGAGAAGAGGGGAGCTGTGATAGATGTGTGCGGGTGCACACATTCTTGACATTCTTCAGATGTCTTCACTCCAGCAAGCAGCCCATTGCTGACCCTATAGTTGATGCCAGGAATGCTCCTTCTTTGGTAGCTGACAATATTTTTACATGAATAAAACTACTTCCTCTCAAACAGATTCCCTCTGCAACTTGTTTGGTCTCCACCAGTTGATTATGGTGTAGCAATAGGGCTTGACATGGTTAAGCCCACAGCCCACTTCTAATACATAGTAAAGCCCTTCTTTAAATAATGGCATTAAAGGTATTAAACTTTTGCTTGGGAAAGCACATTTGGCCTGAACATTGCTATCTGGCTCTGGCCAAACAAGATTGTTTCTGCAGACTGCTTCAGAGTTGCACTTCCTAAAGGTATTATCTTGATCGGAGAATTGACTTCTGTGCTGCTTGCTGTAATTTATCACTTATTTCTGGCAGGACCAATAGTGTCCGCTAGGTGCTTTGCATATCTAAAAGGCACTATCTGTATTTTACAGCTGATAGTTTAATATACACAAACCAGAAGAAACAGAGGGCAAGGGAAGTATCAAATAATATAAGTGGTTGGGTGGCAACTGGACAGTTCCTGGTAATGGGAAGTTTTAATGATGGTTGTACCTCTTATTTGGCTTTGTAGTTTTGGGGTATATATATCCCCCTTGCTTTCCTTCCTGGCCCTGCTCAGATTGTGATGGTGATCATAGTGAAGAGAAGAGATCCTGTTGGTCTTGAACTTGTACTGTGATCAGTTGGTCAGGGAGTGCAGGAGCAGTGAGGTATGGGAATAGGAGCAGCCATGGTTGAAATAGTTGACTGGGATATATAGGGAAGAGTGAGCTGTTCTACAAAAAGGGCTGAAGCCACCTACTTCCCATTTAGAACAAGTGGAGAGTATGGGGAAATTTCATTTCAATTTGTTTGTTGTTCTGTTTCTGGACTACACACCACTCTTCCTGATTTGTGGTTGAGTAAGTCAAAATTCAGCCCATTATAACTGGCAGTGCAGAGACCCATGCAATTACTAGGGGGGGAAAGTACTTCTGTGCCCAATCTCAGGGGCATTCAGCACATACGTGCCCAGCTTTCCTGTCCCTGTTCTAATTCTGCAGCAGGAGATCAGTTGCCAAAGTAACCGTTGCGTAGCTGGTTCTAACAATGAAAGAATCACAGGATGTGCTTTGAGTTCAGAAGCAAGGAAGCCATGCAGAAGTACATGCATAAGCCATACGGTGAGTTCAAGTCTGTGACTGATGGGGACACTTTGTATAAGGCATTTGGCAGTGGTCAGCACATTTAATTTCCTTGTAGGCTTTTGTTCTGAACATTCAGCTAGCTGTGTAACCCCAGCAACTGGTCTTATTATTGAGTTAAGCAGCTATTTCATAACTTACCTCACTGCTGGATACATTTTGAACTTGGGTTGGTTTGCCAGAGTCCTAATTCAGGGCCAGTTTCTGCTTTTGCTCCTTACTTAGGGAGAATGAAATGTCAAGGCCAAAGCAATTAGGTTGATCAAGTTTAAATATTCACCTGTTCCTTTAATTCCAGTTGTGAGGGAAGTGTGAGCCAAATAGAGAGAAACTGGCAAAAAGTAGTTTAAAGATGTTAGCTACAAAAAGAATTGTAACACTTATTCTTCTGAGGACTTGTCTGGTTGGATAAGTTGGTGTTTTTTGGAAGCATTTATTTGCGTGATGGGTCAGCAGAGGTCAAGGTGCAGAAGTATATGAAGAGATGCTGAGGTGATACCAGTGGCAGTGGAAAAAGGTGGCAGTCAAATATTGTGATAGGTAAATCTGAGTGGCTAATTTTAGGCTGAGCTCATATCATACATAATCTTGAAGGCCCAGGGAGAAGAAGCTAGTATATGAAATGGTGGAGAAGGGTATGCCAGTGGAATGGTGGAGAGATGGCCAGTACTACGGTGTACACACTGAGCACACTTCAAATGGGTTTAAGCTTTGCAAAGTTTATGCTGGTTCTTACTTTTGAGCTCTAGATGAGAATAAAAATATAGGAACAGAATTCACTGCAAGTCTCAGAATAAAAACCTCACCGTGAACATACCAGAGAAATGGGTATTAAAAAGGAGAGCCTGTTTAATTAATCTATACACTCATGTATGTGTGCTTGTAGTATCTCCCTGCACTAATTGTAGAATCTCAGGCTATTGTCTGCCTGACAGTAACCTACTTTATAGTACTCTTTAAGAGAGCTTGTGGACAGAATTAGCATTATGAAGTCTCAATAGAAAAAATACCAGGTGAGGTAAATGTCCATGCTGTTAGCATTAAACAGAGTCTTTGTTTGTAGAATGCAGTGATTATCTCTTAAGAAATGTGTGCCTACCTTTTCTAAATTTTTGTTTTATTTATCTTCCTTATAGCCTAGTAAAGGACATGGATGATGTCTGTTGTGAGAAAAAGGACTCTAAAAGCTGCCCCCGGGATTCTGGATATGACAGCCTCTCCAACAAACTCAGCATACTAGACAAGCTCCTTCATACCCATCCTGTATGGCTACAGCTTGGCTTAAATGACAATGAAGCAGTGGAAATTCTGAAGTCCCAGCCTCCTGGGGTAAGAGACAGATCTTCAAAATATGTGAATTCTTTTTAGGCAATTGTAAAAGTCTTGGTAGCAAGTTGGCTAGTGCCTTTGATCAAAGGAAGCTTGTCCCAAGTATGACCACAGCAGCTGGAATTCCAGGCACATCTTCATTTATATGATGACTGTTATTTAGGGTGATGCTCTTAGTGTGAATGTGGGGGCTGCAGAGATGTACATCTAAGCTGCTAGAGCCTAAGCAATGGAGCCAGGCTTCTCTAGCTGGGCTGGTATCAGACTTCCATCCTCTTTTGATTCTGTTTCACCTGTTGGAACTGAAGTCAACTTAGGCACATAACTATGATGCTATTCCACCCTGCGTAAGTTTTGGAAATCCATTAATGCTTCTGTTTTTGTAATGCACCATCATCTGACCCTTAAGACTGCGTGACAAAAAAGCAGCAAGGAGGAAGAGGACCCATTCACCTTCTCTTGTTTTTCATGGAATTGATCATGGTGGAACAGAATCGCCCATAGATACCCAAGTCAACTTATGTGCCTAACAACTGGAATAGAATCTCCTAACCCTCTATGTACAGTTGGTTTCCCCTGTACCAGTGATTCACAACTAGGGTGCTGTAGAGCCCTGTGTTGCCTTGAGGTCCTTTCAAAGGTGCCATGGGTTTCCATGCAGTGTTAGCACTGGTAGGTGTGTAAACATGATAAACAAGATAAACCCAGAAATTTTAAATGGGAATCCACAATGTTAAAAATATTCTGACCTGATGTGGTCTGTCTGAGTTCTTTGCTACAGAAGAATCGCTGTAGTATTTTTCTGTAGTCAAAAAATGAGTGAAAGCTAAGAGCTGGCATTTTCCAAGGTGTGCCTTGCGTCTAAAAAAGGTTGAGCACCACTGCCCTACACTATTAGGCTTCAGTCCCCCATGTGCATAAAGTAGCTTGCAGGACTGGGACAAAACTCAAGATCTCCCTTGCTGGAAAGCCCCTCATAAACATGGTGGTGGGAGAAGAAAAGTTAGGAAGTTTATAAATATAAATCATAGAAAAGCAAAATCCTTCATCTGAAGTGAATTTCTTTGGGCATTTAGACAATTAACTCATCCAGGGTATGTCTACATGACACAATTGAGTGCGTTACCCAAGCTCTCTGAATAAGCTAACTTTTGCTGAGACCAGTACAGCAGTATCAGTGACACACTTTTCCCAGGCCATTTAATCTTGCTTGCGCTGTTTAGGAATACTCCTAATCTCCAGTCATGTCATTCTTCTTATCAAATCAAAGCTCATATTTTGTTAAGTACAAGCTGGCCTGAGAAACAGGGCTGATTAGCTTGGGCATAACACAGTAATGGCTTCCAGTACCTGAGCTAGTTCAAGGCCACCTATACTTGTGCAGTGAGGCTGCTCTGATGTGCTGTAATTACAGCACATCAAAGCAGACTCTATTCATAATTTCATAGTTTGTAGGGTCGGAAGGGACCTGAGCAGATCATCAGGTCCACCCCCCTACCATGGCAGGAAAAAGTACTGGGGTCAAACGACCCCAGCAAGGTGTTCATCCAGCTTCCTCTTAGTTTCCTTTGGCCCAAGCTGCCAGCTCCAGCTGAGCAGGGAGGTGTGCTGTAGTGCCCCCCACCCCAGCTTCTGGCCTGGGCCACTGCAGGAATGTGGCTGCATTTTCAGAATCAAAAGTGAATGTCATAGTTTCATAGTTTCTAGGGTCGAAAGGGACCTGAGTAGATCATCTAGTCCGACACCCTGCCATGGCAGGAAAGAGTACTGGGGTCAAACGACCCCAGCAAGGTGTTCATCTAACCTCCTCTTAAAACCCCCCGGGGTAGGATCCTGCACCATTTCTCTTGGAAGTTGGTTCCAGATCCTAGCCGCCCTGACCGTGAAGTAGCGCCTCCTGATATCTAGCTTAAATCTACC
>NW_017729022.1:125277278-125285269 GCF_001723915.1 Gavialis gangeticus | reverse complement strand
ATTAATTGAGTCTTCTGGAGCATGGTATATACCACACTGCAGTAGGCTGCAGCATCATATGTATCAGCGTCCCTGTGCTGAAAAATGATGGCCGGAGTGCTTTAACTAAAGCATGTTTGACAAACTTTATTTAAAGTGCCCCTGCTGCCATTTTTCAGTATGGGGATGCTGATGCACGTGACACTGCGGGCACTTTAATTAGAGCGTCTCTCAGAGCTGCTCTAATTAAAGCGCGCCCCTCCCCCACCCCCCAACCAAGTACATCTGTAAATGCCTTCAGTTATCTGTACAGTGCTGCACTGAGTGGGGAGACCTGCCTTACACCTCTATGGCTGGAAAGGACCTCAAGGGCCACTTAGTCCAATTCACTGCAAAAATGCAGGATGCGCTGGTCCTAACCATCCCAGTTGAATTCCCACCAAGCCTGTACCCTAATGCTGGGATACGAGGGGTGATCAAAAAGTTCTAAGACAGCCTTTATTTTAAAGAATAGTGTACAAACAACATTTTTATGAGCTGTCCCCTTCAAAGTAATCTCCCCCAGATGATATGCACTTGTCCCAACGTTCCTGCCACTTTCAGAAGCAATGCTGGAAGTCTTCAACTGTGAGGTTTTTGAGTTCTGCTTCCACATTCTTATGGATGGTTGGAATGTCATCAAATCTCCTTCCTTTCAGCTCCATTTTGATTTTTGGGAACAGAAAAACATCACATGGGGCAAGATCAGGTGAATACGGAGGGTGTGGTATTACAGGAATGTTTTTTTTTCAGCCAAAAATTCTTGAATGGAGAAAGCAGTGTGTGAAGGAGCATTGTCATGGTGCAGAAACCATCGACCATTTTCACACAGCTTGCAGCAGTTTCTTCTAACTTTATCTTTCAATTGAATCAAAACCTCTTTATAAAGGCTTGATTGATTGTTTGACCACTCGGTACAAATTCCTCATGAGCAATACCCCGAACATCAAGTCTTAGAACTTTTTGATCAAACCACGTATTCAAAGCAAGCTATGTGAGTTGGATTTCAATAGGAAGTGAGAATCAAACTGAAGGATTTCTTATGATTTATAATTTTTAAGAATATTACAAGCACTTTTCTGCTTCCATCCCAATTTTTATGAGAAGCTTTTCAGTGAGGGAGAAACTGCACTTCTCAACAGGATTATTTAGCCCAGGGAAGGGACACACTAACACAGCTAGACTGTTTCCCATACCTGAACTAAGTCTCAGTGAGCAAGCTCAGGGCTCTCCACATGACTTCATTGTGCCAAGTAGACATGCCCTTCTTTCAAACCTTTTATTACTCTTTTCTAGTAGAAATTAATTTGTATTAAATCTATTTTTGAGACTGAAACGTGTTCTTGGCTATATCTGTGTACTTCCTCAAATGTTTGTGTTTTTAATATGTGTTGTTCACCTTTCAAAGATACATCATCAACTGTACCTACTTAGTTACCATTTGGACCCTGTAGTATACCACCACCCAACACTATTCTGTCTTTATAGGTACTGATACTGAGGGTTTTGTATTGAAATAGAGGCATAACAAGGATTGATGGCTAGAAGCAGAAGCAAGGCAAGTTCAAACTAGAAATAAAGCATGAGTGAGGATAGTTAACCTGAGGAGCAGTTTTTCAAAGGATGTATAAATTCCACCTCATTTTGCCATCATTAAATGAAGATAGCATGTCTTACTGAAAGAGATGCAACTGTTTCACCATAAATTATTGGGCTTGATAGGCGGATCAGTGAGTGAAGTTCTAAGACAGGTGTTGTGCAGGAGGTCAGATTAGATTTCCATAATCTCCATTTTGGGTTTAAAACCTGTTAAAAGTATGTGTAATAAAAGTCTGTAAACATTTGTGCCTTTTTTTGCCTTAATAGATCTTTCTGGTCAGGAAATCCACAAGACTGCAGAAAAAAGTCATATCACTACGTCTGCCCAGTGAATTTGGGTCCTGCCTGAAGGAATTCGCAATAAAAGAAAGCACATACAGTAAGTTATGTTATGGAGATTTTGGTCCTTCATGAGACCTTATAAACCTTTGTACTCCTGTGCACCTTGCATAGGAGAATCTTAGTCTGATGGCTGTAAGGAGCAGAAAACCGTACAGGATGAGGGGAATAACAGCATGTGCTGTTAAAGGCACCTGTATTGCGAATGGCTCCACAGCCATCTGGGTAGATCTCTGAATGAGTTGGACTGGTTTGGAGAGGGTAGAGATACACAGGGTCCTATTCAGCAACGTCAACACTGTAATTTTTGCAAAATAAAGGTAAGAGTGTACTGGTACATATTAACAGGAGTGTTGCAAGTCATGGGAGGCGCTGCTTGCCCTCAGTGCAGTGTGGGTGAGACCTCACCTAGAGTACTTTGTGTTGGGGCATTGCACTTTAAGAAAGACATGGACAGATGGGAAAGAGTCCATATCCCTTCCAGCCCTTTTTTCTTCTAATTTCTAAGCTAATGAGTAATTCTAATGAAGACAGTTGGCATGTTCATGGACTTCAAGGTTAGGAATGTATGAAGTACCTTGCTTAATTAAACCTTGCTAGACTGTTCTCAGTGGTGACAGGAAACAGAATAAGGAGCAGTGGTCTCAAGTTGCAGCAAGGGAGGTTTAAGCTGTATATTAGGAAAAACGTGACTGGAACAGGTTACCCAGAGAGGTGGTGGAATCTCCATCCTTGGAGGTTTTTAAGACCCAGCTAGATGAAGCCCTGGCTAAAATGATCTAGTTGGGGCTGGTCCTGCTTTGAGCAGAGGGTTGGACTAGATGACCTCCTGAGGTCCCTTCCAACCCTAACTTTCTATGATTCTGTGGTTAATTGGAGTGTCTGTGCTTTCAGTCTTCGCTGGTGAAGCTTTCTTAGTATCTCAGAGAGAATTTAAATGACCCCTTTCCTAGAAACACCATTGATGTTCCCACCAGGGTAGGACACCAAGGAGACTCTTTCCTCTGTCAGCTGTCTCCCATAAGTATAAATGAGAGTCTGGGATTATGAATTATTTTTAGTTCTTAATTTGATTCGTAGGGTTAAGAACAGCTTTTCACCAAACAAGGGATCAGACTTTAACCCCTTAATAAAGTTTCTAGTGAAAGAATTGTTTTGGATGCGAGGTCACATTTGCTTAATTTTTGTAATGTTACAAGCATGTTCCATGTCTTCATTACTAGAAATAAAAAACAGTGGCAGGATTCCGGTAGATTTCAAAACAAAATTTTAGTGATCTACGTAAAGGGAGGAGGGTGAAAAAATACTTCTGAGGAAAACTGGGCATGAAAAAAGCAGCTTATGATGATTTATAGCATAATTTGGAAACTTCAAATGGAACAAAGGAGCTTATTTTAACATGCTGTACATTGGAAATGTTTTCAGCTGAGCAGCCTTCTTCAGGAATGATCTGTGGAGGAAGAGCTATTTCCTTTCTCTAGTGACCCCTGTGGTTTCATTTAGGGTTTTTTTCCCTCACTCCAAAACTGTAATTGTAGCTATTTATAGATTTTGGTCAAAGCTAGAGATGATATTTATCCAGTAAAGGATAACGTTATTAGTGATAAGTCACCTTTTTCCCACTCTCAAATGAACGTAATATTTATGAAACCTGCTTGATTGACAGCAATAGAAAATGTTTAATCTGTGTTGTCTAAAGTTATGTCCTGATGCCTATTATGGCAATTAAGCCCCCTCTCCAAACTTCTAGTATGTTACTTATCCATGAACAAAGTTTTGTTTCAGGTGGAGAGTATCAACTGGGATGTGATGGGTTTAATTTGTGGGTTTACGGTTACTCAGCATTTGTGATCAAGATTTTCAAAGCTGGGTAGGGGATCTCGATGCAAACCATCTGGTAAATCCCCCAGATTCATTTTTTGTTTATTTTGTGCCTTATTTGGATAGAGCTTTTTAGTTGGGGAAGGTTTTTTTTGAAAGGGAGAGTTTGCATTTTGCTGTAAAATACAAAAGACATATCTCATCCCCTACTAAGGCATGGAGAGCTTGAATTTAATAATGACATCATTTTGATTTAGCTGTTACATGACTCTTAACCCAAGAGCAGACAGATCCTGATGGTGGCTGAAGCTTACGGCTCCCTAGAGTTTGGAGCCTATGTTCCAAAAAGAATGGAGAGTGATGACCTTTGGCTTCTGCAGCCATAAAGACTCATCTGGATGAAGAAGCAACAGCTGCTGCGCACAATACGCATTCATTATCATCTGTTGTGGAGGCTTTTTTGGGGGCCTTTTTTTGCAGGTCATTGACTTTTTCATGGGCTTGTTCTATGACAGTCCTGGGCTTTCCATCACCCAGGGTCTAACATTCTGGAAAAGTTTCACAGAGAGAGCTCAGCCCTGGCTCATTGGGGATTTTGTTATCAATGGTAGGATTTTATGTAGTCTGGAAAGTTATGGGGAGGTAGCCTAGCACAGAGAGCACCAATGTGATATTGTTTTTGCTGGCCGCCAAGAGACATTCCAGAGTATACCTTTAAGCTTACACATTGCTTTCTCATCATGTTCTGGTAGAAGGAATTACCATGATTCAATCTAAATGTTTCTGAGGCATGTATCCTCATAAATAAATGGATTAATATGTAAAGCATGCCTGCATCTACGAAGCACCTACCGTATGTACAGACACTGCATATTTGCTTGCATTAGCCACTATGCCTCTGGGAAGATAATTAGCCACTGTGCCTCTGAACCAGTTGCAAGGTGTTTGGCTTTGGGGGCTTTCTGTAACAATCACCGACCAGTTCTTCTGTTACTCTTCTCAAGCAGATTCATATGAGGCAGCCAGGAGGTAAAAGGTCTCCTCCTGCTTACTGTTATTCTGAGCCTTTATTGCTTGGGATGAATTTTCACCACTGGCAGGAGTGGCTGTAGCTATACTTGATATCAATGGTGCTGCTTCCTGTTCCAGCACAGATTAATTTTGTGGTTTGTAAAGATGTATATCAGTACAGAACCATGTACAGTAACCATGTATAATAACAATCTCTGTGCATTTACAGTAACAATATTTGTTTGGCTTTTTAGAAGAGTTCTAATTCAGACTTGTTTAATACATTTTTTCCTAATAATTTTGTAAAAGCCACCACATAGTGTGAGTGAGAAGCAGAATTGACTTCAGAGAACTTTGTTAAAAGGAGAGAAATTCCTGGATTTGTCATTTATTGTGATATGTATTTATTGAAACTCGACACCTGGCAAAAAAAACCTCAGTGGATGAACAGCAAGAGAAGGAAAGCGAGTTTTAGAATGAATCGCTTAATATAAATACAATGGGTAACACAAAGCCTCCATTATTATTGATTTCCTGGTTGTGCAACTCTAGTTTCTTTTGATCCATTTCCCAAGGACTAGAACATGTGTTTAGAATGAAAAAAACCCCAACTCCACTGCCCAGACTATTACTATATTTACTAAAATGTCTTTGGCCGAGACGTACACTCCTCCACAGAGTTGTTTTTGATTTAACAAAACAGTAGTTGGCTTGATGTTACAAGCTTACTACCACTAATGCTGTGTAAAAACTGGAGGTGTTGTTATGCTTGTTTTCTTAGAATATTATTTAAGGACTGATTTGTTTCTTCCCACCCCCCTCCCTGAATCTATCTTTGCAGCCTTTTCCTTGGAGGGTTCTGGAATAAGTTTTGCTGATTTATTCAGGCTCATTGCTTTCTACTGTATTAGCAGGTAAGATTGCACGCTGTTCTGAGTACTGTTTATTAGATGGTCCTTAAAAGTGAGTCTCAATGGTTTTCTTGGTTAAACATGATTGTAAATATTACTAGACTGTTTTAGAAGGTAACTGAATAAATAACAGCAGAGTATGATCAGAGCTTAAAAAAACTACTAAGGAAATAAATTGTCTTATGTGGCATTGGCAAACAAAAGACTCCAAAGATGTGGACATTCTCTGTTTACCACAGGACCTCACTGATCTGTTTTTCAGTGAACCACAAATCCACAAGTGTACAATTCATTGTGAAATCCTGCTGCTATGGGAGGGACCAGGCCAGGTGACGACATGTGCCCTGCAAGCCTGTGGGAGTTTCCCGCATTGTCATCTATCTTTGCTTTTGGCATGGTCCAAGGCAGGAAATGGCTACTTGTCCTCTCTGCACCCTGTGTTTAATGAATGTGGATGTGCTGCTTCTGTGCTGTGATTTGGGGCAGAGCAGGCTGCCATTGTTCCTGCTGGCCAGAATGAAGAACGGGCTAGCAAAAGACTCACAAAAGTTCTCCTAAGTCAAATGGCACCATAACTTTAGCAACTGAACCCTACTTCTTCTCTTCAGTCACAGTTCTTATGAGAGCTGTTGCCTCTTCTAGGTCCCTTGTGGCATGGATCCCAGCAGCCAGGTGACAGCAGACATGGTAATCACCAGATCTGTGCTCAGAAGCCCTGAGCTCTGTCACTGATTTTTCCTCTCCCAGTGAAAAGGGGCTGGAGGATGAGCTGGGAGTCATTCTTTTCCACTCTGCTCAGAACTGGCAATATCACTAGCTTTTCTTCCATTGTGGGTCTGGTTGCAATGCTGAGGGTAGTTTCAATTCAACTGCATTTCTCCTCCTCCTTCTCTAGCATTGCCAATGTCCAAACCTGACTGCAGCATTGCGGTCCGTCCTCCAGGTCAGCATGGACTACTGAAGTGTCTTTGTAGTCACAGAGACACTGTACACAGATACTTAATGGGGAGGCAGTGTGACCTTTTCCAGGGAGCACAAGTCTGAGACTCAGGCAGTGGCTTCAGTTCTGTTCCACCCTGTCATTGGCCTGGGTGATCTGGGGACAGTTACACGCCTCTCCCTTGATTCTCTATCTCTAAGATAGATATAATTTTATACTTCACTCCTTTAGATGCTCTTGAGGTCTCCTAATGAACACTGCTTTCTAAGAGCAAGGTATTTAAAGAAGGACAGCATATAAACAAAGGAAGGAGTGAGGCAGCAAGGCTGCCTTCTGACTCAGAAATGTTGCTGTATTAAGAATGCAACTTGAGTTCAGCTCTTTGAGTGGTGACTTATTTAACCAGCCCAGTAAGCTCTCAACCATTTGGGAGTGACAGTTACCAGAGGCAATAATAGAGTGCATTTTATTCAAGAGATTGATAACTATTACTTTATATTGCAGAGCATTACAGCTGACAAAAATCATACATTGCATACATGTAACAGTTGTGACCAGGAGTGCTAAACCCCTGGCCTGCAGGCCAGATCCAGCCCACATAGCCATATCACTTGGCCTGCAGGGCTCCCCAAGGTTCCAAAAATGTGGTTGCGCAGGACAGGTGGCAGAATGAATTGCCACTCCCCAGCTGCCAAATATTTGAATCTATGGAGCACCCTGCAGGCTACTGTGGACTTGTGTACTGGGTTAGGCAGCACAGCTGGATCCAGGTGGCACAGGCCCACCTCCACACACTGACCCCGTGACAGTTCCAGCCTGCAGACTGGCCTCACACCCCTCATCTGACCCATGAGGCTGAATGGTTGAGCATCTCTGGTTTTGACAGGTTTCAGCCTTGACTGTCCTATAACAGTTGTTTCACTTGTTCTTCATTTAGCATGTGCTGAAAAGTACCTAATGTTCATCCTCTGAACTTATTTTAGTCTAAATTTGGTTCTTTTGGAAAGTCCCAGACTGGTAGCCTTGGGGACTTGAGTCCTCTACTGACTAGTTAGAAGCAGGATTATTTGGTTTAGTGTGTTGAATCTGGACTGCAGGGCTTCTCACGGGCTGCACAACTTACCTCTGGCAGCAGCATTAACCCCTGTATGTTCTCTGTGCTGCCATTGGTTGCCCTGCCACCCAATAGAGATCTCAACCTGGAAATTCTGCAGTGGGGCAACCAGCATCCATGGGGTTAATGCCATCACCACTGAAAGGCAGTGGGGTGAGTGGTGGTGGCATTAACCCCCAAGGTGCTGGTCCTGCCAGCACAGTGGCTCTGGCAGCTACAGGGGTTTGCTGCTTCCAGA
>NW_017729022.1:125267001-125272278 GCF_001723915.1 Gavialis gangeticus | reverse complement strand
AGTGGGGCAACCAGCATCCATGGGGTTAATGCCATCACCACTGAAAGGCAGTGGGGTGAGTGGTGGTGGCATTAACCCCCAAGGTGCTGGTCCTGCCAGCACAGTGGCTCTGGCAGCTACAGGGGTTTATACTACTGCTGCTTGTCCTGCAGTCGAATTTGTAGCCATTTGTACACCCCTGAGGGATTCCCCTCTAGGGGCAAAGGGCAGTTTTGTCTCTGCCTTGGCTGCTTAGGCTATCAGCAAGGCTGGCAGTTAGTGCCTGCTGTGATGGTCATTTATGGCGAGATTAGATTAATATATTGTCCGCTGGAACTGAATCAAGATCACCAAGCTATTTGTTGTTTGTGTTGCCGAAGCATCTAGAAACCCCACCTGAGATTTGACCCCCATTGTATTAGGCTGTATACGTACATGTGGTAGAAAATATGTTCATGTTACATGATCCCTATGAGAGTTTTTTTTTAGGAGTGTAGTGGTTGTTTAGTTTCACCCACATAGTTTCTGTGAGGGTATGTAGTGCACTAGATGAAGTATATCACATTCTGTGACAGGCATGTGTAGGATTCTGATGGATTCATTGTGGGGAGTATTGATTGTGGTGGCAGTGGAGATAGGTTTGGGGATATGTCGATAGGTTTTCCAGATTTGTGTCCCATTTGATGTTTGTTGATTAGCAAGGAGTTTCCTTCTAACGATGAGTTTGGCAAGATTTGGAGGTTGTTTGAAAGCCAGGAACAGGGGAGTTGGGAATATTTCTGTCAAGGTCTGCCTCTTCAAGTAGAGGCTGTAATTGTTTGATGATCACAGAAACTATGTGGGTGAAACTAAACAATCATTACCCTCCAGAATGAACTTTCACAGAAGAAAGATCAAGTTCAAAGACACCCAGTTACCTATAGGAGAACACTTTTCACAGAACAAACACTTCATTTCTGACCTCACAGTCCTTAGACACAAGGGAAATCTACAAAACACCTTCAGAAGACAGGCCTGGGAACAATAATGCATAACTATCAGACTCTAAACACCATAGACTAAACATAGATGATGGTTTCATGACTTTTTATAATCTAATTTGTGTCTCTTCCAACTTCTCAATACTCCACAAGTAATAATAACCCTTGTCTATTGCTTTGAAACTACTGCTGAGTTCTTTTTGCTCCTAGTTTACACCTCTCCTCCACTCCAATTAGCTCAGTTAGTGGCTGATTGGTTAGAATGTGATGCTTATAATGCCAAGGTTGCAGGTTTGTTCCCTATATAGGACACAAGATTGGACCCAAGGGGTGCATCCCCAGGACCAGGAACGTGTGTTCTTTGGGGACAACTAGCTATGGCACATATTTGTGCCACAGCTGGTTGTCCCTGGGGAATGCCCCCGCACATGTGTACTGGCATGTGGCAAACTGCCTCAGGTGGGGATAGGGAAGCTGGGACCAGCAGCTGGGCTGGCTCCCGCAACCTTACCTTGGGTCCTGGGGCCTCCTGGGGTCCCAGCAGTGGCAATTCAGGTGCACAGAGCCTGGCTGGCAGCCAGAGTGTGTCTGTGGCCAGCTAGGCTCTGGTTCTGGGCAGCACACACTGCCACTACGTGCTCTACCCTATTTTTTTCTGGAGCAGGTTTTTTTGACACTAGGATCTCCCAGTGTCAAAGAAACCTGCTGTGCTGCAAATTAGCAGCACAGTGAATGCCTACATGTGTGGTGTCCACCGTTTGTGGCATCACAGATGGGTCTGCAGTGCCACAAACTGCATGTGCGCGCTCTTAGGATGCGCCCTGACTCAGGCAGGGGGTTGGATTAGACCTCTTGAGGTCCCTTCCAGTCCTGCTTCTCTATGATACCAAGTGCCTGCTTTCTTAGGGTTAGAGTATTGTTGTTATGGTGTTCTTGTTGGAGTATTGATGGTCCAGGAAATACGTGAGAAGCAAATTTTTTTTTGGTGATATCTTTTATTGGATCAACTGGATAACTGTGAGAGATAAGGCAAGCTTTCAGGCACAGATTTGCCCTCCTTTTGATGTGGGTAAACTTGCTTCTGTTGCATATACATACAAACCAGTGTTTTATCTGGTATTTAGCTTACACTGTACTTGCTTTTTTCCCAGAGTGGGAAAGAAGCAAGTGTGCCCAGAAGCTTGTCTAACATCTCTCCCAACTATACAGTTGATCCAATAAAAGGTATCACCAATAAAACCTTGCTTCTAAATTAACTCAGCAGCTGGCCATAAGAAAGGCTCTATCTCTTCTTGTCACCTCTTACATTTTGCTAATGATTCCATTTCTACAGAGTGGATTTTAATCTTCCCTGACAGGCCTTTATATTCTGTTTTGTTTTGAGGAGACTTGAGTTTGAATCCCCAGTCTAGGTCCAGTTGCAGTGTGATATCTTCCTCCCCAAGGACATTTAGGAATTATGAGGGCAGACGCAAAGCTGCCTAGTCCCTGCACCTATCCACCAGTTTACATTTACAGCCCTGCCTTCTGTCTTGCTCTACCTTCAGAAAATGACAGACAAGCCACAATGAAGAATGGCAAGAGGATGTTACACCTAGTCATTTAGCAATCACTACCTCCAAATACTCCTTCATTGTACTTGTAGATACCCTCACCTGCACTCTTCTATAGGGGTTTTACCAGATATAGCTTACCTTTCATTGTTTGCAAGAACTACTTTGTTGTTTCTCAAGCAGTGGAAGCCAACTCAGTTCCCTTTCCCATTCTTTTCACACTCTCTCTCAGTATTTCCTGGGATGCAAGTGTGACTATGCATAGGACTGGGGGAAGCTGCCATCAGTGACTCTGAAAGAGCAGCAGAGGGAGTGTGTGGTATCTCTTAGAAAACCCAGGAGAGTTTCTTGACAGAAAAGAAGTTAATTTAAAAATCGTGGTTAGGGTTTCTGAAAGTGCTCCAAGTCCCACTGAAGCTCAGTAGTATATGGGAGCCTGAAGTGATGCCTTTTGGGTGATTAAAAAATCCCAAACTATCTGGGTGAAACCTGTACTCCAAAAAAAATCAGTGAGAATTTTGCCATGCACAGCTTGAGACAGGGGGTTGAGGGGAAAGTAGAATTTCAACCATGTATATTTTAAGCTTTGCAAAACACTCTACTCCAGATTGAACCGGAGGTCAGCTATTAAGTTACAGAGCTGCTGACATTTTCCTTACAGTTATGTTTGTGAGCACATTAACTCTCTGTATGTGTTTTTCAGGGTGTAAAGAGAAATGATAAACAATCCAGTAATCCAAGAGCTGTGTTATCTGGCTATAGTCTTGAAAATAAATCATCTCAATACAAGTTATATCCCTGATGTGAACAGGGAACTATTGTTCACCCTGGTTTCAGAATATTAGGACTAGGGGCCACCCACTGAAATTAGTAGGTGACAGGTTTAAAACTAACAAGAGAAAGTACTTTTTTATGCAGTGCGTAGTTAACTTGTGGAATTCATTGGCACAGGAGGTGGTAGAGACTGATACTATAGCCAGGTTCAGAAAGGGACTAGACAGATCCATTGATAGTAGATTGATTAATTGCTGTTGAACAGAACTGTTGGAGATGTTTCCTCTGGCATCTCTAAGCCTATAATAGTGGGTGTGAGGGAGGGCATTGAATAGGTGACAGAGATCACTCTAGTTCAGAGGTGCTCAACCTATGGCGTGAAGGCCAAATCCAGCCTGCAGCACCATGCTACCTAGAGTGCAGGGCTTCCCATGGGTCTGGAAATGTGGCAGCGGGGATGTGATAGCACCACTCTCCTGCTGCCAAATTTCCAGACCCATGGGGAGCCCTGTGCCCTGCACACTGGATCAGGCACCCAGTCCCAGCACACAGGGCTGTGTGGAGGTGGTGCTAGACCCTAGGGCCCAATTTAAGTGCACAAGGGCAGCACCAGAGCCCAATCCTGGAGTGGAGGGCTGAGGGGGGGGATGCTAGGCCCCTGGGGCTAATCTTGGCATATGGGTGGGAGGGAATGATGCTGAGCATTTGGGATCTAGTCTGGGGGCAGGAGGGGGTGGCACTGGGTCCTTGGGCCCCAATTTCCTGGGGCCCATTCCTGGTGCTTAGGGCAAGGGAGGGGGGGGCAGTGCCAGGCCCATAGTGCCTAATCTCAGCACGTGGAACAGGGAGAAGACAGCACTGGGCTTCTGGGACCCAATCCTGGCACATGGGAATGGAAGGGGTGGTGCTGGGCCCCCAGGGCCCAGTTTTGGCACACAGATCTTGATCCAGCCTGTGTACCAGCCCTGCAGTCATCTGACCTGTGGAGTAAAAAGAGGAGCACCCTGACTCAAGAGATACCTGGTTCAGTGTTCTCCCTGTATAGCATCTACTTTTGCCATTGTTGGAGACAGATGCTGGACTCCATGGGACCATTGGTCTGACTCAATATGTCATTTATGTAAATAGAGGAGCATGTGTTCCATTACTAGTTCTAATTTATTCTTGGTACATGGGCACTTTTGTTACAAATTTTGCAATTTTTGTAGACTTTGCTGTTGAAGATGTAGTTAATAACAGTGTAGAGACAAGATACAATGTACAGATACAAATGTTTACACAAAGTAATTAGGCAAAGCTGTTGAGTCCTTAAGGTTGTGTCTCAAGGAATTTATATACTAGATGTGGTTTGCAGTTATGCACTATTAATGTAGCCTCATATGTAAACATTCATTCTTGATTTTAGTACCCAGCAAGTGGAAAAAGATAACAATGACATCACTGTAAATATATTTGTGTTTGTTCAGACTAAATGTATTGTCAAGCTACTGTAAACTGGAACTAATATATCAGAGTTCACACACCTTTCTGTACTGCCTGCTCCAAATCCTCGTTTGTTTTCTTTTTTTTTTGAAAAGTGGAGGTTAAATTTGAACAGAAGTCAACACTTCGGTCATAAAACAGGAACTCTGGGCCAAGTTCCAATTATGGCAGATGAATATTTCAGCCATCCAATAGATAATCTTAAAAGGCCAGTAAAAAAGCTGCTTGCTGGAGAGAAAAAAACCAGTGGGGCTCAAGAAGTGAGTCCAAAAGATAAGTGTTCTGATTTTGGTTTACTCCACAGCCACTTGTCACCATGCCAGCAATGTTAGGGGACTTCAACATGGGTAATGGCTGTATTATACTTCATTAAGGTTCCTTTAGACTCAGGGTGGGCAAAATCCAGCCTGCGGGGCTGAATCTGGCCAGCAGTGGACTCCATTTCCCAGCAGCCCTTGCCCATGTGGCTGGGGCAAGTTTCCATGGAAACCCCAGAAGCAGCCCCCCCC
>NW_017729022.1:125242958-125266785 GCF_001723915.1 Gavialis gangeticus | reverse complement strand
CCCCCCCCCCCCCCCCCCCCCAGCCAGGGTTTCCATGGAGACTGGCTCCAGCAGCTGGTAGGGTGGGGAGCTGCTTCAGGGCTGGGCTGGGATCTTGCAGCGGTGACAGCATGGCCCGGAGCCAGGGCAGAACCATGACCTGCAGCCTGCGTACTCCAGGCTGGGGTTTGCAGGTAGTGAATTGCAGTTCTTCCCTGGCTCCAGACCACGCTGTCACCACTTGAAGATCCCAGCTCAGCCCCAGAGCCGTGCACCTTGCCAGTGCTGCTGGGGCCAGTCTCCACAGAAACACGAGCCCCTTGCTATCACAGCTGGCTGCTGCTGGGGTCTCCAAAGAAACCTGCCCAAGCCACGCAGGTAGGGGCTGCTGGGAAATGGAGTCCAGCCAAATCCACCATTTTGCCCACCCCTGCTTTGTCAGAACAGATCAAAGGGGCCTTAGGTTAAACAAGACTCTGCCTTGGAATCACTGAATATGCTGGAAATGAGCCTTTTGTAGCAGAGAACAGTAATTATAAAACTTGCCAATGCTTTTGTTTTTCTTTTTAAACCAAGGGATGTGCTGCCATTCACCTTGAAATTGCCTCATGCTATTGCAGCAGCCAAAACAGAGGCTGAACTTGAAGATATTGCTCAGCTGGGACTGAGTAAGTATGATTAACTGCATAGGCTTAGTTTCTTGTATCATTCCATCAAGGTCAGGAAAATAAACTTGACAACAGATATTGGTAAACAGTGACCCAGGTTACATTTTAAAAAATTGTTCTTGTTATCAGAAGTGTAAAAGTCTGGTTATTCTCAGCTGGTAGTATACTGCACTGATTAAACTCTCTGTAATGTGCTTGACTGCACAGCTGCTATTTGCTCTCTATCTGTATGCATCCTGACCTACAGAATGTGTGGAGCTGATCCAAACTCAATCCCACCACGAAGAGATGAAGGTTTGATGCAGCCCATCCTTCGCTGTAGGTTAGAGCAGTGGGGGCCAACCTTTTTGGCAGACATGCCACAACTTATCTTTACACCCTCCCCAAGTGTTGCTTCAATCCTTTTGCCTTACCTGATGTGCTGCTCAGCTTTCAGCTCCACACCTGATCTGCTGCTCCATTTTCTGCTCTCTGCCCTATTTGCTACTGTAATGCCTGTTCCCTCCCCAGTCTGACAGGTGGCACACCTGGAGACTGCTCATACCACTTGTAGCACCCATGCCGCAGATTAGCCAATAGCCATTTCTGAGTTAAAGTATATGGAGATGAATTAAAAACAGCAGATGCAGGCTTGTGCAACACAGGTCTTAGTTTTGGTAGCTTGCTGTGATTGTCAGGAGAGTTTGGGAACTGTGGGTCATTTTGAACCAAATTCCATACTCAGATTGATGCCTGCTAATGTTAGGAAAGTTTTCAACACTGTTAAGAGGTGTGTTGACACAAGCACAAGTAGGGGATATACATTGGCATATTGGCATAAGGGGGGTTTCCAAGTAGAAGAAAAATGCCTAGGCATCTCTCTTGATAATGCCACTTCCTCTAACTAACCAAATACAGGCTTGCTGCAGTACGTACCCAGAGCCCACAGTCTATGCAAAATTCAAATATGGGCCTGTAACCAATGAAACGTTGAGCAACTCCTGCTAAGTGCTGAGTGGCCTCATTTCCTTTGAAAGTCAGTGGGAACTAAGGGACACTTGGTATCTTCTAAGATATGGTTTCTGCACCAGATTAACTAAGGGCAGATTTTTTCCCCAGACATTTGTCTGTGTAGCAAAATAAGACTCTAAGAGAAGGGCCTGCAAAGCCATAGATTCATAGATATTAAGGTCAGAAGGGACCTCAGTGGGTCATTGAGTCCGACACCTGGCCTTGGGCAGGAAGGAGTGCTGGGGTCAGATGACCCCAGCTAGGTGCTTGTCCAGTCTCCTCTTGAAGACCCCCAGGGTAGGGGAGAGCACCACCTCCCTTGAAAGCCCATTCCAGATTCTGGCAACCCTTACTGTGAAGAAGTTCTTTCTAATGTCCAACGTAAATCTGCTCTCTGTCAATTTGTGGCTGCTGTTTCTAGTTACTCCACGGGGTGCCCTAGTAAATATAGCATCTCCTATGTCCTGCTGCCCTCTCCTGATGAATTTATAGGCAGCCACAAGATCACCTCTCAGCCGTTTCTTGCAAAGGCTGAAGAGATCTAGGTCCCTCAGTCTGTCCTCGTAGGGCCTTGCCTGCAGGCCTCTGACCATACAAGTGGCCTCCTCTGGACCCTCTCAAGATTCTCCGCATGGCTCCTGAAGTGCAGCGCCCAAAACTGGATGCAGTACTCCAACTGCACAGAGCTTGGTCCCTCTCTACTTCAGGCTGTTCAGCCTTCCCCTGGCCCACACCACAGCACAGGCAGTCCAGCTCCCCCCATCCAGCTGTGCAGGCAGACCTCCTCTGCAACACAGGCAACCTCCCCCTCCCCACCTGTGGCATATGTAGCACTCATCTCTACCCTGTACAAGCCACATGCACCACCCACCTGCAGTGAGGGCAGCCTTGTCTCTGTCCTTTGCCATGCGCGCAGCTCTGACATTCCAGCCCTTTCCCAGTTGCCAGGGCAGGAACAACGTGGGTGGGGGGTGGGAGCCCACAGACCGCTTGCTAGCCCTTCAGAAGCCGCATGTAGCCCATGGTCTGATTCAGTGGAGTCTGTGGGGTTGCTGTGGGAGCAGTTGTCCAGGTTCTGTAGATGTTTTACTACCAGGTGTTTTACTGAAGATGAGGGGACTTTTGTTAAAACTCGCCAAGTTAGTAAAAGCTTTCCATACTGTTGTTTTTTTGCACATTTAATTGGTTTATGAGCTGTGTAGTATCTAAAACCTTGAGCAAATTGTGTAACTCTTACATACTCAGAACTGCAGCCAGAACAACATTTAAAGAGACCTGAATACTTGAACCAGTGTAACTAAGGACTGCCAAAGGGACAAGACCTGATTCATTCATCTTGTGCTTAGCTTGCTTACTTGCTTTTTCTCTAAATGTGAAATGCTGTTTTTTATTTCCAAAACGTAAAGCTACAGTAGTAGTTCTGGTGGTTTCAGTACAGCTGCCTGAGCGACACCGCTGAGAATCTGGCTCGTAGTTATCTAATCAACACATTGGGTATTAGCTTATGTCTATTTCAGTCTCAAAACAGTAATAATGTGTACCCTACAGTGATTGTTCCTTTCTTTATATCCCAGTTTACTTGCAAACTTAGCTGTGTAGACTGTTACGGTGATTTGCATTGGCCTAGATATTTATAAATGCAATGGTTGAATAGCTGTAGCCTGACTGTATAGTGTGCAGCTATGCCAGGTATTTTTTATGATGCTTATTAAGAAATCTTAGAAATGAAAGCTGGCCTTGATTTCACCATGCTTCAGGATGAAAATATTGAGTTGAATGTTCTGAAAGCCAACTGCATAATATTTGCATTCTTATGTTAACACAATAATGATTTTCAGATTTTTGGAGCTCTCCGGCTAACAACAAACCCCAAAATCCTTCACCTCCCCATAGGCCTCTGCCCTCGGACAACACTTACAAAGAGTCACGTCAGCTCTGCCTTATAAATGGAGTGCATTCTATAAGAACCAGAACGCCTTCGGAGCTGGAGTGTAGCCAGACCAACGGAGCCTTGTGTTTTATTAATCCTCTCTTCTTAAAAGTGCATAGCCAGGATGTTAGTGGAAGTTTGAAAAGGCAGAGCCCAAGAACTCAAGATGTGAATGGCACAGAGAGGCCTCGCTCTCCCCCACCCAGACCGCCACCACCATCTATTAATAGCCTTCTCACAAGTCCGCAACTTTCCAGGACTATAAAGCAGGCGAGCATGTCAGAAACAGTCAACCATAACAAATATAGGAACTCGGATTTGCTGCAGAAGAAACCAACCCCTATTCCTCCTCCCCGGCTGAAGAAGCAGGCTGTTAGCTCAGAAGTGGAAGGTAATGCAAAGACCTCAGCAGTAATTCGACCTAGTCATAACTCAGTGCATGGGTCAGAAGCTGCTAGCGTTCCAGGTGAAGCCCCGCCTGAGCACAGTTTAGCAGCTTGCAAAAAAACCTTGGCTACAAACTCTGAGTCACAAGTACAGTGGAATGGAGGCAGGCAGAGACTGAGCGACATGAGCATTTCCACCTCCTCATCAGACTCACTGGATTTTGATCGGAGCATGCCGCTGTTTGGTTATGAAGGGGACACGAACAGTAGCCTGGAAGACTTTGAAGGGGAGAGTGACCAGGAGACCATGGCACCCCCTTTGAAGCCAAAAAAGAAAAGGAGTAGTTCCTTTGTTCTCCCCAAGATTGTGAAATCCCAGCTTCGGAAAGTAAGTGGAGTTTTTAGTTCTTTCATGACCCCTGAGAAGAGGATGATCAAGAAAATTGCAGAAATGTCCCAGGACAAACGCACTTATTTTGGGTGCCTGGTTCAGGACTATATCAGCTTTCTCCAAGAAAATAAGGAATGCCATGTTTCCAGTACAGACATGCTGCAAACTGTTCGGCAGTTCATGACACAGGTTAAGAACTATTTGTCCCAGAGCTCTGAACTGGACCCCCCGATTGAATCACTGATTCCTGAGGACCAAATAGGTAAGAGAACTTGCTTTCTATGTTGGTAGGGCACACACAAAATACTTTTAATCTGTGGTTACTGTCTTTGTGCCAATTTGAGGGGACTTGCTTTCCATAGAAAACCTCTAGGCACATACCTTTTTTTAAGCATGGAGGCAATGACTCTTAAAAACCCTGTTAAAATGAAAGCTGCTATTGAGATATGTGCTTAAAAATAATAATAATGGTGAATGCTGAACTTAATTTGTAAATGAGTAAGTAACTTCTAAAAATGCAGTGCTGAAATGTCACCCACTGACACTATACTGTATTTCTCCATATTATATGGAAATGTTTATTTTTAAATAAAATGGGTTGCCCATAAGTTAGTCGCATATTGCAGTCATAAAATATGAACGTACTGCAAATGAACCACAGATGAGGGAATAGGAGACATTTCATAACAACTTACTACTGAAGTCTGTCTCATTCACTCTTAATGTGCAACACTGCTTCTACTTGATGTTGTGATCTAAACAAGAGATTCTTATGAAAAAGGAGAGGGAGATGCTAATCTCTGGATTTCTTTGCTTCTCTGTTACATGTCTATAAGTATTTTATCAGTATCTGCAGATGATGGGTATGTCTGAATGCCCATATTTTACTAACAGAAGGGGATTTGTGTATTTACAAAAGTGAAATAGTTGCCACTGTATAAAAATCTCTACTGTTCCTCAGTTTTGATGCATCCCCACAGTATTAGTAGAAGAGTTTAGAAGCTACATTTACGGGATAAACATCCCTGAGGGCAAAATACTTTCCTCATGAGCTCATCTGAGTCTTAATTTACTTGTTTTCTGCCCCCTCCCCCCACCAAGAACCCAGTGTCCCAACAATCTGGCCAATGTAAAATTGGCAGATATTTTTTTCATTGAATATACTTAGTGATTTTTGTGTTGAAATGTTGGCACTTTAAGTAAGAGGAACTTTTCCACTGTAATTCTCTGTTGGTCAACAATAAGGAAATGAGGCTAACCACGGAAATAATGTACTGTGTTTAGTTTAATCACAATTCATTCTCTTTGAAGACAGATTACTTTAGTTAGTTAAAAATATAATGTGAACATTTCATGTAACATAAGGTGAAACTTGCAGTGTTATTGCTTTTTGGCTTCACTCCCTTATTATTTTTGTTGTGCTGCTTTATAATGTTGAAGGTTTGACAAGGAAACATAAAGCTGCTTTTCTTGGAGTTTGGCTAAAATTCTGGTTTCACTTGCACTGCTTATGTCAAGGGTGTGGTTAATCCAGCCTGTGGGTCTCCAGAGGTTGTTAAAATGATGCTTGCTTTTGAGTGTCTCAGTAACTTCAACCAGCTGAGATTATAGAGCATTGTAACTAAATGGCATTGATTTTCTTTAGCAACTGAGAGTCTGATTGTGCAATTACCTGGATTTAATTTCTACAGTGAGGTAACTTAAGCAAATGGGTAATTTATTATAGTTGAACTATAATATATATATAGTTGAACTGCTGTTTTGTGCCACTTCTAGAGCCTAAAAACAACCATGGCAGAGCAAGAACATCAAATGTTGCTGACCTAAGCAGATAGCTATGTGGCAGACAGAGTTAGTCATCCCACATAGAAAAACCTTTTTACAATAGAACAAAGGCTAACCTCCTCTGTCAGCAAGTGTTTTACTTCACTGCTTCAGTATTGAGTTGCAACCAGAGTTTTCGTTACAGATTAAATGTTAATTAAGCCTTTCTTTTCCATTTATGCTGTTAGACAAGGTTTCTTACTCTGGGTACATCTGACTTGCTTATGAGTTGACAATACCTTCTGGCATGTTACAAAAATATTCGCATAGTGTCCGTCATAGACAATTCCATGGCTGTGAGGATGGCAAACAAGTAGTAGTATTCAGAAGCTCTGATCTTTACAAAGGTACAGTTACGTGCCAGGCCCTGTACAAACAGAGATCAACATTCTGCCTAGCTCAAGGACTTCACAGCTTTTGAGCCACAGGCACAGCTATGTCCACTGGGAGGTCTTGTGAAGAGGGCAAGCAGTGTTTGCACAACTCCACTTCCGTGAGGGGAGGGCAGCTTCAGGGTGCAGCTGTGAATGGTGGATATAGAGATGCTCTGAGTCATCACATCTTTGGCCACCTTGACTTCCTTGGACAATTCTATCCACTAGCCCAGGAGTGGCTCTGCAGGCCAAATGAGCGGCTCTAAGCCAGTTCAGGCCGGATGAGTGGTGCTGGCCAGTTCAAACCCATAGAGCGGCCCTGCATGCCAGATAAAGCGTGTGTCCTGGAGTGACTGGAGTGGACACAACATGGTCCTGCTTAGGTGACTCTGTAAACATGCTGCATGCTGGAACTGGCATGGAGTAAGCCCTCTACGTGGTGTGATCCCAGTGTGGCTGGAATTGGTACTGTGTGCCATGTGCTGAGCCATCCAGCACAGCCTGCATGCTGCTGCTGCTGTTTCTTCATCATCTTCTGTCCTGAGATTGTTGATGACAGGTATTTAACAGAATTTACAGATCCATTAGAATCTGACATGGCCCGACGTGAGTGACCCTGGATGCTGCCTGTAGGTCAACTTTGAGACCCATAGACAACACAAGGGGCTGGATGAATGGGCTGTGTGGGCCGTATCTTTGACACCCCTGCACTAGCCAATACCTATTCCCCACAAGTGGATCATTTGCTGTAGGCATCTCATTTGTCTGCAGCCAGATTCCCTTTTTTTAACTGGCTGTGCCACAGGCTGGGTAATCTAGGCTGGTGGTATGAGCCAGGGTTTAGTCAAACCCCAAATATTCAGGTATCTGAGCTCCAGTTTCCAAGAGCTCTGTTTAATCACGTGGGTGAGTTGTGTTCTATTGCTTTGTTCACTTCGCAGACTCATGAAAACAAAAGGCCTTGTAGTGAGTGGATCTTTCTTTCCTAGAAGGGGTCAGATCAAATAGTTTAACTTCTGCCAAATCATCAAAAGAATGTGCCCTAGTCTGCCTAATTGTTCCTGACAGGTGCAGCTTAATCTTGGTGCTGTCAACTGTTAACCATTCCTGAAACAACAGATTTCCCATGGTAAAGACAGGGGCAGGATTAGGGTTCAGGAGAGAACGTGTATGTACTCCTCATCAGCACCAGCGGGGAAATAGAGAAAATTAGTGAAACGCCAAGAGGAATTAGATGCCCAAATTCTGTCAGTTTTCCAGAGGAGGCAAGGGCTTGATTTACTTTTGTTCCTTTAAAAAATCTCCTTCATAAATTAGGGCACTAGTTCTTTCTGGTCTCTTTTGTTGGGCTATTAAAAAGTGGAGAAGTATGTTTTTATGTTTGTGGGCAGTAAGTTAGCTAAAGTATGTTGGGACCTCCAGGGAAGCTGAAGACTGGGGTAATTAAAACCCTGTTTAATTTCATTGGATGTTAGGCATCTAACATGTTTAGGCCCCATTTGAAACTCATAACCTGATTGCCTTGTTTTATTATTTAAACCCCCATAGAAACTATAGTGCAAAGCGTTGTCTGCATCTAGATTTATACACCCAAATAGAGATTGGGATTGAATCAGAAAAATCCAGGTCAAGTACAAACTGCATTGATGTGTATGTAGATTGCATATGTAGAGCTCTTTGTTCATATTTCATAATTTTTTGGGGCCGTGGGTAAAAAAGAGTCAGTGCTGTTGTTTTGTTGGCGCCACAGAGAGGAATGTGAATACTTGCTGAAGTAAGTCGTGGATAGAATGGATCCAAACCCTTGACCTCCAGCCTGAGCCTTAAAATGATAAATGCTCCAAGAAGTGTCTAGTTATAATACAAATAGATAATGAAGTTTTAGAGGCATTGAGAAAGGAAAGTGCCTGAATATAAAGTAGACTACTTGTCTGGCATGCTTTGCATGTATATTTTAATCCAGGGCCTGTTAATATCACGGAGAATGACCAGTCCCTCCATCCAGGGCATTTTTTGTCACAGGCTCTTAGAATCACATTATGAATCATAGATACTTAGGGCTAGGAGGGACTTCAAGGGGTCATCTAGTCCAAGACCCCTCTACACTGAGGCATGATCAAATATATCTAGACCATCGCTGACAAATGTTTGCCTAACCTGTATTTTAAAAAGCCCGCTGAAGGAAATTCCATAAAGTCCCTAGGCAGCCTTTTCCAGTGTTTAACTGTCTATATAATTAGAAGGCTTTTCCTAATATCTAAATGCTGCTACTTTTTTTTTCTGTGAATTAAACCAAACACTAGTTATTCAACCCACAATTACCACAAAGACAATTCAGTCACTGTTGCCTTTGTGGCAGTGCAGATATCAGAAGATTTATAAAGTCCCTTCCTCAGACTTTTCTTTTTAAGACTAAATAAACTTCATTCCTTCAACCTTCATTTCTAGGCCACATTTTCAAAATCTCTCATCTTTCCTGTTGTTCCTTTCTATGCTGTCTCCCATTTATCTGTGGGCACATCTACATGTGCTATTAATACGTAGCAATAAACTCTGGTGCATATTGCACTAACATTTATTGCTCATGGGTGCGGCATTTGAACATGCTTCTGGGACCACAGCACACTGAGCTGGGTTGGAGCAGTCCTGGCTGGCAGGGAGCCTGGGGGGTCAGCCTGCCAGCTCAGGGCTGCTCCAACCCAGCCCAACGTACTGCAGAGGGGCTGGCTGGGGCACAAGGGTGCTCCAGTGTGGGGTAGCTGGCAGGAAACCCCTGCACTGAAGGATCCTCATGCCCCAGCCAGCTGGGTCAGCATATACACGTACATTGCTGCACACAAAAAACCACTGCAGCAGGGTAGTATTTGTATTAAGTTAATCCTGCTGCAGAGTTTATTCATTTCCTGCCAGGGTAGTATTTGTATTAACAAGTAGCCCTGCTGTGGAGTTTATTCATTTCCTGCTGTGTAATAGGGCCACATGTTTAGACACTGAGATATTTACTGCGGAGCTAAGTGGGCGACTTCGCAGTAAACATCTTGTGTAGATGCACCCTGTATGTCCTTAATTTGCTGAGCCCTAGACAATACATTATCTGAGACCTCATACCAGCACCAAGTACAGCAAAATAATCACCTCCTATGTCTTACATATGGCATTCCTGTTAATATATCCCCAAAAGAGACTTGGCCTTTTTGTAACAGCAGCATGTCGCTGGCTCATTTTCACAATAAACCCCAACTCCTTTTCTGCAGTGTCACTGTGTAGCCAGTTATTCCATTTCCTATTTAAGCATTTTATTTCTCTTTTCAAAGTACAGAATTCTGCATTTGCCTTACTGTATTTACTCAAATATAAAAAAGGGTTTTTTCCTCCCCCAGTCAACATTGTGGGGGAGGTGGGGGAAAGCTCTTTGTCTTATATTTGCATACAAAGAAACATGTTGTCTATAGATTGTAAGGGGCTGGACTCTAATTAATAGATTGTTAGGGGTTGCAAGATCATTGGGTCCAGCCCTCTGCACTAGGTGGGAAAGACAACTGCGATCAGGTGACCCCAGTGAGGTGACGGTCCAGTCTCCTTTTGGAGATTTGCAGGGTAGCCAATTGCACCACCTCTGGAAGGAGCTTATTCCACAGTCTGGACACTCTGACTGTGAAGAAGTTTTTCCTAGTGTTAAGCCTGAAACAGTCTTCCAGGAGTTTGTGGCCATTACTCCTGGCTTTCCCCAAGGGTGCCCTGGTGAATGTTTGTTTGCCGAGCCCTTGATGTTTTCCCCTGATGTAGTGGTAAGCAGCTACCAAGTCCCCTTCTCAGCCTTCTCTTTTTTAGGCTGAAGAGGCCCACATCCCTTAGCCTTTCCTTGCCTTGAAAGTCTCTGATCTTACAGGTGGCTCTTCTCTGGACTCTCTCAAGGTTTTCCACGTCCTTGTTAAACTGTGGTGCCCAGAACTGGACGCAGTACTCCAGCTGCGGTCTCACCAATGCTGAGTAAAGTGAAAGAATAATTTCCTTGGTTTTGCTTGAGATGCATCGGTTGATGCATGCCAGCGTATTGTTTGCCCAGCTGGCTACAGCATCGCACTGATGGCTCATGTTCATACTATGGTCTGGTATTACCTGTAGGTCCCTTTCAGTCATGGTGCTAGTCAGTTTGGTGCCACCAAGCCTGTAAGTATGTTGGGGGTGGTTTGTCCCCAGATGGAGCACTTTACACTTCTCAATGTTGAACTTCATCTGGTTCCAATTTGCCAGCCTATCTAGGTTTTTATGTATCTGCAGCCTATCTCTAAGCATGAGGACACTCCACCATAACTTGGTGTCATCCGCAAACTTGGCCAGTGAGCTCTTCACCCCCACATCCAAATCATTGATAAAGATGTTGAAAAGCACTGGACCAAGCTTGGACCCCGAGGGACACCGCTGCCCACTTCTCGCCAGGACAACACAGATCCGTTCATTAGAACTTTCTGGGTCCTACCCTGCAGCCAGCTTCCTACCCACCTAACTGTTGAGCAGTTAAGCCTGCAATCCTCCAGTTTTCCCATGAGACCATCATGGGATACCAAATCAAAGGCCTTTTGGAAGTCTTGGTATACAATGTTGATCTCCTCTCTCTTATCCAGGTGGTGAGTTACCTGGTCATATAAGGAGATGAGATTGGTAAGACAAGACCTTCCAATGAGGAAGCCATGCTGGCTGTCATTCAGAGTCCTGCCTTCTGCAAGCGTATTGCACATAGACTCCTTGATGAATTTTTCCAGGATTTTCCCTGGGATAGAAGTTATGCTAATTGGCCTATAATTGCCCAGGTCCTCTCTCCTCCCCTTCCTCATAGATTTAATAGATTTCTGGGGTTGGAAGGGACCTGGCAGATCATCGGGTCCGACCCCCTGCTCCAGGCAGGAAAGAGCACTGGGGTTAAGTAACCCCAGCCAGATGCCTGTCTAATCTCTTCTTGAACACCTCCAAGGTAGGGGAAAGCACCACCTCCCTTGGAAACCCATTCCATATTTTGGCAACCCTCACCATAAAGAATTTTTTTTTTTATGTCCAATCTAAATCTATTCTCCTTCAGTTTGTGGCCATTATTTCTGGTAACCCTGAGGGGTGCCCTGGTAAACACAGTGCCCCCTATTCCCTGCTGACCCTCCCCTCCCCCGATGAGTTTATAGACAGCCACAAGATTGCCTCTCAGCCTTCTCTTGCAGAGGCTGAAAAGATTCAGGTCCCTCAGTCTGTCTTCACAGGGTCTTACCTGCAGGCCCTCAACCATATGAGCAGCCCTCTTCTGAACCCTCTCAAGGTTGACCACATCCCTCTTCAAGTGTGGTTCCCAAAACGATGCAGTACTCCATCTGCGGCCTCACCAGTGCCGCATAGAGGAGAATTATCACTTCCCTAGACCTGCTCATGATGCACCTACTGATACAAGAGAGAGTGCAGTTAGCCTTGCTTATTACCTTGGCACTCTGGTGGCTCATGTACATTTTTGCATCAACCAGGACTCCGAGATCTCTTTCCACTGTTGTGGTACTCAGAATGGTACCCCTCAGTCTATAGGCGTGTTGGAGATTCTTTCTTCCCAGGTGCAGCACCTTGCATGTATCCTTGTTATACTGCATACTATTCTGATCTGCCCTCTTCCCCAGTCTGTCCAAATCTGCCTGAATTCAGTCCTTGCCCTCCAGTGTGTTAACTGTGAATTTGGACAAGGTGCTTTCAACACCTTCATCCAAATCACTGATGAAGATATTAAACAGTACTGGTCCAAGGACAGAGCCTTGGGGGACACCACTGCCCATGTCCCTCCAAAGAGAAACCGACCCATACACCACCACTCTCTGGGTGCATCCTGTGAGCCAGTTTTTCACCCACCTTACTATGAAAAAATCTACATCACAGATATTCAGTTTGCTCATAAGAACTGGATGCAACACGGTGTCAAAAGCCTTTTTAAAATCCAGGTAAATATGGGCACAACATTGGCCCACTGACATTCTTGAATATGGGCACAACATTGGCCCTCTTCCAGTCTTCAGAGACCTCCCCTGAGCGCCACGAGTTTTGGAAGAGTTTCGCCAGAGGTCCTGTGATGACTTTGGCCAGCTCCTTCAGCACTCTTGGATGAAGTTCATCTGGTCTTGTTGACTTACAACTGTCTAATTTTCCTAACTTATCATGCACCAGCTCAGCATCAACAGTAGGAAGGTGGTCATTTGCACCCTGCCTATTCTGAACCTTATCTAGTAGGATTTTCCCCTTAGTCCAGTGAAATACTGAAGCAAAGTAGTCATTCAGGAGTTCAGTTTTCTCCTGAGTGTCGGTAACCAGCTGTCCTGAGTTGTTAAGCAACAGCCACACACTTCCATTTGTTTTCCTCCTGTTCCCTACATATCTAAAGAAGGACTTCTTATTGTCCTTGATTTCCATTGCTAGTTTAAATTCAGTCTTTGCCTTAGTCTTTCTAATCTGCTCCCTAAAAGTGTGGGCCATTGTTGTATAGTCCTCCTTGGGGACAGTCCTAAGCTTCCATTGTTTGTATGCCTCTTTCTTCTTTTTCAAGAAGACCATGCTATTCCTATTAAGCCAAGAGGGCTTACCAGCCCTTCTGCTACCTTTCCTCTGCATGGGAATTGACTTCCTTTGGGCTTCAAGAATCGTGTCCTTGAGGAATGACCATTCTTCATGCACACCTTTTACCTTCAGTCTCTTCTTCTGCAGTTCTTCCCCTACTATTGCCCTGAGCCTGTTGAAATGCACTTTTTTGAAGTCCAAAACTTCAACTCTGCTAGCTGATTTGCCTGCCTTGTGACAGATAGTGAATGTGATGGTTTCGTGGTCGCTGTTGCTCAGGCTACCCTCTGTATTCACGTTGCTCACCAGATCATTTCCTTTGGCCAAGACCAAGTCTAAGAGAGTGTTACATCTGGTACCTCTATAATTTAGCTGCTGCCAAAAACCTCATGAGCTCAATAATGGAAACCAACTATGAAGTTGCTTTACATATAGCTGACTCTGTACATTATAAAACCAACTTCCCAGGGAAGTGGTGCTCGCCCCTACCTTGGGCAAATTCAAGAGGAGAGTGGATGATCACCTGTCTGGGGTCTTGTGAACCCAGCATTCATTCCTGCCTATGGCAGGGGTCAGGCTAGATCATCTGTTCAGGTCCCTCCTGACCCTAGCTACTATGAAAACACATGACCCATATTGGGCAAACATACTAATGGGAACCTACCACAAAGATAGATTAGTATAGCCTATCTGAATAAGATATATAGTAGTGCCCATTGAGTTCAATCCCTCTTGGCACTGACTCTTTTTCAAGTCATGGTAAACCACTACATTGAGTTAGTCCCAAGTCAGTTGACATACACAATGTTAGTGCGCCTTAGCATGTCTGCACATGCATTAAGGGGCTTAAGATATTTGCGCCTAAATTTGATACCTGCTTTTGCAGGTATCAAATTTAGGTGTGAATAGTCTAAAATTGCCATTTTGAAGGTTCATTAAGGGACTCTACATGTATATCTGTGCTCTTAATGTGCCTTAAAAATGTATAATGCATCTTAGATTGGCACGTGTAGACGTGTCCATAGTGATGTTTTACTGCACAGTAGATTAGTTTACTGAGCAGTAAAGCATCTTGTGTAGACGTGGCCATTGAGGGGGAAAAGGTACTACTAGGCAGTACTAAAAAGGTAGGTTGTCCTGTAGTGAGAAAGCAGAACTGAGGTACATGATTTCTGTGTTTGTTTCCTGGCTGTTCCTCTGACTTGCTATATGACTTAAATCATGTAATTCCTTATTCCTCACTTTCTTCTTCCCTGAGAAGAGATTCCATACCTCCCTCAGCTATATTGTGAGCTTTAGTTAATGCCTTATGGAAGCTTTCTCTGATGAAAGGCCTTATAGAGAAGCAAGGTAACTATTTATTATGATTGGTGTACCGAGTAGAGGAGGTATAGCCATTCTGAACTAAATTTTACCTCTGTTGTAGATTTACATTGTGTACTATCATCCTGCTGAACATGCAAGGTATTGAGAAAAGTCCAGAGGAGGTGAACATATGGTACAGTTTGCAGTAGTCAAATCTTACATATTTCTTTCCCTGATATATCTGGATAGTGCTTCTGTTTTCAGTCTCAAGAAATGCGATTCCAACTGACTACATGTTATGACAGTTCCTAGACTGGAAGCCTCTCTCCCAAAAACGTTTTGTCATAAGGTACAGAAGCACTAGGAGTGATTATAGAAAAGAACAGAGCACATGTATAAGTCTGCAGCCTGAAAGATATTCTCTGTGGAAGGGCAGTAACTAGAAATTGGTTGCAAAGAAAGTTCAAAATTGAGAGCTTAGAGTAGTGAGTCTCAAAGGTGACTTGAGATCCTTTGAAGGTGCCATGTGGTGCCACACAATGTTGGCACCGTTGGGTTTAGAAACAGGATTCACAAGATAAACCCAGAGATTTCACGTACAAATCCATAGTTGTGGTCTGTCTGAGTTCTTTGTAACAGAAAATCTGCTCTGTTATTTTTCTGTATTCAACAAGAATGAAAACGAAGAGCTGGCATTTTCCAAAGGGTGCCTCAACTCTATCCAGGTGTGCCTCAAGTCTAAAAAATATTGAGAACCACTGGCTTAGAGAGGAACAAGGGAAGCTGAGAGTATGGTGTTCAAGGCAACGAGGACTGTAAAGAATTGGCAGAAAGCCATGGAAAGACACTTGCTTTGACAAGTGCATTAAGTTGCCTGGATTCAGGTCTTTGCTTTGTTCTTCTTTGCAGAGTTACAGAACATGTCAACACAGGATACAGATGTATTTCCACAAGCCACAGCGAAACTAACTAGCCATACGATTCATTTATCAAAGCCCTTCCAGTTCCCATTTTGAGGCTGTGACTAAAATAGAAGTATTGCGTAAGGAAAGTTGAATAAGACCTCATTAGAATTATGTACAGCCTTTAAAATATGAAATGTATATTTCAGGGGTTTTGTTTCTTTCTTTTTTTTCTCAGTAACATGTCCTGAACATTTGGGGCAAGATTTTAGGAACACTTTAAGTTGGGCTTAGCTATTCTCTTCCCAAAGTCAACTGGAGTTCTTTTGTGAGTTAGGTCACTGCTGAAGGTTTTTGATAGTCCTGCTCTCATTACCTCAGAAAAACATGAATGACTATTTATTTAAGGCAGCCAAAGTTACCTGTGCAATGCCTCCTGCCAAGAACTAATGAAAGGCCACATCTCCAAACTGCAGATTTTCCCCTTCGTCACCTATGCAGCCTGGTCAAAACTTAGGAAATGACATGCGGGATCAGAGTCAGGGTCCACCCAAGCCAGTATCCTGTCTCTGACAGAGGCTACCAGTCTCGTCAGAAGAAAACGTAAAAATCCTGTACCGGTATACTCTGCTTCCATGCTTGGCCTCATCTTGGTTTCTAGTACCATTTCTGCCAGGGCTTTGTCGAGCCACGCCTTGAAAACCTCCAAGGATGGAGATTTCATCACCTTTCTAGGTAACCTGTTTCAGTGCCTCACCACCCTCCTAGTGAGAGAGGTTTTCCTAATATCCAACCTAAACTTCCCTTTCTGCAACTTGAGATGGTTGCTCCTTGTTCTGTCAGTAGGCTTCACTTTTTCCCATACCAAACTGAGCCATCAATGTCTCTTGGAAAGTACATAAGTAATTTCTGTCATATACATTCAGACATCATATAAAGATTTTTTCATTTGAAAAAAGTTCCCCAGCTCCAGCAGGGCAAAAGCACAGCAACAGCATTGGGACAAGAGCATGTGTGTTTTGAGACCATTCTGGGACATTCAGTTTTTATTATAAGGGGGAGATGTGACCTCACTTCTTTCTTTTGCTCGGTTGATTTTTTTTTTTTTTTTTAGATGCTGGGCATGCATGTCTGCAGCAAAAAAATGAGGTGATATTACCCTTCAGCAGCGGCGAACTGCCAGCTGCTGATTCTGCACTGCTGCCTCTGCTTTTCCCCTCCCCACTGTTGGAACCGCCAGAGCGGGATGGAGCCAGAGCCTCTGCAAGGAAGGTGCAAGGAGAGGGGGGAGTGCCCAGTGTGCAGTCCTGGATAATTGGACCTCTGAAGCCAAGTACAGTTATTGTCCATGTACCATAAGCAAGGCAACTATACTGTTGTGGTTGCTGCTGATGCAGCTAGGCTGACGTCCTTAGAACAGTATTGTCTGGCAGCAGAACTCACTCTGTGCAGGCAGGTTGGTTAGGGGTTGCTTAGGATCATGCTTTGGTCACACCACAAGCAACAGCTGGCCTCTCTCTTTGCACAGCTGCAAACAAGTCAAGTTCCCTGAACAATTGAGGAACCTGGTTAAGTTCATTTCTGAGGCTCTGAAGGCCTGAGTGACTGTAACTAATGATTGTTAGGAATTGTTCGGAGGGATTGCAGATATGGTGGCAAAGACAAAGAACATCCTTTTCACCTCCTGCACAGCCGAAGCCTGGGAGTGGAAAAAAACAAAAAAAATCTTCCTGATGCCTCATTCATCCATAAAACCACGTGATGTGTGAGACTGAAGCCAGGGAAGAGGGTACCACCCTATTAAAGGCTGAGGGCAAAAGGATTATAAAGTCCTGCTAGCAATGTAGCTTTCTCCCTTAAAGTACTTTGGCAAGGCTCAGGTTCTGTTAGCCTCTGAAGAATGACCTGAGACCATGTCCTTTGTCTCAGTGGACAACAGCTTAACCAGCTTCACACTATTGAAGATTGTGATTTGATACAGGGCATAGATAAGATTATTAACCATAGACCTGGGCCAAGATGTTCCCTCTATATCTGCTTTCTGTAAGATGTTTATTTTAGTCATCCCAGTGTCACTGAAACCAAGAGATATAAGGGACCTAGACTGTCCATGTTACAATACAACAACTGTATATTTAATGATATTATCTATATCACTAAAGATGGCTCTGATAGTTTGCTTAAATTATGGTCTCTATGAAGGACTTAATCCAGCTACCTCTTTATGCAATTGAAGTCGATGGGAATTTTGGATTCATAGGGGATGTAGGGTTCATGTCTTTAAATGTCATGTTCAGCAACCCTTTTCAGCCTTTGATTCTAACTTAAACAAAATCAGACATCAGGAATACTAACTGCAGAGAGGTTCCACTTCAAAGCAGAGCTTTTGGTGGATATAGTCAGGCAGCCAGTAAAGTTGTTGGGTTTTTTAAAGATAAACTGCTGAAAAATCTGGTGTTACTCGTGTTAGCAAGGAGCTGTATGTACTTTCCAGAATTAAGTTTATCCCAATTAATTCACACTCTGGTTGAATGTTTGTATTCTCCTGGATAGGTATGCATCTCTCCTGCTCTTGAATAAAAGCCCAAACAGGATTCTCACTGCATTCTGGAATCCCTCTTTACATCTCAGAATATTAATTTTACTCTCCTTCTGGCTGCATGGGCAGTGGATCCTACAGGAAGGGTCAGCAGTGATGACTGTATGGTTCACTCCCTACCACTGTGGATAAGGTGGAAATAATCTGAAAGATTATATTGTTACAGTTACATTTGGCACTATGGCCCAATGGAGATGCATAGGTAGTAACTACATCCATCCTGTGTACTATGCTTTGGTCTGTCAAGGCCAAAGCATACACCAGTGGTGCCCAGACTGGTCTTGTGCACTTATTGGTGCTCTGGGGAGGGCTGACAAGCCCCTTCCTCCTCTGCCCCATCCTTTTTATTCCTTCCAGCTGCTTTTATGGCTGTATAGCATAGCACCTGGGAATGAGCTGGAAATGAGGAGGAACCAGCTTGGCCACCTTCACAAGGATCTGCTGAGGTAGAACAGAAACAGAAGCAGGAAGATGCTAGCAGGACTGACGCAGGCTAGAGGAGACAGAAGCAGATTCTTCTATGAGAGAGAGAGAAACAGAACTTGGGCACTTGAGAATTAGGCACATGGGAAGGAAAAGAAGGGACTCAGTAAGTAAGTGAATGGGTGGGCAGCGTGAAAAAGAGGATCACCCCAGGTCTGGGTGCATGGGCTTGTGTACACAAGCATGGGATGAGATGAACAGTGAAAGTAAACTTTGTGATTAGTTCTACCCCCCCACTCCCAGGACGGGCATTTCCCTCACCCTGTGAAAGGCAAAAAAGGCCTAAATAAAGCAGAGAATATAGAAATAGGCTGTGTGTTTGGAAAAGAGAGAGAAACTAGAAAAAGACCGAGGTATTAAAAAAAAGTAAAAAGAGAAGTAGGCTGTGGTTCAAAGATATATTGATAAACAGGCGGAGGTTTTTATAAAATAAATAATCCTGGGATGAATGTGAGGTTCAAAAAAAACCTCTCTGAAATGATTCATAACCATATGCTCTGCCCAGGCTAGCTGTGTAACCACACAGCCTTGTATTGCTGCCCTCAGCACCTCTCCACTGTTTTTCTGCAATCGTTTGCAAATAGAGGACCCACTCCTTCAGCATAGTGAGTCAGACTCGGTCAGGATCTGTAGTTAGGGGCCTGAGGCTGTAAGCTTTTCAGGGTAGGGGAGGCATGTCTGTGGTGGTGCAGTGCCCAGCAGAAAAGGTCCCCAGTTCTATTTGGAGCCTTTGGGAGTTTACTGCAGTTTGGGATGAAAGCCATAGAGTTTTGCATAGTCAACCTGCAAAACTATTAAGAAAGTATTTGGTTACTGTATTATAAGTAGTAATAATTAATAATAGTTCCCAAATACTTTCTTAATGGTTTTGCAGGTTGGCTACTACTGTCATTGCCACAGGAAATCTATGGGAGTGGGATGAGAAGAGGGGAAGGAAGGCAATGTGGTCTGTGCAGCCATGATTTGGAGCGTAGAGATCCCAAAAGAGCTCTCTGTTGAGATGGGGCCCACAATTTAACATGCCAAGGATCCCTTGAGGAAGACAGCAAAAAGCCAAAGGTGTTGTCACTGTACCACATGATCCTGCAGCTAAACAAAGAGCTTAGAGTTGATGACAAAGCTGTACCTAACTACCACAATGAAATCTGTGCCTGCACAAAATGAGCTTAGTTTTCATTTTCATTATAAAACCCAGAACCTGGCCAGGTCTGCAAACATTTTAGCAGAGCTGAGCCAAGTTTTAAGAAACCTGGCCTGATTTATAGCTTCCGATGGAAACTATTCAAAACAGTATGGCTTCCATCCCAAACCAGACAAAAGTTTTGTGTGTTTTGCCTGTATTTTACTTTGGAGGTTTGAGGTCTAGTTGAGTATGAAACTCGAAGGAAAGCGTAGAGTCCTAAGATCCTTGTTCAGCAAATCCAAGAGAAAAGTTTATTGTGAACTCAAGCCATTCAAGTCTTGTACAGCTGATAGTCTGTTTTTATTTTATGTTTTTCATATCTACCACACTCATGAATTTAAATGAGATACAGATTCTGTGCTGATTTTTGTTTCCTTGTTGGCTGACATCTGGAAACTCAGTTTTATTCATACATAGGCTTTGGTGAATAGCTTTAGCTCCATTTTCCTTGTTGGCACATTCATACTAATTCTCTTCTGGCCAATGAAATCAAATGAGCTTGTATTTCCCCTTGCAGATGTGGTGCTGGAGAAGGCCATGCACAAGTGTATCCTGAAGCCCTTGAAGGGCCACATTGAAGCAATGCTGAAGGAGTTCCACACCGCGGATGGCTCTTGGAAACAGCTAAAGGAGAACCTGCAGCTGGTGCGGCAAAGAACTCCTCAGGAACTGGGCGTGTTTGTCCCAACACCAGACTTTGTGGACGTTGAAAAAATCAAAGTCAAGTTTATGACGATGCAGAAAATGTATTCACCTGAGAAGAAAGTCATGTTGCTGCTGAGAGTGTGCAAACTAATTTACACTGTCATGGAGAATAACTCAGGTACAATTCACCTTGGGTCTAGGCCTCTTTCTGTTTCAAAGCAGAGGCCCCTTTCGAGAGTAAGTCATTTGTCTCAGTATGTCTTTGAGTCCCCTTTTCTTTTCTTTCCTTTGATCTGTTTTAATCTGCCTCTGTTCTTTAGAGGCACAGAGGGACTCTGCCACTCGTCTCTTTCCTAATTTCTGTGCTGCTTCTGGCAGCACAGAGCCGAGATGCAGTAGGAAGATAGACTTATGAACTGCAGGAGCAGCCCTTGGACTGACAACCCTAGTTAACTGTTGGCGTCTGAAGCAGACATTGAGGTTGTTAGAAGGGTTGTCCTGTGGAGCATGAATTTGGCATTCCTAGTCTAAATAAATGTTTCCTGGAGATCCGAGCAGATGGGTTAGATGCATTCTTTGCTTCCCAGCATAGATTAACACCATACATACAATACGTATGCTTGAAAAGCACTTGTAATTGGAAGGTGACGAATAGAGCCGTGATCTAGTACCTCTGGTTAACAATGTCTGCAAAGGTTCTAGTGTAAACACTTGTTCTTATGCTTTGGAGCAAAAATGACATTCCAACATCTACACTGTAACAAGTGTAAAGAAATACTTCCTGGTGACCTTCAAGACTAGATAGCAGAAAGGGGTTACAGACTGATAAGGGGCATATTTTGAATAACTATGTAGAGTCTCAAAGTGGCGCATGGTTAAACATGCTATGCCAAATAGTGAGAATGTGTGGGTGCAACTGTATTATCTTAGGCTGTATAGTCTTAACTACCTCATTAAGTCATGAGCAAGTGAAGCTTATGGATGAGAGACTTCCGAAGGCAAAGATAAGAAGTTAGTGGTATGGGTAGCACTTTTCCCTCTCAGTGAGCAGAGGATCTAGGTTTCAGCATTGCTGTTGGAAGCACCTTCCTGTTGATGTTAGCTAAACTGAATGATGAAGACTTGTGGCCATTAAGGATCTGATGTCGCTTTTGCAAGAGTCAGGTCCAGTACCTGCCTAGGCTATATTCTACCTGCTTAAATTCCTCCAGTTTAAATTAAATACAATAATTTTTACTTCCTGTCACAAACCACTGTCTGCTGTTGCTTCATATTGTTTTAAATATGTTACATTAATTTACATTATAGGAGTGAACTCATATAGAGAGGATGTAAGTTTTTCTGCATAATAAATTTACTGAGCAGTAGGACAGTATCAGTAAATTACTGCAAGAGGGGGCAGAGATGGGATCGGGTGAATGTCACCATGACTATGGCATATGGCACCTTGGGGCCTCTAGAGGCTAGTGTTAAATAAATTGTGATAGGGGATCAGCCAAAGGCAGCTAAGTATCCTTGTTTTAGCTTCAGCCAGCTAACAGACAGGATACCAAGAGGGTTGTTTTAGCTGCTGTAACTTAGAACATCCTTACATTGTTCTAAATTGTGCTGAAGGCTCATTTGGCCCTTGGTCTTCCTGGTTCTAAGCCACCTTCTCTCTGTCACATTCCCTCCCAGGCCCTACTCTGAACACAGCTTTTAATGAAAACTTCAAGTGTGGGAAACACAGCGAAGTATAGGTACAACATCCCCTCAGCCATCACAGATAATACTTGCAGGCTTAACTCAGTAATGTTTGTATCCAAGATTCAGGAAAGGAAGGTGCAGTATAAGTGCATGAAGTGTTATGATTGTTCATATAATGTTACTTATAAGGTAGCTCGTGAGTCCTGTATATTCAATGTTCTGGGCATCTATACACATTTTCTGGAGTGGAGAGGCATGCACTTTAATTAGAGCAGCTCCGAGAGTCTGTTTAATTAAAGCACTTGCAGTGTCACATTTATTCAGTGTCCTGTGCTTCAAAATGGTGGTGGGGGCGCTTGTACTAAAGCTTGTCAAAGCTGAACTTGTATTCAGTCAAACAAGCTTTAGTTAAAGCGCCCCCACTACCATTTTGAAGTGCAGGGATGCAGAATAGACATGACATGAAGGCTGCCGGAGTGCATTAAGTAACATGCTCTAGCAGACTCAATCAACTCTGCTCTAACACATGCTAATTAGCATCTGTCCAAGCACATGTCCAGCACATGTATAGGTGCCCTCTGTGTTGAAATACCTGGTTCAAATCCAAGCAATGGTAGTTGCAGTCAGATCTCCAAGAAAGAGTGTTGTCCTTGTTTATAAAAGGGGGAAAATCATCTTAATCTATTACTAAAAATACATGGGGAAATCCTGTTAGACTTAATGACAAGACTTTAGTAAATCACTTGTGCTGTTAGCTACTGATGCCAGCATAGGCCCTATTTCTAAATTCCTGGCACATTTGAAACTTCAGTTTGGGGGGGAAACAGGAATACAGGAGCAGACAGGGAGTTGGCAGATTGCCAACAGTTGCACTGATGAACATTAAGAAACAGCAACCTGTAAAACAACAAAATGCTGAAAAACAACAAAATAAAAAAAGGTGACTATTGCACTACTGTCTGTGTTCCCTTCACCCCAGGGAGGATGTATGGAGCTGATGACTTCTTACCAGTGCTGACCTATGTAGTGGCCCAATGTGACATGCTGGAGCTTGATACTGAAATTGAATATATGATGGAATTGTTGGATCCATCTTTACTACATGGAGAAGGTAAGTGGTTCTTAATTCTAATTAAGAAAAGATGGACTGTGGGGAAGGAGACTTCCCCCAGCAGTAGAGTTGCCATTATATCCTCTGAATAGGCAGCTTGGGAAGGAGTCACAAAGCTAGTGATGTGTTGCCAGTAGTTTAACAAGAGGCTTCCATAATTGTATCTGTCATAGAGTAGATAAGCCCTGTGTCCCAGTGGTGCATGTGCTTGCAGAGTGTAGGAGTGAGAGACTGGGAGTCTGTTTGTTTGTGTACACTCCCATTTTGCTGAATACATTTTCTCATAACCAAAGAAGGCGGCAGCACGACTTGGCAAACAAACTTGTATTCAGTGGATATGTTTATACCTCAATTCCTGAATATGTTTAGAGAGCAGCAGCATTCAATTAACTTAAGGGTTTTGGTGTGGGCAGTGGGGTGAATGCCTTCTGAGGGTTTTACGGGTGAACCTCCCCTAGGAAATGCTTTACAAGATGCCTCCCACTTGATGCATTCTGATCCACTCCAAAGCCAATGTGTCTGCTTTTTGGACTATTTATACAGGCCCCAGAAATCACTTGCTTGTGGCAAGGTTGACAAATTGACCCTGGTCACTGGATTCTTTTCATTCTCCTAACACTGGTGGCTGGAGGAGGGAGAAAAGGTGGCGAGCAAGGCTGCAGATGTCTTTGCTTAATACAACTATGAAACGGGAGGATTAGGGTTATTTCTCTGCCAGTGACAGCTCTCTTTGTCAACCTTGCCACAAGCAAGTGATTTCTGGGGCCTGTATAAATAGTCCAAAAAGCAGACACA
>NW_017729022.1:125217689-125237958 GCF_001723915.1 Gavialis gangeticus | reverse complement strand
GAGAGCTGTCACTGGCAGAGAAATAACCCTAATCCTCCCGTTTCATAGTTGTATTAAGCAAAGACATCTGCAGCCTTGCTCGCCACCTTTTCTCCCTCCTCCAGCCACCAGTGTTAGGAGAATGAAAAGAATCCAGTGACCAGGGTCAATTTGAATTTAAAGCTGCATATTCTTGTATTGAAGTAAATTCTGGTTTGTGCTACCATGAGATAGAGCAGTTATGTTCAATCTTGTTGGACATGAGTATGTTTAAGAGGGTTATGCTGAGTCTTCTCCCAGTTCACACTTGTCTGTGTCTTTTCTCTTTTGAGTGTAGAGCTCCCTCTAGTACATTTTTCAAGACTCCCATCATGGAAAATACCTGATATGAAGCTGGAGAACATTAGCATGCTTTAAAAGTAGAAACATCTGCTAAACTAATAGGCACTTTTGTTTTTAATTCAGCAAAAGAGTTGTTTGGCTCTATATTTAACACCAGATGCACTGTAATATGTAGGATGAACTGGGTTTCTGGGCCATGGAATTCAAAAATAATGTGCTGTCCAGTTTGGCTGGTAAAGTTAGTGGCTGTTGCACATGCATTGCAAATAAAACTGGTTCCAAAACTTGAAGGCAGAGAAAACGCTAACCATAACCCTGAAAGCATTGTTGCCAACATGGCATGAATCTTTAAATGGCTTTGTGAATAGACAGAGCTTCAGCTCAGTTGAAAAACTCTCATTTCAGTGACTTATTTAACAAATTAAACCAGTATGTTCCTGTGTCCCCAGTTACAGAGAACTCATTCAGTGTTGGCACAAACTCTGCTGTACTGCCTTGTGCCCTGCTGTTTCCATTGTCTCTGTGCAGTTCTTTCTTGGCTTCATTTAAACCCCTAAAATAAAGATGAAGTAAACAGCAAAACAGAATTCCAGACACCGACTCCTGAACTAGATGGAAACATGGAGATGCTGAATAAAGCTATGACAACACAGAGTCTACCTTAAAACAAAAAACCCACAGAGCCAGGCTTCAGGCCAAACAGGCTGGAATTTGCCTCCAAATTGTAGCAAACTCTCTGGAATGTTTCCTGGGTGTAACCTATCACATTCCCAGCTGTTGTCTGGGAGTAATTACAATAATTTGATATGATGGGATTCTGCATGCTATATGTTGGAATGGTTTGGGTTTTTTAAAAACAGTTTTAAAACACATTTCCACTTGAAATTCAGGAGGAAAATAAATCATAAGAGGAAAACCAACCTGCAACTTCAAAGAGTGTAGTACAAATGCTTAGGAGTATGTGAGCATCACTTAAATGTGCTTTGTTATAAAAGAGGTGTAAAATAACTAACTCTCCACAATACTTGGGAGTATATGGCTTATACATGTTCTAACGTGCAGTGAGAAACAATGTACAGCGTAAAGAGCAATTCCAGTCATGTGAGCAAATTGGTTGCTGCAAACTCCATATCTAAATATCGGACTGATTCCAAAGATTGGGCTTGTATTTTCCACTATGTCTGAATAAAACTGAGTTTCCAGATATCAGCCAACAAGGAAACAAAAGTCTAGAATATTAATATGGGTATTAGGCCTACCATTGTTTTCCTTTAACCAAGATATAGTATTTTGAAAATTAACAGTACTGGGAAATTCATGTATGTGCTGATGGTGGATTTTCCTTTGATATGCGAGTAAGGCTGACTAATTTCCTGTTTGCAAACATTTTGGAAAGCTCTTCTCCTGCTTCCCGTCACAGGAGGTTACTACTTGACAAGCGCCTATGGAGCACTTTCTTTGATCAAGAATTTCCAGGAGGAACAAGCTGCCCGTTTGCTAAGTTCAGAAGCTAGAGATACCCTCCGACAGTGGCATAAGAGGAGAACAACTAACAGAACAATACCTTCAGTTGATGACTTTCAGGTATGGCACAGGGCAAAACAGTCAGCTGTGGCTGTGTCTGGGTCAGTGCCACAAAGAAAAGAGCCATAAGAAAAAGGGTTACTGCTTCCTGATTCTCACTGGAGCTCTTTCCTAGCCCTGGTACATCTGAGAGCAGCCTAGAAATTGTTCTAATCTAAACCAGTTGGCCCTCACTCAGTCACCACCATACTGCATACTACAGTGTTCTCAACCTTTTTGGATTCAAGACCCCCTTCACTGGACTCAAGACAGCCCCCCATTACTTTTATGAATGAAGTGGCACCCAATTTCAAAAACTTTCATATGTTACAGTGCTTACCTTCATGCAGAAGTGCTGGGCAGTGGGGGTAGGAGATTGGTCAGACAAACCTGAGCCTCTGTTTCTGTTTATCTCCTCACACCTCACATCACCCTTCAAAGGATCTGGTGGCACCCTGGTTGAGAATCACTTACTATACTGGGAGTAGCATAGGACCTGTTACACCACTGGTAGGCCCTTCAGAGATGACCCCAGGTTGGGCAAATCTCTAGCTAGAAAGATGCAGTTAGTTCGCTCCATTTGAGGTATACAAGGAATTACTGTATTTCACAGTGTGTAACTTGAGGTTTAGAGCCAAAGTATTTACCTTTAAATTTCCACCTTGACTTATACACTGCATCAATACTTTTGACCCTCACCCCAGCACCACTCTGGCCCAGTCCTGGCCAAATCCCAGCCCGGCCCTAACCTGACCCAACCTTCTTCACCTACCGACAGCGTCCCTGTTGCTGGAGGCCATGGGACCCAGGCCCAGTTTAAGTGCAGCCTACAGGCCTGGCTGTCACCATGGAGATGCTGCTAGGCTGGGCACTAAGCCCAGCCCCATCTCCTGTGAGTGGCACTGCCTGGGCTGCACCAGCCAAGCACCAGGCCCAGCCCTGTTCTCTGTGAGTGACCCCGGGCTCGGCACTTGGCTGGCATGTCCCCATCCCCTGCAAGCAGCGTCGGGCTTGGCACTCGGCTGGTCTGGCTCAGACAGCACCGCTCGCAGGAGATGGGGCCATATCAGCCAAGCTCCAAACCCGGTCCCATCCCCTGCAAGCAGCACTGCCGCAAGCAGCTCTGAGCCTGGTCCCATCCTTTTCGAGTGGTGCTGCAGCATGTGTCCACCCGCCAGGTGCCTGGCCCACAGTGAGGGTGCACCGGGGCCGGTATAAGTTGACCCCATATTTCTGATCCAAAAAGTTAGGTCGACTTATACACCGGATGTATGAAACTCCTAACTTTTTTTGGATCAGAAAAATGGGGTTGACTTATGCACCATGTTGACTTGTACACCATGAAATATGGTAAGTAGGACCCAACATATGACCCAAACCACTTTATTCAGTTCAACAGCACTCACATTTCACTATACAGTTGAATTACAAGATGGCCTGGAAAAAAAATCAGCTGAAGGGGCTTAATTTTTTCATCCATTTATTTAAGGACTGAGGCTGGCAAGTATGCTTCATCTCCATTTGATTTAACTTCTCTATTGGCTTTCCTGTAACAAACTGTACGGGCTCAGATTCTCAGCTGGTTTAATTCAGTTCTAGTCCATGGAACACAGTGTCAGTACACCCAGCTTTATAGCAGCTGGGGAGCTGGCAGAAACTGGTTTAAAGCTTAAGTAATAAGGTGAATTCTGCACTTTGGGCCTTCTTCCCTTCTTTGCTACCTATCCTTTCAGCTTAGAAAGGTGGCTTCCCCTGCAGAATAACTCATTTAAGTGTTTGTCAGGATATTTCTGTGAGTCCTTACAGAAATTGTGGTGCACAATAGTACTGTCCAGTCAGATTCTTCTTGCAAATCACACTGGCAGACTATTTGCCTAGGTTCTGTAAAAACTTGAATTTCTTTCTGTGTCAGATATACCTCTTAAGGTTTTCCATTTACATACATAATTGCTTACGTAGTCATTGTCTGAAACATCCTTGTTTTATCCCATCTTGTGAATATTTTACAGCAACAGCTTGTCTTTGCAGAATAGACCCAACAGGAAAAGTACATTTTTTTCCTCAGTTCTTTTCTCCCTCTTCATCAGGTTTTTCCTACTTCTGACTATCTTTTGTGGACTTTCTTCTTCTATTCATTTTGTGAGCTACTTATCTGAATTGCCCTAAACTCAAAAACATTTGTTCTACCATTCTTTCCCACCTCAATGTATTCCTTTAAGACAAACACACAATTATTATTTGGCATCTCCATTTATACATAAAAGACTAACTTTGGTAATTTTGTTCAGAGTCAGGAAGCTCTTGAGGGAAGCAGCACATCCACTCTGCATGTTAAATCCCCTTTATAATAAGGCCAAGACTTTAAAAATAAGCATCTAAAATGTATATGCTAGGTGAAATGGACCCCAAACTGGGCTCAGTATTCCAGGTAAACCTCACCAGTGCTGAATAGAGAGGGAGAATCACTTCCCTTGATTTGCAAGTGTTGCTCCTGTTAATACAACCTAGTATGCTGTTGGCTTTTTTCTGCAACAAGAACCTGTTGTTGGCTTATATTCAGCCTATGGTTGACTCTGCTGCAACACTCGGCTTGCTGTCTGCAGTACTGTAGCCTGGGAAGCCATTTCCCAGTCACTATGGGCATGTCCAGATGAGCGTGGATGTTTGGTTCCCTGAGGATAATTAGTAGCGATGCACTTTGTGATGCCGCTACTTGTCCCCGGGGAATGCCCATGCCACGTGTACTTTGGCGCACAGCAGGTTACCCTGGGTGGTGTAGGGGAAGCGGGGCCAGCACTGGACTGGCCCCAGCAGCCTTACCTGGGGGCCTCCCAGGGCTGCAGCAATGGCGATTGTGCTGCATGGAGCCTGGCCAGCAGCTGGAGCGTGGCTCCAGGTGACCTGGCTCTGCTTTTGAGCAGCGTGTACTGCCTGTGTGTGCACTGCTCTGTTTTTTTTCCTGTGGGTTTTTTTGACCCCTGGATATCCAGGGGTCAAAAAAATTGCAGGGAAAAAGGTGGAGCAGCATACGCATGGGCAGCACGCCCTTGCAGTGTGGTGAACATCTAAATATACAGTATGTGGCACCACAAATGTGTCTGTGGTGCCACATACTGCGCTGCTGCACCCATCTGGACACAGCCTATTTGTCCATCCAGTTATTCTGTCTGAAGTACAAGACTTTGCACTTGTCCTTGTTGAATCTCATCAGATTGATTGTGGACCATTTTTTTCAGTCTATCCAGGTCATTCTGGATCTTAGTCCTACCTTCCTAAGTCTCTGCAAGTCCACCCAACTTGATGTCATCTGCATATTTGCTAAGCATGCACTTAATGAAGATATTAAATGAAAGTGGAACCAGGAGAGACCACTGGGGAATGCTTCTTGATACCTCCTCCCAGCTAGACACTAAGCCATTCATTATTGGCTACTCTTTCAGTATGATGATCCAACCAGTTATGTACCCATCATATAGTACTTTCATTTAGCCTGTATTTCCTCAGCTTGTTAATGAGAATGTTGTGGGAGACAATGTCAAAAGCCTTGCGAATGTCAAAGTATATCACATCCATTGCTCTCCTCCATCCACAGATCCTGTCACCTTATCTTAGAAGGAAATCATTTTGGTCTAGCCTGACTTGCTCTTGGTGAATCCTTGCTAGCTATTCCTGGTCATCACCTTGTTCTTCTATAGGTGCTTCACAACAGATTCCCTGAGGATGTACTCCATTATCTTTTGCTCTTTTACTTTAATGGTCACTGGGCATGTCTACACAAGACACTTACTGCCTAATAACACTGCACAGTACCGTGCTGGTCAAAAAACATGCTAATAACGCTACTATCCAATGTTATCAGGCTACTGTGCAGTAAGCATCACAAACAATCTGTGTGCCAGTGCTACTGCACAGTAACCATACTTACTGTGCATTTAATTAGTACTTCATTAGTACTTTACTTAGTACTACACCTTGCTTGAATAATTTAACACCTTACTGGGATCATTTGATCTGAGCTGTGTTCCTGCCCAGAGCAGGGGGGTTGAACTTAGTGATCTTACAAGGTCCCTTCCAGCCCTTAATTTCTATGATTCTATGATTCATTAAGCAAGTACTAAACTAAATGCGCAGTAACTACTGCACATTAATGCACATGTAGATGTGCCCACTGTCATTCAAGTTACCTTCCACCTTCACATCCTCAACCATTTCCTCCCTGTTTCTGAGCAACAAGTTGAGAAGAGCTTCTTCCCCCCTTGTTGACCTATCTACCACTCATACCACAAAGTTGCTCCCAACCCACTGCAGGAATTTGCTGGATTGCTTGTGTGCTGCTGTGTTTCCCACCGAGCAGATGTCCCAATAATTAAAGTCTTCCATAATAAGTAAGTCCTGCAATTTGGAAGCTTCTGTCAGTTGCTTAAAGAAGGCCTCAGCCATCTCCTTCTCCTGGTTTGGTGGCCTGTAGCAGATGCCCACCATGACATCTCCTCAACTGCTTTCCTTTCTGATATTTACCCAAGAGGCTTTCAACAGGCCTACCTTCCACTTCCTACTGCCCCTCAGAACATGTGTTCATCTCCTTTTTATTTAAGGCAACACTTCCTCCTTTTTTCCCTCGCCTTCCCTTCCCTACCTGGACAAGCTATATCCATCCCATGACAACATACTCTAGTCATGTGAACTATCCTACTGTGTCTTCATAATCCCAATTACATCATAATCCTGAGATTATACTAGGACTTACAGTTTTTCCTGGTTGTTCCCGTATTATTTACATTAGTATCTAAACATTTCAGGTATCTGATTTTCTTATTTTCTCCCTGAGGACATTTACTAAAGCTTCTGCTACTGCTTTCCCTCTCTGAGTGTTTATCTGAATCCCTTGGCTCTTTACTTACCTTTTGGACTTTTATCTCCGTCCCCTGGTGTATCTAGTTTAAAGCCCTCCTAAATTAGCTAGCCTATATGCACAGACACTCTTCCCTTTCTTTCAGGTGGACCCCATCTCTTCCCAAGAGTCCATCTTCTTGGAACACCAACCTATGGTTGAAGCCAAAGCCCTGCAGGCAACACCATCTATGCAACCATGTGTTGATCTCCAGGATGCATCTGCTCCTAGCCAGGCCTTCACCTTTGACTGGAAGAATCAGTGAGATCATCTGGGCCCCTTCACCCTTGTGCCCAGAGCCACGTAGTCACTTTTGATCTACTTAAAGTCACGCCGGCAGTATCATTAGTGCTTACATGAAATGAGCAGCATGGGGTAGTAGTTAGAGAGCTGGGTGAGTCTTGGCAGTCTTTCCAAGATGTCTCAGAGGCAGCATACTGGCAGGCAGCAGACCTCTGAAACCAACAGGTCAAGCCAGCAGATGGATGCCTCTGTGCCCCTCAGGAGGGAGTTGCCAACCATTACCACCTGTCATTTATTTACTGTGGCACTGGAAACTGTAGTAGGGAGGTATGAGAAAGTTCCTATACCCAGGAGCTGCTGGCCGCACTGATACCTCTTCACACAGCAGCAGCCATTTCCTTCTTGGTTCATGTCACAAACCCTACCAACTACCTCTCTGCTATTCAGATATATCACCTGCTGGACTGAATTAATGGAAACATGAACATGGAAGAGAGAATATCCACTGAAAGGATCCTGTAGTTTTAGATTTTTACAGTTTGCATCATAGCTGCAAAACTCACCAGATGGGTTGAGGTTGATAATCAAAGGAACAGTGCGTAGCCAAGGTCTAAGAAGGGAGAGAGAACAGTGAAAGCATTTCATTCGAGGCAGCTTTGATCTTTTCTTTCTGCCCTGCACAGTAGCTTTTGCTGCTAAAAATTAAGGTTGAACATGGAGAGGACTGGGAAAGGAAGTGGTTTTAGCCAGTGTGTCTTTTTGTAGGACCATCAGTGAGCTTAGACAGTTCACCAGAACCACTGAATGGATTTATTTTGTTCGTGGGTCTTAATTTCCCCGTACTTACATGAAATCTTGGTGTAGCTTTATCTACCTCTCCTTTTAGCAAATTCTTGCACTTTACCTTGCAGTCCTTTTTAAGGAACACCTACTAGTCTTCCTTTATCTTCTGTGAAAAATGTTATCTCATGACAGTGCTGTCAAAAGCTGAACTTTGTGCTATCTGGTCTTCCTCTGCAGTCAGATCAAGTGGGTCATACAACTGGACATCACGCTGAACGGAGGTCCTGACAAAAAATAAATAAAGATTGGCACTGCATATGAATGACCACTACTTCCCTGTCTGTGTGCTTTCTCCAAACAGTTTTGAACTACTGTGATCACCCCCTGCCAGGCCACAGCTGGGAGAATTCATGCACTCAGCTGCCTAATAGAGATGCCAGAATTCCCCAGCTCCTTTCTCCACACGCTACTTCCATGAAATAAAATACTGCCCCTAGGCCAGACATACAAAGCCATACCAGATGCTTTGAATGGTTACATTACTCCCCCAGCCCAGCTAATCTTCACCAGGTTTCACCATAACACCAGTTTACCACTGTGTTTTTATACTCTATGGTAACAGCCTTAATACTAAAGAGAAAGAAAAAAAAAGCTTCATGGGAAAGACCCTTTGGAGCTTCTCCAAAGTCTAGCTTCTTCTTAAAGCAGCCGTGTCAATTTAAAATCACATTTGTTTAAAGAAGAAATGTCTACTTGTGTTAACAACAACTTAAATTATTCAGACTAAAGAAAAATTAAATCTTGAATTTCCTTTTCCGTAATTGTGCAGCCTGCTTTATGTTTTCACTTAGGTTAGGTAGTGGAAATGTTAGGCTAGTTTTCTATTTGCTCTTATGTTCATGCTCAGTGCAGGAGGCACTAACACAAAGCTTCAGTGCTTGGGCTGCACACACTACTGGAGAATATTGAAGTAAGTAAAAAATATTCATTGGAATATTTTCCAAAGCCATACAGACATTGCCATTGATCACTGCTTTTAAAAACTTGTATTTGCAAAATGCAAATTTTCATTCATATGCGACTTGCCTCTCTTAATGATTCATTTCACTTAGTCTGCCTTCAGAAGCTGGTCTCAGCTGCAATTCTCACTTAATAACCTATTCTGTCTTGTTACTACCCTCTGATTCTTTTAGTCTTTTCCCTTTCTTTTTCCTTCTCTCCCCAAACCCATCTCCCAGATCCTTTTTCTTTTTCCTTGTGGAAGCTCTCTGTTCCAGACTTTTTTTTCTTTCTTGTGTCCAAAATGTGGATGTTATTTTTAAGTTTCCTTTTATTTTACTCTCCTAAAGCTGATTGGAAGGCACAGGCATTATAGTTCTTCTGCTGTTAAAGTATTTAGCATTTATATGTATCGTACAGTGTCACTTTTTCCTCACTTTGCAGAGAGGAGAAAAATATCCAAACCCCTATATCAGAATTATATAGATTCATTCAACTACCACATTTCCAAGCCTCTTATAGGGGGAAAGAAAAAACCACATTATATTCACTGGGTAGCTTTTGATTAAGTCAGTATTTTCCTAAAGCTTCAGCCATGCAGCCTATCATGGCAGCATGTTTTGAATGTACTGCTGTGGCTGTATATTTTGCTTGTCAACATTACGACACATCTTGCTTGCCAGCAAAGTCTGTGTGGAGTCCCATGGCAATCACTGGGCTCTGTACTGGGATGGCAGCCTCAGCCACAGCAGTTCCAATTGCAGAACAAGTCCTCAAGCACTGAATATAAGATTGAAGTTTGCTGAGTTCTTGTCCGGGGCGTCACATGGTTTCAGTCTCATCAGCAGTATCAGTTTCAAGTCATCACTTCAAGAAAGTTGAAGTCATAGTGTGTTTCACAATTAAAGCATGATGACATTTGCTGCTTGCTTAATGACCTTTCAGGCTGCTGGAGCTAAAATAAAGAATTTCATTCTTTCTTCAAGTCTGTAATTTGACACTGGGTTTCTAACATCTGTTTTGCCTTGCTTTACAGAATTACCTCCGAGTTGCATTCCAGGAGATTAACAGTGGCTGTACAGGAAAGACCTTATTAGTAAGACCGTATATCACTACAGAAGATGTGTGTCGGCTCTGTGCTGAAAAGTTTAAAGTGGACACCCCAGAAGATTATAGCCTTTTTCTTTTTATTGATGATACTTGGCAGCAACTAACAGAAGATACCTACCCTCAGAAAATTAAGGCAGAGCTGCACAGCCGTCCGCAACCCCAGGTTTTTCACTTTGTCTATAAACGCATTAAAAGTGATCCTTATGGTGCCATTTTCCAGAATAACAATGGCGACGATGAGGACAACGACTCCACTTCATAGAGCAGATGCTTATTGTTCAGCCTTTATTCCTCATTACATTGTTGAAAAACATCTTGGCTGCTGCCTTCTTTAGTAGGTAAAACAGTCTAGAGGGATTTAGAAATAAATGCCTAGTAAGAACATAAGCAGCTGCTTTTAGCACTGCCTATAGCAAATATACATGTAATACTTATGGCCAGTTGTACAGTATATTCAGTCACAGTGTTTGAGTAAACAGCCCATGAAGCTAAGGTTTTTGGAACAAAAATTCTTCTAAAAAATATAACGCTGTGGCCCTCTACAGGTCTCTGTCTGTAGTGTACTGAAATCCAGTTTCATCATACTTCTCCTTTAGCCAAATGTTTTGATTTAAATGTGTATGCTAGACAAACCTTTTAGGGGAACCTACCTGGTACACTTCATTTCACCAGCACAAGTGTGACAAGACTGTCCGATGCAGGGCATCAATTAACTCTCAACTACATGGATGGTTGCTGCATCCTTTTCTAATTTTTTTTTTTTTTTTTTTTTTTTTTTTTTTTTTTTTTACAGAAAGGCTCCATGTTTTTATATATTTCATAGAAATTTTATAGCAGTTGCAGGTAAACTGTCAGGGTTGGTTTTTAAAATATTTTTTTAACTATAAAGTATTCTATAATTATGCATGTGATTTTAACATTTAATATACAAGAATAAATCTCTTGCTGGTCTTAGAGTATTGCATTAAAAGTCTCTGGTTTCTCTTTTGCTGTAACTGGAGGGTTTTATGAAACTTCCTTTGTTTTGAGATTGCTGTGTTTCTGTAAGCAATGTATATCATTGACACTGGCCACTTAAATGCCTTTATATGAACCTGACATACTGTTATCCGAACTATTGTTTCTATGCACCAGTTTTAGACAAACATACAGGCGTTCGGAAAAAAGAGATGAAAGAAATGGATGTAGAGAAAAGGTAGAGAAGGTAGATAACCTATTTTAGGAATAGAATGTGTTAGTCTGCTGGTTCAGGCTTCTTGCAGAAAATGGGGGAAGGAGATTGAGAAGGAACTGTTTCATGTCTCGAATACTAGAGATAAGCAGATGGATTTGAAAATACCTATCCCAGATATTAAGCACAGGATTAAAAACACCAATAAAGTGAAAGAGAACACTAACCATTTTATAGAGAATGACGATAGCAACATTGAAATACATTTTTGGCAAAAGCAAAAAAACTGTTGTAGCTTTTGATAAGTCAGAAATACTGCTGGATGTGGGAGACTATAAAGACACACAAAAGTCAGTGCCTTTATATATAGAAAGCTAAAATGAAATTAAATGTGTACGTTCTGTAAAAATCTGTTTTAAGATGATAAATTCTGTGGTTAAATCCCATGTATGTGGAAGTCAATGGGGGTTTTGCTATCGATTTTAATAGGGCAGGATTTCACCCTAGGTTCTTGTAGCAGTGTAATTTAAGGCAGGTGGTTACAAGAACACAAGTCTTGAACTTGAAAGGATGTGTATGTGTATTGCATATGTAAAGGTCTGTACCTTCTTAATGTTGGCTTGCCACATATCTGAAATCCTTGGCACATGTTTGTGCTGTATTTCATTTTGTAAATGATAAACAATGAGTTTTGCACATAATACATTGTAATACTGAATGATAACCAAGGGTAATGAGTGCTTTTTTTAAATAGTTTGCGTGTTGATTTTTGTCTGTCATAATACAAATCTTGTGCCATGCATAGCCCAACCTATCTTGGTTTGTTGGAAAATATGGAGTGGGAAGTATACCCGAGTCTATATAAAATAGTGCTATGAGGAAAAGTTGAACATGTGGAGCATTTTCTAGTTCCAGTAAAAATGAAAGACTGCTTCCTTTAGTAAAATCAAAAAGAAATAATCAATTTTGATACTAGCAGCATTAGTGATATGCCTGAGTTAGGGAGCCTGGTTCACCATCCAGTTTCTTCCTCTGAGCAAGTATGAGCAGGACTGAGACAATGTCACTGTACGTTGTGTTAGACCTTAACCCTGTCCTAAGTTCTTAGAATAATGTGCACTTGAAGGTGTCATCTGTGGTTTTTGGTACGGTTGCCTTGAATGAGCTAGCTGTTCTCCACAACACATAATGACTTAAAATAGTGTGAGAAGGAGGCTGCTAACTTCATTGCTCAACTGTTTTTTGCAAAGTTGCGAGTGACTTCGGCTTCAGAGGAAATTCGGCATTGTCCTCATTGGCTAGCAGCTGTGGCATGATATGGAGAGTGTGAGAAAAATTGAGAAACCTCAGAACTTCAAATCTGCAGAAAGGCAAAAAAAGGGGGGGGGGGCCGAAAAGAGGGAAATACATGTCCAGCCCTTCTTGAGATGATTGTGCTGCACAATTTGCACAACTATGTTTTGAAAAATTGGAACACAACTTTGTTTTGTCTCCATTGCCCTCACAGTGCACAGAGTTCTCACTTCTCATAAGGCCAGGAAACAGATGACAGCAAGATTTTGGAGGGAGAGTTAAAACAAGTTGTTTCATTTTTGTGGGAGGAAGAAAGGAATGTATTATGAAACAGTCACAGATTAGGAGAGAGGTTTTCCAAGAAGTTGTATCTAGAATATATCTAACATTTTGCAAGAGGCAAGGATTTCTTAGAGTGATATCTTTTACTGGACCAGCTATGTCATTGAGATAAGGACAAGTTTTGGACGGCAAGGCATTCTTCTTACTAGGTTATGGATTTTCCATTATAAATGGAGGCTTTCAGTCTCTTCTGTGGGAGCAGAAAGAATGCCTTGCCTTTGAAAGGTTGTGCAACTTGATTGGACCAACTACATAGTTGAGAATAAAAGCTGTCACCCTAAAAAACCCTTGCTTGCTCCTCACATTTATTTCTTGACCATCAGAGCTCCACCATCACTCTTCTATGCTGCTACAACTTCAGTTTTGAATTCTAACGTTCTGTCTTTGTTTTCTCTTCTGGTTTGAAGAAGTGGCCAGAGAAGAGTTGGAAATAAACTGGAACCCTTGGGAGGTTTAATTCCTCCCTCTAATAATCCAAAAAACCCAACCCAACCCAACCCTATAGAAACGCTATATAACCTATAAAAAGTCCATAAACCATAGACTATAAAACAGTCATATGTTAAGTGCACACACACACTAACTATATTGGACCAACTATATATATAAAGAGGCTGAGTCTGTCTTTCTGTGCATCTATCTGTAATGCTCTTGTGGGGTGTGGCTCCAGCTAGTGCTGTGTCAAGTACGCCTGTCAAGAATGATGGGGGGGTGGGGAGAGTGGGAGGGCAGCACCATCACCCACCACCCTGCGCTGCTGCTGCCTCCTAGGAGTGGGGGGAGGGGGTGGAGCTTGCATTCAGCAACTGCCCCATGTCTGGCCATATGCAAGCTTCCACCCCCCCCACTCCTGGGATGTGGCACGGGGTGGTGGGTGGTGGCGCTTCCCTCCCCCCCTGTCATTCTTGGCGGTCAATTTGCGTGCGTGTGTGCGTGTGTGTAAAAATAAATAAAAAAATATATACTATATGATATAGTGCAGACTTGTCCAACATGTGGCCCACCCAGCCATTTTCTCTGGCCCAAGGTCCCTTGCTCAGGACAGGCAAGGAGTCCTGGTGCCTGCTCCACACTCCATGGCGGCAGCGGTGAGGTGAGGCAGGCAGGGCCGGCCTGTAGGCCCTAGCCGGCAGCGAGGGGAGTGGAGCTGCTTACCCCCGCGGGTCTGGGCTCATCACGCGAGCTGGGTCCCACCGCTGCTGCCCCAAGGGCTGCACAGCATGGGGCTGCCCCAGCCACACCTGACTGGACGAGCTGGGCAGTGCCTGTGACCTCTCTTCTGACTCTGCCCGTTGCCCCCGGTGTGTGGCCGTGGGAGCTGCGCCATGGCTTGCACCCTGCCCACGTGTGTGGTGGACAGAGGCACCGGGTAAGGCCCTGCGTGGAGCTGGGGGCGCCTCAGGGTCGGGCCAGGGCTGTCGGGTGTGCGGTTGTTGGAGCCAAGCTGAGTGTGAGGCAGGAGGAGCCTGGCCCAGAGGCGCTCTACACAGAGGGTGGCGCAGTGTTACCTGGCTCTCAGCTGCAGAAGGGCCACCCAGTGCCAGCGTTGGTATGCGGGGCAGCGGCTGCGGTGCCTGCTGCCGTTGCTGAAGAAGAGCCGGAGGGAAGAGCCTGGTGCTGCACAGCCCAGGCAGGACTTGCTGCCGCTTCCTCCGGCGGCCTCACCTCAGCCCAGGGCAGGAGCTGGCTGCTGCAGGTAGGGCCTGTATGGGCACAGCCAAGGGGGCACAGGGGCTCAAAAGGTAAAAAATAAAAATTAATACAAGGTTGCACTAGAAAGGGCTCAGCTGGAGGAGATTAGAGAACAATGCAGGGAAGCCAGGGGCATCCCTGACCTTTTGCCTCCCCCTCCAAGGCAGTGTCCACAGCCACCAGGGCAGCAGAACAGGCACCCTTCTGTCTCAGATGCTTTGTGTGGTACGGGCAAGAGGTCTCAGCCACCTCCACCTTTAAAAAATAATAATAGGATACAAAACTCTGAGGAACTTGGGCCAAGGCAGCCAGAAGGGGGTTAGATACGGCCTGCTGAGCCCCTGATTCCAGCTTGTTTCTTTCCAAGCAGTGAGTGTCTGGGAGAATGGGTTTGGGCAAAATGTGGCCAGGGCACCAAGCAGCACCCAAGGCCTGCCCCCTTTCCCTACAAAGCTGCCAGGCCAACAAGGGAGGAATGCCAAAATAGCTTGCTGCTGTAACCTAAGTGTTTATCTTAGTCCAGTGTTTGGTATTATTTCATTGTTGCTTTTATATTGTTTTTATTTTGGATTTTAAACCACATTTCCAGACCCATTTCATTGTCACTTCCTGAAAATTCATTGGTGTCAAAGGTCACGTGACATCACTTCCTGAAGCGATACCACTTCCTGTGAGGTCTTTGAATATGGTTCGCTGGCCCACTGGGTGATAAAAAGTTTGTGATCCAGCCCCATATTCAAAAAGGCTGGACACCCCTGATATAGTGCAATGGTTCTCAACCTTTTTTGTACCAAGACCCATTTCTCAACGTCAGTGGCCAGTCCTGACCCAGGGACCCTCACGCCTGACCTGCTGCCCACCCCCAGTCACAGCCCTCCAAGTGTGTGGGCAGGGGTGGGGTGTGTAGGGCAGGGGGGCCCCTCAAACAGCCCCTTGCAAGCTGGACCTCTGCCAGCCTGCAAGGGAAAAGCCACTGCTTCCCACGTTCTTCTCCTTTAAAGGAGAATCCATTTTTAAAGTTTGTTCGTGACCCTTTCCTATATTCTTGTGACCCATAGGTTGAGAAATGCTGATATAGTGTATATGTGTGTTTATATACACACCATACATATATACATATATAGCTACATATATTAATTTTGTCCTTCTCAGGCAAAGATCACCACATCCAGTGGGGTGGGGGAAGAAGAAAGAAAAGAAGTGAGAAAGAAAAAGGGAGGGAGAAAAGAGAAAGGGGGAAAAAAAGGAAAAAGAAGAAAGAGAAAGCAGGGGGGCGGGGGCTAGGTTGTATGGGTATGTAGGTGACTTAAAAGCAGGGATCGGGGTTTTCTGTTTCCCATGGAAAAACAGAGAAAACCATGGATTTCCCCTTTTAGCAGAGAAACCCACAGATTCCCTGCTTTTGCAAACAGCTCTGCAGGCTGGCTGAGCTCCAGCCTGCAAAAGCTGTTTGCAAACAGGGCAGGCAACCCCAGCTCTGCCCGAAGGGGTAGGGTGAGGGTGAGGGTGAGGGTGAGGGTGAGGCCTGCTCCGCTCAGCCTCACTCTGCTCCTGGAGCCTGTGAGGTAAGCGGGGTTGCAGGGGGCTGGGGGCCCCTCTGGCAGGGCTGTGGGGACTTGGCCCCACCCCCACTGAGCAGGCAGCAGCAGTAAGAGAGCTGGCTCCATGCTGCTTCTGCTGCAGCTGCCTGCTGTTGGGAACAAGGATCTGCAGACTTGGGATCCTGGCAGCTGGGAGCCCCTCTGGCAGGGCTGGGGGGCAAGAGGCACGAGTAGGGCAGGGGGGCTGTTGTGGGGGCAGTGAGGGTCACCAGCAGTATTGGTGGGGAGGGAGGTTTGTGGGCAGTGAGTTGCACCAGCAGAGCTGGGGGCTTTTAAGTTTAATAATGGATTTGAGGGGTTTTACCAGGGAGTTTGCGATTTCTCGCCAGAGAATTTGTGAATTTTTTTTATCAGGGAAAACCAGGATCCCTGCTTATAAGCCTGACCTTTGCCTTGAAAAGTCTGCTGCAGTAGGGGCAGGAGAGTGATGAAAACTGGGTATGGGAGGTTCTTGTTTTCCTGGCCACCCTTTTCTTATATATATACACACACAGAGTGCATATTGAATACACATAAATATATATACAATATAAAAATAAAATAATGTTTATATATTTGCATATGTACATATATGTCTATATATATTGCGTGTGTATAAAATAGTAATAAATAATTACCATAAATAGTGACGTAGGTATTGTATAAGAACTACTCTAAAAGCTGGGGGTCCCCGTCCCTGGATTCGATCCGTCAGACAACCAGGCCCCAGCGGCTCCCCAGGAGCAGAAGCGAGGCGCCGCCCCCGCCGCCAGCTCCCGCGAGATGCCCGTAGCCCCGCCCGCCGCCGCACTGAGCCTCCCTCCCGGCTCCTTCTCCCGCCTTGCTCAGCAACCCCGTGGTAGCGGAAGCTGCGGAGCCGGGGCGAGCACTTCCGGGGCCGGGCGCCATGACGTCGCTGCGGGCCTTCACCTGCGACGACCTCTTCTGCTTTAACAACATGTGAGTGATGGGGCCCGCGCGTCATGATCCGTCTCCCCTCCTCCCGGCCGAGACGTTCCTTCCGGGACCCCGCCGCCGGACCCCCCGGGCCGAGCCCCAGCGCACGGCAGGGGCGGGGCTCCCTGCCCAGGTGACCCCCTCCACCGTTGGGCGCGGCGCGGCGCGCGGGGCTGGCCCCGCCCCCCACAACTGACACCCTCGAACCAGCCCTCCCCTGGGCGCTGTTGTAGCCATAGGCTATGCTGAGGGGGAGCAGAGGGAAGGCTCTAGGGATGGGTGGGGTACCCTGGGGTGAGCCCTTGGGTGCAAGCCCAGGAGGGATGGGGTATCCCTCCTGGGCTTGCAACTGAGGGCTCACCCCAGGCCCCCTCCTCTGGGTTATGGTGGGGGAGGAGCAGGGTAGGGTGAGAGTGTTGGGGACGGCACAGGGCTGGCAGATGCATCTGGATGGGAAAGGGGGCCTTTGCTGAGCATCCCAGGGCGGCTTTATACACCAAACCCTGGTGTATGAAAGGAATGTCTCCTCTGCCTGATGAAGGGTGTTTGTACCTGACAGCTTGCAAAGAAGAACTTTTCTACCTATTTTAGCTGGTCTAATACAAGAGACCATATTTACCCAAAGAACCTTGTCTGCCTAAAAGTAACCCAATCCTGTGAAGAAAGGTACTGGTAGCTCCTGGAGGACATGGCTGCGGGTCACAGAGGCTCAAGAGTTGCCCAGCCCTCAGCCAAGGGGTGTGAAGTCAATGCACATAATGGGAATCTCCACAGCTGCCCCCGGCAGGACCAAGCTCCTCACCAGAAGGGGCACACAGGGCACCTATGCACAAGTGAGAGGCTGCTCTGACACGCTGCAATTCCAGTGCGTTGGAGCAGACTCGATTAATTGAGTGTGCTGGAGCATGGCAGTTGCTATGCTCCAGCAGCCTTCCGTGTCTTGTGTATCAGCATTCCTCTGCTTAAAAATGGTGGCAGGGGGTGCTTAAACTAGAGGTTCTCAAATGAGCACCCCCACCGTCATTTTTAATCACAGGGACACTGATACAGGAGACGCAGCAGCACTTTAATTAGGCCAGCTCTTGGAGCTGCTCTGATTAAAGCACCTCCCCCTCCCACCCCCGAAGCATGTGTAAAAGTACCCAAAAGGTGCTGCTGCACCTGGACAGGAATGAAGTAGGAGCTGGCAGTTTCTACATGGGCACGTTGTGCCATCACAGCTATCTGAGGGGTTTCCTCTACCCCTCTTGGTGCACTTGACATGGGCCATTGACAATGGATAGATTGGTGGGGGGTGGCCATTTTGGCAGGTATGGCACACATTAGCCCCATGCCCTCCCTGAGTACCACTCCAATCCCCTTTCCTGACCAGTCTACTGCTTTGCTTTCTGCTCCCTGCCTGATCTGCTGCATGCCACACAGGCTGCCCATCCATGCCACTTGTGGCACATGTGCTGCAGGTTGGCCACCCCTGGAGTATATGGTGGTGGATCTGATTCAGGCAAACAATGTTTATAGCAGCGTAACTTTCTAGGGTTATTATTAACTCATCTACCAGTCTGGGGAGGAACAGCCTACCATTGTGGTTTCTGGTCACTGTCAGTTACTGTTTGAAGTGTGCGAAAGTGCTGAATGAGGATCTGAAGAAATACAAAAAGTAGCACTTCAGACATGTTCATGTCTTTCCCTGCTGTATCTCAGAAGCCTTCCTTTCCAGTTGGAAGTTGGAGTGATTTTAAAATACAGCCATGTGTGTTCTGGATTCAGAAAGAGGCTACTGGTGAAAAGTTTTGATGTGGAGCAGAGAGGGAGTCATGTTTTCCTGTTATAAGCTGGTATTAAGAGTAATGCTTGTAACCTCTAATGAAACAGATGACTTATTTATTCATTTTATGTCTCCAAAAGGAAAAGTCCACAGAATAAGGGAGTCGCATAGGACAGTTTTCTCTGAAAACTGACACTAGTTCTCTCCTAACCAGAAACTAAAGTGTCTGGAGAAAATTAGGAGAACCAAAACAATACTAAGAAAACAGTATGCTAAGACAGGGGTGTCAAACATACAGCCCACAGGCCAGGTCTGGCCCATGGAACTCTTTTATCTGGCCTGTCACAGCCTGCCACAGAATTTGGGTCCCTGGACCCCAGGGGACATGGTCATGAGTGACAGCCTCCCAGCTCCATCCTGCTGCCCAAATGTAGCTTCCTTCCACCACATGCTGTTAGACCTGTGCTGCTGCCAGCCCTGCACCACAGCACACCACATGCTCTGACCTGCTGCACTGCCACACATCCCTGGCTCCATGCTGCTCCCCATCTAGAGTCTCACGTGGTCACATGCTCCTGGCCCCATGCTAATGCCTGGCCAGAGCCCTGCACTACTATCTGCCCCCAGATCCATGCTGCCTCTTGGCCCCAGATCCACTCAGCTGCCTAAATGTGGCCCTGCTACAGTCACTGCTGGCCCTGTAGATCTGGCCCAAAAGTAGCCCCTGCAGTTCAGATCTGGCCCAGCCTACATTTGACACTTCTATTCTAAGAGAACAGGGAATGTGTTGCATAATTAAAGAATTGTCATTACCTTCAGATGCCATGTCCATGTGGACATAATGGTTCATGTGTGCAAAGATTCCTTCAAGTGACTAGACCTCTGTGGGTGAAAGGATTTGCCACATGGTTCAGAATGCAGGATGGCATCAATCCGCCTGTAGACTTTTTAATTTTAAAACTGGACAGTAGCTCTAAAGTTGTTATTGTATAACTGCTGTAGCTTCCATACAGACAGGTAATCATTCAGTACTGCACCTTTGGCACCAATGAGAGATTTGCTTTTTATAGGGTTTTAATATCCTGGAACTCTGTCATCACAAGATGTAAAATCTGTTTCCACTTCATTCTTCAAATACAAATAATATGTTTTGGCCTTCTTAAAGTTTAATCTCTCTTATTTTGCAGTAATTTGGATCCACTCACAGAGACTGTATCCTTACAATGTTAGCCTCAACAGCTTTGTTCAGGACTATTTGCATTACTGTTGCTGTTTGTTACTGCACTCATTTAATGTATCCATTAGTACTGTGTCCACTGAGCCTATTATAACAGAGTAATTTAATTAACTTGTAAGGTTTCTTTCCTGAAAATCATCTGCAATCTTCAGTGTCATTGGAAATAATGTTTAAAACCATTTAAATTGTATATTTCATAGGGGTGGGCCGATAAAGATTTTCATGGCCAATTATTAACCAGCCATATTGGCCAATATTGATCCAGTAGCCGATTTACAGGAATGCAGCCCAGCAGCTTGGAGAGTGGCATCCTGCCGGTAAG
>NW_017729022.1:125183875-125216772 GCF_001723915.1 Gavialis gangeticus | reverse complement strand
GCGGGGGGGGTGGGCATCCGGCGGGTGGGGGGGGGGGGGGGGGGGGAATGGGCATGGGGGTGGAGGCAGATCAGGGCCCCCACACTGAGGGAGGGAGTGGGGCTGGGGTAGGGTAGGTGCTACCCAGCCAGGGTGGTGAATGTGACCCCATTGGGAGAGGGAGAGAGCTGCAGGCAGCTTGTTTGGTGAGGTGGAAAGGAGGGGTGGCTCCCCACCACTGCATGCACCCCTGAGGAAGGCATGGGGGGGCATGTGCCCCCCACAGATCTGTGAGCAGGGTGAGGGAGGGCTGCATGCTGTGGGCTTTGGGCCAGGGGCTGTACCAGCCTCTTCCTGGTGGGGGCTAGGCCGGGGCTGGACTCGGGGGTGGGGCAGGCAGTGGCAGCGCTGGGAGTTGTGGCTACAGCAAATTTTGGGGTGACTATAGCCCACCCGCTAGCCACCCCTCCCAGCACTACTGCTGCCCACCCTGCCCCTGCCTTCCCGAGCCCAGCCCTGGCCCAGGCCCTTCTGGGAAGAGGCTGGTGCATCCCCTGGCCCCAAGCCCACACCAGGCAGCCTGCCTTCATCTCGCCCCAAACCCACACCAGGCAGCCTGCCTTCATCTCACCCCATGCACAAGTCCAGGGGCCACCAGCCCCCCGTGTCTTCCCTGAGGGTGTGTGTAGCGGTGAGGAGCCGCCCACACTCCCCCGCGTCCCCCAGATGAGCCATCTGCAGCTCTGCATTGCTCCTGACAGGGTTGCATTCACCGCCCTGGCTGGGCAGCAGCCTCAGCCTCTGCCCCTGCCCCACTCCCTCCCTTACCATGGGAACCTCAATCTAGGGCCCTCCCCCCATGCCTCTTCCCTCTGCCCACCCCCCAGCAGACTTACCAGCTGGATGCTGCTCTCCAAGCTATCGGGCTGCATGCATGGTGCAGCAGCATTTATCAGTGACATTATTGGCTAAACTGGCTAAAAATAGCCGACTGCCAATAATGTTTATTTTCCCTTTATTGGTGGTGATCTAATATGCAACCAATATATTAGTGCACCTCTAATATTTTATGTTGCTCTCATGAATGGATTATTTGCTGGCTTGCCTCACCTTCTCTAAAATCTTCAAAGACATGCTGATATGTGATCCTACTTTTGGTGAAAGCTTTCCATCAAGTGTTCTGATAAATGAAAGATGCGCCAGGAATGCGGCTAATGGAGCAACAACTCAGCAATTGTAAATAAGTACGTGGTTTCTGTGGCAAGGCATTTTCAGATCATCTTTGTATGTTAAAGAAAGCAACATTGTCTCATAAGCTGTTTGTTCCTTAACACAATGTTTATAGTATGGGATACCTTTCTATCTACAATATCTGGCTCACTGGCCAGAGTATTTCATTGTTGCAGAAGCACCTGGTGGAGAGCTAATGGGCTACAGTGAGTGGCATTTTGAAGTGTGTTTGTGGGGGACAAAACTTGTTGTTTTTAAACTGTACAGATTCCATTGCAATTGAAATTCTTTTGTGCTATAAGTCACATGTTTAGATTCAGCCTCCAGTTGTTCTGAATATTTATACTAAGTAGAAAGTTACATTAGAAGCAGAAGCTTACTTAGATCAGAGGTTTTCAAGCCCCCTGGTGGGTACCCCTTCCGGACAAAGAGTGGAGGGTAGGGGCTAACACAGCCAGATGCAGAGCCGGTGGCATGGGGAGCTTGCATGTGGCCACCACCACTATCTATACATTCCTTGTTGCGGCTGGGCGCCACTTCCCGCCCAGCCATCTTCACGTGCAGCTGGCTGTCAGCACTCCTCATCCCCCAGTGCGGCAGCAGTGCGGGGAGCTTCCACACAGCAGCTGCCCCTGCTGCCATGTATACATTCAGCACCGCCGCCACATGCTGATGGGGGTGCTGATGGCTGGCCAAATGCGAAGCCAGCGGTGCGGAGAAGTGGGGATACTTGGGTGCAGGAAAGCAGCGCCCGGCGGTGGCATAGAGTGACGGATGGTGGTGGTGGCGGCCCTGCCCTGTTTTCCTGTGCCTAAGTATCTCTACTTCGCACTGCTGGCTTTGCGCGTGGCCAGTCGTCAGCATCCCCTCCACCCGTGGTGCATGGCAGTGGCTCTGAGTGTATAGATGGCAGTGGGGGTGGCCACCGTGTGTAAGATCCCCGTGCTGCTGCCGTGCATTGGGGGGAGAGGGTGCAGTCAGCCAGCTGCATGCAAAGCCGGCAGTATGGAGGAGTGGGGATACTTGGGCGCAGGAAAGCAGCATGCAGTGCCTGGTGGCAGTGCCATGGAGTGATGGATAGCAGCAGTGGCCCCACCTCCTGTGCTGCTGCTTTCTAGGTACCCCCACTTTTCTGCACTGTCAGCTTCGCATCCAGGTGGCCGTCAGCAATGCCCCTCTCTCTCCCCCGGCTGGCCTGGGTGCTTGGGCATGGAAAATGGCACATGGTGACAGTGCAGAGTGGTGGATGGCAGTGGCAGCCCCGTCCCCCATGCCATACTTCTCAAGTACTCTGCTTCTCTGCACCACTGTCATATGCTCCCTGGGTCCTTCCCAATTATCTCCAGGGGTATGTGTACCCCTGGTTGACAAGCCCTGACTTAGACTATTCTCTGTGGCCATAGGGCACGATTAGGAGCAATGGCCTCAAATTGCATCGAAGGAAAGTTGGGTTGGAGATTAGGAAGAACTTTTTCACTGTCTATCCCTGGAAATGTCTAAGAGCAGGTTAGACACTTGACTTGGGTGTTTTAGTCAGGGATGATCCTGCCTTGAGCAGGGGGTTAGACCAGCTGACCTCCTGAAGTCCCTTCCAGTCTTATTTCCTATAGATATATATTCACTCTTGTAACCTTATTTGGTGTTGCTCAAGGAACTTTAAAAAATAGATGGACATTCAGCTGGGGTCCCAGATGCACGCTTACTTTAAGCTTCTGGGTGCCTGTGGAAGTGGCACCTAGGCAGTAAGGAGCTCCAGGCTCCACCACTTGTGTGTACCTGGTGGATACAGATGGGGAGCAGGGAGTTCCTGCTCCACAGCTGCACTGTGAAGGGCTCCCCTTCCTGGCAGTCACACAGTTGGGGTGTAAGGAATATTGTGGCCCCATTCCCAGAATTGTGCAACCTGCCATGCAAGTTGGGCATGGCAGGTCATGCAATTTGAGGAATGGGGCATAAAGTTTCTCAAACCCCAGTTTCTTAAATGCCTTAACGTCTGCCAGCAGCCACAAAGCAGCTTCACAGAGAATGGTTTTACTTGTTAATTCCTTAGGTTTGCTGCTTCTCTATTGCATGTATACAGGCCCTGGTAGGTGGGGGAAGAGGGTTGTGAAAGTTACATTGACGTGTTCCAAGCCTACCACTTTTTTCCCCTTCTCCCCATATTCATGGCCACCTGGGCCACATCCACAAGAGAGTGGACATTTGGTTCTCCAGGGACAACTAGCAGCAGCATACCTTTTGCCGCCACTAGTTGTGCCTGGGGAATGCCTGTGCCACGCATCTTTTGAGGTTGCAGTGGTGGCGATCCTGCCACTCAGAGCCTGGCTGACTACTGGAGTGTGACTCCAGTTTTGAGTGGCACCTGCTGCCCCTGTGTATGCTGCTCTGCTATTTTTTTTTTATTTTTTATTTTTTTAACCCCTGGATAAACCCCATGCTGCTTTCTTGTACTGCAGAGAACAGCTGAATGTGCGGTATTTCTGCAGTGCCACATACTTCATGGCCACACTCATCTGGATGCAGCCCTGCTGTCTATTCATTTCCTTCTTACATTTCCTGCTGCCATGTTAGTATGTAGGTCTGACAGTGTAGATACATGTAGCAAACCAAACCTGAGTAGCCGCAAAGTGCTATGAATCACAAGAAATAAATGAAAGAGGTATATCCAAATAGAAGTCTACAGCAAAACTGACAAGAGCCCCTCAAATTCTAAGGGTAGCAGCAGTGGCCAGGGATGTAAGCCAGTCCCCAGACCTAGGGATCACATGCTCACTGTCCTTTTTTGTTTTCAGTCAGTTGCTAAATAAGCAGTAATCAGAGACTGGCCCTAGCATTTTCATTTGAAACCACTTTAATGACAGAAGTAATAAATTTGAGAGTTGGGGCTTGAGAATTGTGCAAGAAGGAACCTCCAGAGAAGCAGGATTCCAAGTGATCAGTTTTCCTTTCCTTCCACCAACCTCTCCCTGTTGTAGCACTCTGAAGGCCTGCTCCCTCAGCTTTCAAGAAGCTCTGTTCCCTCTCAGCCTTTAGGGAGAGGGCCTTGAGGATCAGAATTACTTTCAGCAGAAGTACACAAGTTTCAGATGGAGATGTGGTTGTCAAGGTCCCTGTCCCCTTTCATTTTGTCCCTCCGATGTTATTTCACATGTAGATTCCATTACTGCAGCCTTTACAGAATCAATGTTGTTTCCTTTCGCTGGTTTCTTTTGCAAAAATGTACAGCTGGGACAGCATCTGTTAATCCATTCATCCCAGAGTGCTTTTTGTTTGCCTTTTGTCTGCAGTAATGGGGAAAGCAGAAGGCTCTGTAGCCAGGGAGGAGTGGCATGGACATGTTACTGCTCTCTCTGTTGCACCTGAATTTCGCCGGCTGGGTTTGGCTGCTAAATTGATGGAGCTCCTAGAAGAGATTTCAGAAAGGTGAGCCCCGTGTGCACGTTCTATGTCAGCTTTTCTTCAGCTGCTCTGGTCTTAGCCACTTAAGTATGGTCCAGGCAATTGACTTATCTCTTTAAATGAGTGGAAAATTGAGCAGACACTCACTAAACAAGTGGTATTTTGGTTCATGGAAATACCCTGTGGTTACAGAGGGTAGGTTTAGAAGATAGTTAGCAATTTTAAGGTATTTTCTGGCTGCTGTGAATGCTTATTTGTGGGGACCAGAGTGAAGCAACTTATGTTGTAGTCGGAACATCTCCTCTACATACAAAAGATTTTCTTCACAATACATCAGTGCTGTTTCCTAGAGTGCCTGTAGTACACTACATGCTTTTCAGACAGAAAACTGTCCTGTCTCAAAGAGCAGGACAGTGGGGAAGGGAAGCTGTGAAGTGTTCTAGCAGGAATTGGGAGGCAGGAGGGACAAGGGTGGGGATTAGTACTCAGCCTAAGAAGAAAAGGGGCAGCCTAATGACTTATTAATTAAGCAGTTAGCTGCTTGTTCACAAGCTCCCTTCCTTCCAAAGTAGGGCTTCATCTGAGCTGTGTTGTATGGCAGGACTTGCCACTGCTTCTCCCCTCTCACAAAGGCTTCTGGAATGGTTCCAACAGCCACCCTGCCTGAGCTGCTGTGTTATTAATTAACCATTTAACCAATATAATTAGAGGAGGTTAAATGGATACTTGGAAAAATGGTATTTCCATCTCTAGATACCATGTGATTTTGCATTTTAATTCTCTACAAAGAAATCAAAAGACCTTATTCAGACTGGGATAAATTTACATGATATGATGGAAGAGCTAAAGCCAATATAATTTCTAAGAACTGGGTCAGCCATAGAAATAGAGAACTTTCCATCATAATTACTTACAGATATGATTAAGGGCTAGTTCTAATGTACAAGGCTTTCTCTTTTCTTCTTAAATGGATAGGAGCTAGTGGCAGAAGATATTCATGTAGATTTTTAAATGGATGTGTAAAATCTATCCTTTCCCCCTTTTCTCTGAACTCTGGGCATGTGGTTAAAATTCTGTCTTGTGTAATAGAAAATAAATGCATTTGGTCGTAATATAACATAGATTTCATAGACATTAGGGCTGGAAGGGACCTCCGAAGATCTTCGAGTTCAGCCCCCTGCCCAAGGGGTAGGAAGTCAGCTGGGGTCATAGGATGCCAGCAAGAGAAAGTAGTGAAAGAATCATTAAAGTAGTGAAAGAATGCCTTTCTATCGTTAGAAGTTAGGGGATGTATTAGTTTGCACATCATCTTTTGAGGAAGCTTCTCTAGTTTCACCAGTGATTTCTAAAAGTATGTTATGCCTTTCTTCATTTGATTTTTTTTTTTTGTTTTTGTTTTTCCTTTCCAAAGAAAGGGTGGCTTTTTTGTGGATCTCTTTGTGAGAGTCTCAAATCAGGTGGCTGTAAATATGTACAAGCAACTAGGCTACAGTGTGTACCGTACTGTGCTAGAGTACTACTCTGCTAGCAATGGCGAGCCTGATGAAGATGCTTATGGTAAGTACTTTGCTCCTTAGAGCAAATCAGCCTGTAGTTCAGGAGGAAAGCTCCAACTTAGGCTTTTGGAGGGTTTTTGGTTTGGTTGGTTTGATTTATTTGTTTTTTAAATATGATGTCACTTCAGTCAACGATTTATAAGTGAAATTAGTATTACTTGAATCACAGATTTTAGTTCTTCAACATCTCATGTATATTTGGTGGCACAGTGGAACCCAGATTCTTCACAGCATTAGGTTCCCAATCCCCTGTGAAGATGAGGGCTTGTGAATCAACTGAGGATATGTCTAGCTGCAGCAAACAGCTATGCGGGTCCTCTGAGATACTCCAGGTCTTTGAAATAAAAGCCACAGCAGAGGGTGCTGCTTCTCTGATCAGCTGCTTGAGACACTGCTAACCTCCAGCTGAGTAGAGAAGTGGTTTCCTTTAAAGTAAAATCTGTAGCCAGTATTTGCATGGCTTGTCCTTCTTTCAGCAGCGAGCTGCAAATTAACGTGGTTGTGAACCACCCAGTTATGAATGATCCAGGTTCTACTGTGGAAGTCATTTTTAGTAGTTATAGATTTACAGTGCAGTTATACTGGCCGACTGCTTTGGAGTGCCTTCTCTAACTAAGGTTCAAGGGCAGGGCCTGCTCTAATCCCTTACCTATGCATCCCTTCCTTTAGCAAATTACTTCTGAACTGAATTTTTTAATTCTTTGCTACACCCCAAAAGTGAATTTATTTTATAAACAGCAGGAAAATTGATAGTTGGGAGCTGTGGCATGAGCTTTTGCTTGAGTTGAGGGGAGGAAGGAGCAGGCCTCTGGGTAGCAGATGCTTTGAAACATCCTGATATCAGAGTTATAACTATTTGAAGTCAACAAAGATGAACATGAGCTTTACAACTTATTTATGCCTTTATTGCATTCTGCTGCTGGTGCTTACAGGCCCCTTACACCGTGGAATGATAGACCTTTTATTTTAATGTAGAGGAAATTTAAAAGCTAGCTATATCAGGTACTTGTCTTGAAATTTTGGATATTAAAGGTTGCTTCCGTAATGCTCACTTGGCCATGCACGAGGTATTTTCTGTCCTGCTTTGTTGCATATAAATAAATAAAAGCACTGATGTATTAAAGTACACCATATGCTCTGTAGGATGTGGCATTAGTATCCTGGAAGCAGGCTTACCAGATGCTTATTTCAATGGTTATGTTGCAATAATGAGATTTTTTGCCTTTGCTCCCATTTTATTTGTAGCCGGCTTATACTGAAACTTTTTTGTATGAAAGATTACCTTGTTTATCATAATCTACACAGGAAACTTACTTCATATTGGTTTAATATTGTCTTTGCCGTTATAGTAACATTTAGTTGTTTGTCAACAGATATGAGGAAAGCTCTTTCCAGAGATACAGAGAAGAAATCGATTATACCACTACCTCATCCTGTGAGACCCGAAGATATTGAATAACCATACGCTGTGGTTCTCAGGTAGTTTACCAAAAATAACATGAACAAATTTAAGGATTTTAGAGAGCACTTTTTAAAGATAACTGAAAGCTCTATAGTGAGAAGAAAGAATGGACAAACTGGATAAATAAGGCTCAAAGTTTTATCTTCCATGAAGCCCCCAGAGAAACGATAAGTTTGCTTACACTGTTTATATTTCAACTTCCCATTGTTATTTATAAAAAAAGCAAATGGATTTAAACATTCCACCATCATGTTTTATACTAATCAGTCCCACAGATGGGAATTGTCAGTACTTTCACCTCCTGGGCCTGAGAATCACAGCTTCAATGTTTTTGTACTTGTTTGAATAATAGCTTTAAAGTAAGATCTGAAAAACATGAAAAGTAAAATAAAATGCAGGTTTATTGTGTGACTCTGGTGTTTAAAATGATTCCATGGGTTTTTCTCACACTAGTTATTCTTATGTCAGGTTCCCATTGCTGCCTTTTTATAACTAGTTTTCAAGTTTGAAATTTCGGCTGAACTGATATATTGCACTTCAACAACACTCATTGCTCTTGCTCTTGGAATCTTGAATAAAGGTAGCAGTACTGGTGAAAGGGATCAAACTGTACCTGTAAACTTGCAGCAGAGGTGCTCAACCTCTGTCCAGTGGGCCAGATCCAGCCCGCAAGGCCATGTCATCTGGCCCACAGATCTGAAAATATCATGGCAGGGAAGTGGTGGCAGCATTAATTCCAGCTGCCAAATTTTCAGACCCATAGGGAGTCTTGTGGGGTGAATGATGTGGCCCTGCATGCTGTATCATGCTCAGACACAGGACTGGGTTGTACCCATGAACTGACCCCATGTGCTGAATCTGGCCTGTGAGCTGACTCACACCACTCTAGCAGCTCACTGGGCCAGAAGGTTGAGCATTGATTTAGAGCATCATTGGAAGTAACTCAACAATGTTCTGAAGTATTGAGTATATGAACACCTGCTGTGTAGGGAAGGGAGGAAACAGGAGCTGAGAAGCAGCAGCTAATCTGTGCTAGAACAATAGGAATGAGTGCTTCTGGAAATTAGTCTTACTGCAGTCTCTTATTTTAAGATAGAAAACAGGGATTCTGCTTCCACAGTTGAAACGTCAGCTTTCCCATGACACAAGCTGTTTGTATAACCTCTTTAATAACCTGCTGCTATTGAGCCAGGGATGAAGGGTTCTTCCAGCTAGAATGAAAAGCACTTAGATGTACGCCGAAGGCCTTTTTACTCTAAGAGTGCTGAAGAGAGGCAAAGAAAGATCAGTAGCTCTTCTCTCTATTCCAGGCTGCCCCCCACAAACATTACCATGAAATTGTAATGGATAGTAGTCAGTTTGAGGCCACAGTACGTGTCTAAGAGGTAATGCATCCAAATGTTCAGGGCCATCCCTGGGCGGGGGGGGGGGGGGGGAAATCAGGGCGATTGCCCTGGGCCCCATGCTTTGCAAAGGGTGGGGGGCTAAGAAGAAAACGGACAGCCTAATGACTTATCAGGGTGGGGGGTGCAGACAGTGCTGTACAGGCCCTGCCACGCAGTGCCGGCTCTGTGCTCCGGCTGCTCACCAGCTCAGCCCTGCACACCCCTAGGGATGGCTCTGCAAATACTACTACTGTTTTCAATTCTAAATAGATTCAAACAGCAGCCTGGTGAGGGCACTGAAGACCTCTGCATATAAACATGAGGGGAACTGAAGTGCTACAATCCCATGTCACATAATAAAGTCTTCCATTGACCAAGTCGTGTAGTGTAGTAAAATCTATGTATAGGTGCCTGAGAGACTGGTCTTCACTAAGTGAAAAGATGATGCTGAGTGATCTTGAAGCCAGGTTTTGGAGTCTAGCATAGATGCATTTGACTGCATTGATTCTCAGTGATGATGCTATGACAGCCTTTAAAGTTTTGTAATTTCATAGTAGCTAGGGTCAAGCAGGACCTGAACATTCACAGGCAGGAATGAATGTTGGGTTCACAAGACCTCAGACAGGTGATCATCTAACCTCTTTTTGAATTTGCCCAAGGTAGGGGCAAGGACCACATCCCTGGGAAGTTGGTTCCAGATTTTGGCCACCCTAACTGTAAAATATTGCCCCCTGATCTCTAACCTAAACCTGTTCTCCATCAGCTTATTACCATTGTTCCTTATCACCCCAGGTGGTGCTGGGGAGAAAAGGGCTCTACCTATTTGCTGATGATCTCCCCTGATGAGTTTGTAGGCAGCCACCAGGTCCCCCCTCAGCCTTCGCTTGCTGAGGCTGAACAGGTTCAGGTCCCTCAGTCTCTCCTCGTAGGGCCTGTCCTGCTGCCCTCTAACCAAGCAGGTGGCCCTCCTCTGAACCCTCTCCAGGCTGACCACATCCCTTTTGAAGTGTGGCGACCAGTGCTGAACGCAGTACTCCAACTGCGGCTTGACCGGTCACATAGAGGGGGAGTATCACCTCTCTGGACCAGCTTGAGATGCACCTTTGGATGCGTGACAAGGTATGGCTGGCCTTGCTGGCTGCAGTCTGGCATTGGCAGCTCATGTTCATCTTGGAGTCAATAATGACTCCAAGATTCCTTTCCACCTCTGTGCTTTCAAGAGGGGAACTCCCCAGCTTGTATGTATGCTGTGGATTCCTTCTCCCAAGGTGCAGCACCCTGCATTTGTCTATGTTGAACCCCATCCTATTCTCATCTGCCCACTTTTGTAGTTTGTCTAAATCTACTTGCAGCTTCTCTCTCAAGTGCGTGCGTCTACCTCGCCCCACATCTTGGTGTCATCAGCAAACTTGGGCAGCGTGCTTTCCACCCCCTCATCCAAGTTACTGATGAAGATGTTAAAACAGTGTGGGCCCAAGGACCGAGCCCTGGGGTGCTACCAGAAGAAGTTAACAAATAAGCACAGGCTCAGCCAAAGAGGGAAGAGCCTGACTTACTTTCCAGTCGCTCCTCCCCCACACGCACCACAGTACTAGTTGCTTCTCCTTCCTAGGCCCTTTGAACAAGTAAGCACTATAATAACTAATTGGGGTACCACTCAAGTTATAGAGGGGTGCCTCATTTCTAAAAAGGTTGAGAACCATTGGGTTAATACAGCAGTTATTTCTAGGCTCTTGAAGCGCTTTACAAAGGATGCTGCAGAACCATAACCATATATGCATATCACTATGTAATGAAAATATTTAAAAATCTTTGTGGTACTGTGGGCATTCATTCTTCAGCAGATTGGGGTTGTTGTGCCTTCTTCTGTAGGATAGGATGTGATCCACCCCTTAGGCTCACTCAGAGTATTTTATTTAAGAACTTCTCTGCCACAGCAGCTGCCAAGGCAGGGGGGTGCGCTTATTCTTGCTTCGTATGACCTATTGTAGGATTTTTATTGAGTATCTGTCGTGTATGAAGGGGATCAAAGTAGATGTTCTGGTGGACATTTTTTGGACAAATACTTGTCTAGGAACACACACAACTGGAATTGCTCCCTCAGGAGGAGCATAGGTTGGAAAAGGACCTACTGTGGAAGTGTGGAACTCATTGTTACAAACTTAAGGAAGTATGCAGGTTAAACTGAATTGGATACATAAACAACTGTTACAATGTTTTTCTATTACTTTTATTCAGCCCATCACTGATGAAATAACTATACAAAAATGCAAAAGGAGTGAGGTGAGGGTTCAAATGGAAGAAGTGTTAGGAATTGCTTTCATCAATGTCTTTGTCTGGATCTACCTCTTCAGCTTCAATTTCTTGTTGCTGCTTCTTCCAAAGTTTAGCCATAGCAAGCAACTTGAGGTTGGGCTGGTTGGCAGCATCTTCTGGAAAGATGTAATCATAGTACTCTTCCCAGCCAGCATCAGACTAGAAAAAGAAAGCACAGATTAAGCTTACTCTGAGGATCTGCTTAGTGCCAATGTTTTGGTAGACTGAATATTAGTGCAAGTTCCTAGGATGCTAGGAGCTAAATCAGAATCAAGGTTATTCACTGGCAGAGCAGGTGTTGGTAATGTTTTTCGGCAGTGGGCAGGGATGACCCAGCTCTGCCAACTCAAAGCATCCGCTGCCTGGCTGAGGCATGTGTAAAGTCCCCCAACTTTGCAGACTAGATTTGACCCACGAGCTGTAGGTTGCCAGCTCCTGCCTTAGAGAACCATGGAATGCTAAAACTAGGGATTCAGAGGGGCAGGGTCCACTGCCAATTAATAAGCATACCTCAACAGATAACAAACAAAGACTATTCTGAGTGGCTGGAATATGATTTCCCAAACATACAGCTAAGAAATGACCCCACACATACTGTCCAACTAAACCCACATCACTAATGGTCTCTGCCACAGCTTTGATTCTTACCCCATCTTCAGCCTGAATTTTTCTTCTCTTCTTCACTTTTTCTGGCATGAGTTTATCTACTCTCTCCTTAGTGGAATCTGTTCCACACTCCTCTTCAAAGCTTTTCCAGGATTCCAGGAGCATAAGCCTCTCTTCCTTCTCTTCACAGTTCCGCATTGCCTTATTAGCCTCTTCATAGACCTGTCTGCATCTTGACAGGCTGTCATCCTTCCCTGCAGACAGCTCATCCTTTCCTGCAGACAGCTCAAACTGGGCAAAACTGATCCATACCTGGGGGAAATGTAAGTTGATATTTCATTCTAAAGTCCTAACACAATGCAGAGTACATAGTAAGCGAAAATAAAGTAAGAGTTGTGACTAAATAGAAAGCAAATACAGAAACCACAGTTTTTGTAAATAATCACAAGGAAGAATTCAAGTCATGTTATCAGTGTAAGATCTGATGAAGTCCATGTTAGTTCCATTGAATATTCTGGTTTTCAAGTATTGTCAGAAGGAAAGTGCTGACGAAGATAAGTATTCTCAGTCATACGCTGAGTATCTTAATTCCACGGTGTATATGTGGATAGCAAAGTTTTCCTCAAACCCAGTCATGGATTTAGGGAATTGGAAGATGGGTGATCAGCAATTGCTCATTCCCTCTAGGGTCTCTTAACTCTAGTTTGAATTATGTGCCAGCTTCATCAGCTTAGCCACCAAGAACTAGCTTACCATTGCTGACTCATTCCTTGTAAACCACTGTGGCAAATATTCTTGGTTAGAATAACCCAAGGAGCCTAAAGTGAGTCCTAGTGTTTGCAAACTTTGGGCAGTTAAAAAGAGGCCAAGGCTTTTCAGAAGCAACCCTTGCTCTGGAGATCTCTCTCTCTTTTAAATGCAGAATGGTGGTTGTCAGGGTAACTTTTCAAATGTGGGAATCCCAGGAAGCTTGGTTCCCAAATAAATGCTGTCTCCTTACATCCTAGTAATACCCCATACTTTTGCAAAGTGATCTTTTCTTCACATAAAGGCTTTGCAGCTGTTTGTCATCTTTAAACAAGAGTAATTTAGCAGTGGCTAACAATTTGAACTCTCTCATTTCCAGTCCCCTGAGTCATTAGCGTTTCCTGTACAGTTACATGTTCACAGTTGGCATTTTAAAATGCCATGCCAGTGAAGCAGCTATGATTCTATCCCTTAGCTTAGAGTCTTGACCAGCATATACAACTGCTCATGTTCTGAGTGTATGTACGCACCTTGACATGCTGTGTCCGCTGCAGTAATCTTCGATAAAGGTTCCTTGTTTTCTCATACTCTTCCTGCTCTATTTCAAAGTCAATATAAGATTTCCAAAGAACCTGAGGGAAGAAATACATCAGCCTTTAGCTTCAAATATCATGAAGGTATGCCTTTTACAATAAGTCTTAACAGCAGTTTGCCACAAAGGGAAATTAGTCATAGCAATAATTTTCAATATATCAGTATTCTAGAGACATGCCACCACCACCACTGATCTGTGGCAGCTTCAACCTATGACTCTAGGCAAGGGACACCTGTGCGGAGGGAGAAAACCACCACCCCAGCAAGTCAGTAACCTGTTCAGGGGCTGAATGGAGGCTTGCAGGATGACATCAAATTATTGTAAGATAGTAGTGGTAGCCATAGGCTAAATAGGAATTTTCAAAGAGAAGACTCAGAAGCATGGGGAAAACCAACAGCAGAGCCTTTGGGCTCCGCTTGCTTATGGGCTGACTGAAGAGAAGATGCTAGGAGGGCAGCCTAGATATTGCAGACATTAAAGTTTCAGATCAGGTGAGTGGATAGGACAACAGTTAAAGAAACGCTCCTAAGTATGCAAATGGCTTAGATTCAGATGTAAGATGGAGAGACAGCTGCCATTCACATGATACAGGAATTATTCCAGAGGTGGCCAATCTGCTACAGGTGGCTTAGACAGCCTGTGTGCCACATATGGCAGAACAGGTGGGGAACAAGCAGCACAACAACAAATAGGGTAGGGACCATACACAGGGACCAGAAGGGAGAACAGCAGATTGGGCAAGGGAAGGGGATTGCAGTGGCACTTGGGGAGAGTGCAGAGCTAAGGCTGGCCTCCACTGGATTATCCACAAATTAATGTCTTTCTCCTTTTCAGTATTCACTTCTCTAATGAGAAGTGAATACTGAAAAGAGAGAAGGCATTAATTTGCCCTTGCTGCACTTAACCTGCAAGAACCACAACTAGAGACCTGGAATGTGAAGCATGAAAAGAAGTGGGGATGCATTTACAATGTACAATGGACAATTTTTTAGGAATCCTTTGACTTCCTTATGTTAGAGTTCTTCTTTTACCCCTTACCTCTGGCATGTCTAGCCGGGGTTGACCAATAGCCAACTCGTATATTGCTCGGGCTCTGTCAGTGTCACCGAGTATCGTTTCTAACTCAGCAAATTTAATCCATGATGTGCAGTTTTCAGGTGTAAACTCTAGGAATTTTTCATACAGCTTCCGGCAGCGATCAAACTCTCGCAGTTGTAGCTCCAGCTCAATATAACCTTTAAATAGCTTGTTCTTTGGGCATTTGCCTATGGAAGTTCCCTGTGCAGTGGAAAGACAAAAACTGCTTAAAGTAGCTTCATTTTAGGAGGAAAGAAAGGCTTTTTTGCCTATCAAAACATACTGTTCAGTACTACAGTTTAAGAGTCTTTTAACTCCAACTTTGGCTCATGCCAAACCTAACCAGCACTGATCCAGCCAGATCCTTTTAAATCTAATGGTGTGCACACAGTTCCTCTTAAGTGTTCTGAAGATGAAAAGAATTAGGAATTTATTGTAGTCACTGTTTGTATCTCGAGTATTTCACTGAAACACTATCAGCAAAACTGATGTCTCACCCCAGCTCAAATAAGTGTTCCAGCTTCTAAACCATGGAGTTACCAACACATGAAGGAAGGATGCCCCGTTTCCTCTTCCAGGTAAGAGATTCCTGAAATATTTGCATATACTGTAGTATGAACTGCTGTCCATTTTCCTCTCCACACAGTTGCACAAGTCTACCTTCTCCGCACTCTCACACGCTCCTAATCCCGTTGGTGACTGCACCAATACTTAACAAGAAAGCACATATAAAGAACTTTGAATGTACTGTAGCTCTTTTTACAAATATAATTCAGTAGATGACCACTGCATGATCAGCTGTGATGGCAAGCCACCAGGAGGTCCTCTGCTGTTCCTCAACTTTTCAAAGTGAGAGGAGTCGGGGGGGTGTGCTGAAGGGCAGAAGAGAGATCCAGAAGCCATCTGCTTTTTCCATGGCAGATCTGGTAAACCAGGAGAATGATACTTGTTTCTCCTCCAAACCCATGTGAGGGTGGCAGCAATGGCAGAATGTGATTAAAATGCTCCTGCTGCTGAAGCCTCTGCTCACATGACTTAACATAAATGATTTTATAATCAAGGTCAGGACATGGCCTCAACAGGGCAATTCATGTGTTGCTTGTTGCTGTATACACCAAAACTCAAGGAAGCCAGCAGTCAAACCAGCACTTGCATCAGTTGTCATTACAAACCTCCTCAGCTCCACAAACTTCAAGTCCAACAGATTCCCAGTTCCTCTCTGTTCCCTCATCATTACCAGCATCTTACCCACATTAAATATCAGCCAACTTGCTATCTGTAACAGAGCCCGTTGGAAGGGAAGGCCCTTTAAAAGAATGAGAACAGGCTGAGACCCCACCCCTTCAAGGAATGCAAGGGAAAGGCTTCCACAGTAAGGGGCAGAAGTGCTCTAACAATGGAGGAATGCAGCTCTTGCCAGAGAAGCTGACTGTAAGTACACTTGGTGAAACTTGATTAAGCAAGCCAGAAGGATGGCTGGTACTAGCTGGGGCCTATCCAAAAGACAGGAAAAGGAAACTTAGGAAAAGAATATTGCAGAAAGGAAAAGATCACCCTTAGGAGGCCTGGCACCAGGAGGCCTCCAGGGTCTCAGCCATGAGAGGTGCCATAGAGGTGTCAGGCAACCAAGGTGGGGAACTGGAAGAGGGGTACCTGCTTGGAAGGGGAACTATGAGTTCTGCACTGTGTCCAGAGAAGGGGATTAGCAGTGAGCACTCACAGTCACCCAAGTCAGAGTCTCTGGGAAGCCTCAGACCTCCTGCCATATGGGCCCAGTGAAAAAGAGACAAGAGCTCGGTGTCCTCTAACAGCTGGTGAAAACTCAACAGGAGCTACATTCTCTCTCTACAGCATGAGGTGCTTGAATTAGCAGGACCTGCCCAGGAGTGCTCTTGGGGCAAAAGCAAGGCCTTTTTTGGATCTCCTTGTCTGGAAGGGATAGAACTGCTCACAAGCAATGTGATTCAGTACAGACAGGCAGCATGGCTGCGTCAACACATCTGGACTGCCAATGCCACACACAGCGAGGATCTAGTAAGAAATCAAGTAGTTTCTGTGCCACATCCAAATCCAAAGGATTAAAGAAAGTTATAGGTGTGTTCGCCCAGCTCACAGCAGCAGGAAGAGCTCCAGTGGAGCATGTGTTATATCTGGTCTGTGGGTGTTACCGCTTTTATGGAAGCACTAGTCACATCAGCATGGTGCTAGGTACACATCTGTCACCATTTCCCCTAAGCCACACTAACATCGTATTCCTTCTGCTCTGGAGGCAGCATGTTTCTGAACAGCACAGGAAGCAGTGCGGACATGGCCTTACATTTCTAAATAGGACCACAGCAGCCTCTCCTCACCTACCAAATCCTTTACTAACGTTCCCTTTACACAGTAACTGGTGAAAATGCTAATGGGTAGAGAGGGCATCGTGAGCCAAGCCCTAACAGCAGGGAAGATGGCACATTATTACACTTCAGGGAGGCAGTAGCAGTCTGCTTCCATTTACCAGCCAAGGGCAAGTGTCCAGCTAACCAGAAAAACCTCTAGTAGCACTTCAGTGAGCAGAGCTGGCACCGTCAAAGCCGTAAACAGTTGACATTGACTCCCAAGCACTGCAGTGCTGCTGCAAATGCAGCAAGCTGTGTCTGCATCAGCAGTAAAGAAGCCTCAGTTGCTACCAGTGCAGGCTTTGATTCTGTCACAAGTGAAATGCTGTGGCCTACTGGTAAACCTGGAGTGAAGAGAGAGGTTTTTCTGTCAAGGCATACTCCGCCCCTGCTACTCACGGTAGCAATTACTCCAGCGCTAAAGTGCAGGTCCAATTACATGGGTGTCAATAATGTCCACAGATAAAAGTGTTTTAAAACTTATTAGCAATGCACATGTATCATTAGACAGATGCACCAGCTAGTACCTGAGGCCACAGGAAGCTGATCTGGGTGCACTGGCCTCTCAGAGGAGTATTTTGCCAGCTAAAACCAGAAGAGCCTCCTACCTTCTACCATTTCCCCCAACATCTCTGTGCAAAGCTGTTCCCCCTTTTAAAATATGCCCAACAGCACATGCTGGACACAGGCTAGGCTCATATACCCTTTACCATGTTGATTTACTCATTTGAGTTGTGAAGGAAAGAATTTTCAAGGATCATGTAACTCTGCTACCTGTTAAGGCAACTAAATAATAGCTCCTTTTCTCTTCCTTTACTTACCAAAGCTTTTCTGGCAAATGGAAGATTCTTCTGCCTTATTTCAAACTGTGCATAGAGAAGCCACATTTTGGCAAATGTAAACTGGAAGGAAAAAAAGGGGAATCATAAGGTATATCTATCTATATATAGCTAGACACACGCATCTTATAAGATATGTGATCATAAGATATAAGATAAGGCAATGAACTCTGACAGTTAATACTGATTATGTCATTCCAAAAGAAATTAATTGTTTTCCTGACTTCATGTGAAGTGAGATGAAAGTTACTGCAACTGAACAGTCTTATTTGAATTCTTGACATCATCCTGCTAATCAGATAAATTGTCTCCTATAAATTTATTTGAGCACAAGCTGAGCTAACTAGTGTCAGGGAGGAGCTGCATATATGCCCTCTACCCCCTCATGTGCCTCTACCCGAGTGCACAGAAGGCAGAGTGCACCAAACCCCAGCTGAGCTGTGTTCTGAAGGAAGTAAGTGGCAGCTGGGGTTTGGTGCAAGCACTATGGGTCTCCTCATCTTAAATACTGTTAATAGCAGGCTTAGTGTAGCTCCTGCAATGTATTAATCTACTATGTTTACTGTGGTAGTTTGATGGCTAAATGCATTTAAATGGTTAGTCATCCTACCAACGTGCTGCACCCACAGCAACAGCCCAGAAAGGGTCAATGAAGGCTTATTACCTCCCCAGCTGTGACCAAACAGCCAGCTGGAAACAGCTGGTTTGGAAGAATACAGCTCAGGCAGAGGTGGACAAAGTGGACGGAGAGACTACGGGGAGTAGAGATGAAAACAAGCAAATGCTGAAAGTAGGAACCAGCTCAATGAAGTGATGAGGGTGGAAGAGAAAGGTTCTTTCTGCTACACACCCAGAGGGAGGGTGGGCACGGGTTGCACTACACCCTCCTCTACCAATTGTAGGAAAGAAACTGATGGTCCTGGGTGAAAAGTCAAAGTGCCACTGAGTTCCCAGGTCAGGGAAAGGCAGAAGTGTGGACAATTATCTCACCAATCTTTTCAAGCATCCAGGAAGGGACTTGCACTGCCAGTTTTATGGCTGTCAGTGGCAGGGCATTGGTGGTGTCTTTAACATGTTGCGGGGGCAGAGAAGAAGGTGCTTTGCACCTGTGGTGTGTGCATAGGGCTGGAGTAGATGGTTTTAGGATTCTCTGGATAAATAGCTGCCTGTCAGTGCAGTGGACTAGATACTGGCCTGAGGGGCCCCTTCCAGACCTGTGTGGGATTAGTTCAGGGGTGGGCAAAATATGGCCCATAGGCCAGATGCATCCTGCCAGGTAATTCCATCTGGGCCACAGGGCCCCTTCATAAGCCCTGGCCCTGGGCTGCCGCCTCTGCAAGCCAGCACGTCTGGTTGCTAAGTAACGCCCCCCCCACCTGGGCTGACCCACTCTAGTCCTAAGCTAGTGGGGTGCTGTATTTTGAGCTTTTGCTGGGGACCCCCCATGGCTGTTCCAGCCTCCATGCCTGCAAGTGGGAATTCAGGTATGGTCCCATGGGGCCAGGGCCAGGAGTGTAGGGAGCTATGTACCATGGGACCAGGCTGGAATGAGCACAGGAGCTACATGCTATGGGCCTGGTTCAAGCCAGCCCCGCATGCTGCCACCATGTGTGGCTGGGGACCGGGGTGGGAGTGCAGGGAGCTGCACGCTATGGGGCCATGCAGGGCCAGCCTTGTTCACTGCCACCACATGCAGATCCAGGGACTGGCACACTTCAGGGACCACCCCCCACACACACTCCTGCCCCCCACCATAACCCCAAAAACACCCTCCCACACATACTGCCACCCCCACCACTACCCTACAAACACCCACACCCTCCCACAGCCCCCACCCCAACCACATACCCCACACCACATCACACATACACCCCAGCCACCCACACACCCACTCCCCAGCCACATACCCCCTTTTAACTCCCACACACATAATATACAAGAGTAAGGCTGTATTTTGAGCTATTATGCAATCACCTCTAGATACACTATGCAAACACACAAATTGGGACAAAAATATATTTTTAAATAAAATTAAAATAAGTTATAGTAGATGTTTGACTTTTTCTCCAGTTTTAAGATGGCAGCACCCTCCCTTCCAAAAGGAGTACTTCTGGGGCAAAGGGAGGGACTTCTGGTGGCAAAGGTCAGGGTCACAGATGGGACTTCTGGTTCCAAGATGGCAACCAGCAGGCAGGGCACCCATCAAGGGGTGGAGCTACCCCTGTGGCCTTTGACAACTCACCAAAACTTGTTAAGTGGCCCTCCAGCCAAAATAATTGCCTGCCCTGAATTAGCGCATTCTGAAATGCACCAATTTAATCCTGCTGCCAGGTGAGAGAAATGATACAGCAGACAAAATCTGGCTTCTCATTGTTGGTTCTTGAAGGACTCTGTTCCAAGCTGAGTTTCATTAATAGGGATTCCCCCATGTCAATGTGTGTGTTTTCATGGACAAGAAAAAATGCCTTCTTTTGCTTTTAAGGAGGGAAGCACCCAGGCCCAACAGTTCCAATGATCTCTTTGTGGGAACAGGCTGGGGCAGGGGAGTAAAAAATTCATGACCCAGTGCCAGACCCATTAGAAAAGCTGTACCTTTTTATGTGGAATGAGCTCCAGACAAGCTTGATATACTTGTCTAGTTCGTTCTGGGTCCTGTAAGAACAAACCCATTGAATTAATTATTCAATACAAAAAACAACTGTGCAGTTCTAACAATGTCCAAATATAAAAGTAGTTCTGGGACAAAACTCTTGAGGGTGTGTGTTTAGATGCAAGTGTATAGAACTCTGCCCACTTTCTTCTGACAGCCTGCTCACCCATTTGCATGCACAAGTGGCCATTCAAAGTTTATTTCAAGTTATAATAAAGAATGCATGTCTACCTCTCCTATCAAAATTTGGAGTTAAGAATTGGACATTTTAACCACCTTAGCAGAAGAAGCAGCTGGACTGCACAATGAAACTAAGCCACTCTGACATGAAAACAGCCTCGAAGCAGTTGCAGTGTGACAAACTGACTAATTACATACTCAGAAAAGGAGGCTGTTCCTACTGAAGAATTATACAACTCAAAGCCTCGTGAGACCAGAATGAGGATGACCACAGACATTATCTGAAATAGAGTGAGTTTAAAAATCAGTGTTATTGGGTTTATAACAACTATTGCAAAAATGTAAGATCAAATAGGCCTAAGATGGCTTGGTTTTGCTTTTACATAGCACAAGGTGATCAAGATGAACAGGAGGAAAAGTGGGTGTATGACAGCAACAGCTATACAGAGTAAATCTATAAAAGGACTGTTCGAGTTGCAGACCATAACCAGGACTGATAAGGATATAGTTCAAAGATCTAACAAGTGGACCACTTGATGATCCTGCAAAAAGTGAAAGCTCTGGTGATAAAGTTAAACCCCTGTTGATTTTGTAAATAAGACAGTAGGACTTTGCTCCTGGAATTTTCTTATTCAGTGAGCAAGGCCACTTAACCAAATGTAGAGGGAAGAAAGGAGTATTTTTACCCTTTACCTTTGCCTCCAGTTCTTCATACAATGCATAGTTGATCCAGAGATATACATATCTCTTCCAGTGTCTCTTCTCTTGGATTGGTGGAACATTGGCAATGGCTCTCTCATAAACTTCTCGCACAGTATCAGCATCCGCATCGCTTTCAACCAGCCGCAAGTAATCAAACCATGCATCATAGTTGTGTGGATTAGCCTTGCACAAAATGATAGGAAACCATTTCATTAAGGCAAGTGTAATATAACAATGTGTTCCTTTTCCCAGAGGACAGAACAAGAACAAGCTTTTGCTAAGTTTGTAGATCTCGATTTTTTTTAATTAAAAAAAGATACTGAAATATTAAATGTTACCCTCAGTTAGAAGTAGCTAAGTCAAATAGGACATTGGCTCCGTAAGTGGCTTTGGAAACAGTATCTAAATGAGAGCAAGTACAGAGTGAGAAAGGAACTGCCACTATTTTACATTATAAACAATGGGATAGTTAAATTAACAGAATGACAATACAGTCTGGTGGGAGGGCGGGGGAGAACTGTCATCTTAAGATAGAGCAGAGATCTGTAAAAAATAGTCTGTGGGCAACAGCCCCAACAAATGCACTAAAATCTGAAAACTGAATGTCTACTGTCATATACATTACTGTCCTTTCACTGCGCAAATTTGGGTTTCATTTTTATTTGCTTGATGTGTCACTGAGGTTTCAGTCTACAGGTGAGACTGCAGGTGCTAAAGGACATAGAGAAAACAGTATGCACTATTTTCATTCCCTCCCTTCACTTTCCTTTCAGAAACCCTCCCTGGTATACCCTAGCATCAATTTCTGGGCAGGAGCTCGATGCATAAAGAAAAGATTTATAAAGACTTTTTTTTTATCCCAGGAAGTAATTTTAGAGCACTTCAAATTTGCATCCAAGCACCGGTGTTATGAAACCGTAGATCTCAAATGCTGATAAACACTTAACATATTTTAAGTCCCTATATGAGAAAGGAGAGAGTCTGGTGTAACTCTTAGAGATGTAAATAAATCGAATCCCTGCAGCTCCTTGAAGCCAGCATGCAGCTCTAACCCTTAAAGTACCATCTCTGCCTCCTTCATATTAACTAGTTTTGTTACATATTCACACAAACAAGCATTTAATTTATCCCAGTCAACTACTATAAATCCCCATTAAATCCAAACACTAGGCTCTTTAACTGGTGTAAGATAAGTTCCAGAAACTAGTTTACCACATGCAGATAAGTTAGCACTAAACAAGGGATACAGGGATTCTATATGTCAACACATTGCAATATCTCTACTGTCATATGCACAGGCAACTAGGGATGAGTGAAGCTTCGGTAGCTGATTTGATTCAGAGGACATTCAGCCCGATTCGGGGACTGAATCTCTGAATCTGAATCGAATCAGGAGACCAAGTAAAAGCTCCAAATTGATTTGGACTGTCCGAATCAATTTGGCAGATTTAGAGGTTTGGCCATAGACTAAACAGGCAGCTGACAGCTGCCTCCAGCTGGTAAGTCTGTTGAGGGGGGAGGAACTGGGGTTGGGGTTGGGACAAGCTGCCCAGCCAGGGCAGAGGGTGCGTTACTCTGGTAGGGGGATGGGGGGGGCACGGCAGTGCTGGGGGAGGAGTTCTGTCCTGCTGCTGCTTGCTCAGCCAGGGTCAGGAGGGTTTGGGATGTGATCGTTCCCCTCCACACCTCCACCCCCTGCCTTGGCACCCACACAGCAGCTGCCCCATGGTGCAGATGCAGTGTGGCTTGGCAGGGCGCTATGCGCTGCCTGGGAGCTGGGGCCACTGAGACTGAGCCGTGCTGGGCTCTGGCCAACATGTGGAACCGCCCCAGCTCCCAGACAGTGTGTGGCGCCCTGCTGAGCCGCGCTGCACCCACTGCTGCGTGGGTGGCAGGTGGGGGGAGGGGGGGTGTGATTCCTACTGCCCTGCACTGCATGGGGGGGGTCTGCCATGAGTGCCCAGATGCCCCAATCACCGCTTCTGCAGCCGGTGAGTGCAGGCCTTTTTTTTTTTTAATTGCCGGGACTAGGCTGGGGCCGGGTGGGGGATGGGGCCAGGCAGGGCAGCCATGGGGGCTTCTCTCGCGGCTCCCCCAGCCCAAGGAGAGGCAGGCACAGCTGAAGGAGCTGTGGGAGAACCTGCAGCCACCTGGCTGTGCCTGCCTCTCCCTGGCCAATCCAAATCACCAAATCGCTCCAAATCAGCACTGAATCTTCCTAAGCTGATTCGGCCAAATTGATTCAGGACAGCGATCCGAATCAAATCACTGTCCTCTGAATTGGCTGAACCCAAATCAAATACTTCCCTATTCGTGCAGGCCTAGAGGCAACCTCATTCTGCATCTGAGAATGGAATATGAGCTTTAGCCATGTTTACATCGCTGCGAGTCCCACCTACCTTTACTTCCTCTTCATACTGGAATCTCCTCTTGCTGACAATTATGTCTTCAATGCCCCTTCTGTCCCCAAACTTCTTCTCAAAGATGGTGTAGTTCTTGAAGAGTTGTTGGGCCTCCTGTTTGGGAATTCTGTCCAGGGCATATCTGTAGATCACCCTCACTCTCTCAAACTGAAAACACATCAAAACCAAAATGACTTGTACTGCATTCCTAAAGTAGAACCTGCCTTCCCTTCCATCTAATCCACAGCTGATAGTAGATCAGTATGTAAAAGTAAAGGACTCACTCTCTTACTGGGCACACAACCTTTAACATAAATGGCTGCCGTGAAGTCCTTAATTTCAGTAGCAGCAGGCTCAGGCCCAAGGAGAAGAGGAGGAAAGCCTTTATCTAATGTATGTGGACACCAGGGACTTGAGTGTCTCAGTACTTATATTACTATAGACAATGAGAAGAGAAACAGTCCAGAGTATGTTTCAGCTATACTTTCTTCCACAATAAGTATATAAGCTTAAAAAAAATACCAAGATTGGCTGAGGCCCAAGACTGTTGTTCACTTTGTCTCTTGATGATGGCAAAGTTTCTTGCTCAAGTTAAAACAAAGTGTCAATCAATGACAGCAAAAGGCAAATGTAAAAATAACTGCCTCCTTGTTACTTCAGACAAAGCATGAGCTGTCAAATTACAGTGAGAACATTCAAGAAATCTGTGTGTTCATGCTGGGTTGAAAGACTTTATGAAGCCCTTACTTCCTTCTGGTTCTCCTCAAATTTTGCAAAGGCCACATACAAATGCTCATCCATGTGCTCTTCTCCAAAGAACTCCACTGCTCTCTCATATACTTTTCTTGCATGGGCAAAGTAGCTGTGCTTCTCTTCAAAGCGGGCATACTTGATCCAGTTCTTAACATCGGGATGCACAATGACAAGTATACTAGCGTTAAAGAAATGGTAACAGGCAAATAGGACATTTCAAACTCCATATGCAGGGCTTACAAAACCAGAGGCCAGGCTACAACAAATGTTAAAGATGAACTATGCAGATGACATATCCAGGAACTGGGGGGAAAAAAAGGTTAAAATAATTCCTCAAACAGAGGGCTTTCAGGTTCAGACCCTAGTATTTTTAGGAAGGAAAGTGCAGGGAAAAAAAGCTGTAATAACTTCTATCTGTAAAGATGTACAAATACCCAAGAGTGACTGAACTGACCCTGCAGAAATGTATAAATACCAATTCCAAAGCAACTTAATTTGAGAACCAATATATTTCATTGCTTAGCTTTGCATATGCATTCACCAACTACCAGTGTACATTAATCGTAATACAACAAAAGTAGATAAAGAGAGAAACTGAATATCAACTCAAAGGAGTTTAAAAGGTTGGATAAAAGATGAAGTGCAAAAGGTGGACCCACTATTTTTAGAAAGGATATATTGCTCATAAATGGAGCGCGCCCTGTCCACCTCCTTGTATCTCAGCTCAAAGTTAATATAGGAATGCCAAGCTTGTTCCTCTGGCTGCCACTCCATCCAGCGCTCAAACACCTGACGTGCTCCAGCAATATTTCCCAGCATCTCTTCCATGTATGTATACTTATACCTTTAAAAGAAGCAAACAAGAACAAGTGTTGACAAAATCATTTAGCAAATAGGTTACATCAGGAGAATAACTTTAATGGATGCTTGGTGAGATTATTGTAGGAAACTCTGTTGTTGGGTATTTGAATCTCATAAATGCTGAGGGACGACAATGCACCAAGCAATGCACAAATATAAGAATAGTGCTATCCCATGAGCTCTAGACATTTTTCTCCACTTTGGGGCTAACTTTTACAGGAGTAAAAGGTTGTGTGATAGAGATGTGTGTACACAGTTTGCTTGGTGTTTTACTACCAGATTCCAGATTTACATAAATAAAGTAAAAGATTAGAGACAGTGAACACTGTTTTCATGAGGACTCTTCTCCTTCAACTAAGGGAAAACAGGTTTCTTTTCTTAAACTAATGGAAAACATCAGGCACATCTAATACTTGAGGAGAAAAATACCATGCTGTGATATGTGAAAACTTACCAGAACTGGTTGACTCTGGGCAGGGTGGTGATGGCTCGATCCCAGATGTTGCGGGCATGATTAACCTGGCGGTTCTTCATTTCCATTTCTGCATACTTCAGCCACAAAGTGACATTTCTGTAGTCCACGTCCAAAGCACGCTCATAAATGGAACGAGCTCTGGAAAGCAAGCCAACGTTGTTGAAGTAAGCATACATAAGATGCAGTTCAAGGATGTGAGATGCATTAGTTCTACATATGCTAGAAGGGAGGTAAGGGATGCCCCTCTTTTATAATTACCGTTGTATTTCTTTGAGGCTTTCCTCCCATTGTGCATACTTTATCCAGTTACTGATAACAGTTCTGTTTTTTCTTATGTTATCTTCAAAAGTCTGAGGAAAGAAAAGATTAGTCAAGCTGGAAACAGGTAAAGCTTAAGACAAGTGACAGGTTAATTCTTCACTTCCTTGTGACTCTGGACAGGAGCCAAAGGAGAAGACAGAGCAAGGGCTCCAAGGCTGCACAAGCAATTCACTTCAGGGTTAAAATTTACTGCACAAACTCAAGTACAAAATGACTAAGTGAAAGGAGAGCTCTCAGAGAGTGCTCAGTGGTAGAACTTGCTGCTATACTTTCCCTTTGAGAGAACAACTAACATCTGTCCAAGTACAATCCAGGATCAAAAAGTGAAGCCTCTTTTTTTTAATTATAATTTTTATTCCAATAATCTAGACAGTGGCCAATCAGCACTGGCATACAAAACTGTGATAGAGACCACAGAGAGATACTGATAGAGAAAGTGAGAGATCACACACAACAACTGAAAAAGGGGCAACACAGCAGTTCTGGTATTGGGGATCCTTGGAGACTAATGCAATCAATACAGGTAATTTCATAGACATTAGGGCTGGAAGGGACCTTGGAAGATCATTGAGTCCAGCCCCCTGTCCAAGGGGCAGGAAGTCAGCAGGGGTCATAGGATCCCAGCAAGATAAGCATCCAAATTTCTCTTGAAGGCATTCAAAGTAGGTCCTTGAACTACCTCCGATGGCAGGCTATTCCAGACCTTGGGGGCTTGGACAGTAAAGAAATTCTTCCTTATGTCCAGCCTGAAACAGTCTTGGAGCAGTTTATGACCATTCGACCTTGTCATCCCTTGGGGCGCTCTGGTGAACAAACGTTCCCCCAGATCCTAGTGAGCACCCCTTATAAACTTATAGGCAGCCATCAGATCACCCCAACTGATCATTGTATGTTTTCTAGATTAACATCATTAATCAGTCAGATTGTTGTATGCACATAACTGCTCTGTTGTCTGTTGATTTTTATTCCTTTTCCTTGGTTCTATGTCAACATCCTACTGCAAGAGAATGGACTCATTAATATGATATTAGGGATGCAGTTTCTAATGCAACATTAGAGTGATATGAGTCATGCTCTGTTGCTATTTGATCCTGAATCCGAAGTTTTAGAAACAAAACTTTGTTTTTAAAAAAGGTAAACTTTTACACAGTATTTGTCACTACTTAATTGGCATCTCTCTTCTTTCTTTGAAAGTTATTTAAAAAAAAAACCACAACATTTTTAAGTTATTCAAACTTAAAAAATAAATTAGTGTCCTGCTCCTGTGCAGAAGCAGCAAATAGCTCTGCACATACCTTCCTTTTCCGAAGCTTGTAATCATTTAGCTCTTCCTCATCAGTGATCTTCTGTTGGGGAGGGGGAGGAAGAAGCTCAAGTTCTCTCTCTTTCGCTTCTCTCAAGAGCTGTTCTGCTGTGATCTGTACTTCTGCTGGGGCTTTATTTTTCACCTTAGGAAAAAAACAAATTCATTTTTATTTGATTTTTTTTCAATTCCATATAATACTGAAAAAATTGCTGACTTGAGTTAATTCCATTATTTTGCTATGTGAAATTCCCACAGTGGGACAAGTGACAGACAGAGAGAAGTGGGATGGTAAATACAGGCAGTCCTCAACTTACGTTTCAAGTTACAATGTTTTCCATGTACAACATTTATAAATTGACCCCCTGTTTCAACTTTCTCTGGGGAGCAGGGCAGTGGGGAGACCAGGGCAAGGTGGGGGGAGCATGACCCCCTTCCCTCTGTCTCCTGCGTCCCCGCCATCATGGCGGTGGGCTGCCACCTGTCCGAATGCTTCTTCGCACTCTGATTGGCTGTTTTTCAGCCAATCACAGCGCGAATAAAGTATTATGGACAGACAGATGGACAGATTTAGGCTTTTATAATGCTAGAATATAATTATAAGTGTAACATCTGTCAGGGGCCTTAACTAGTTAACTGTCTGTAATTGTATGCATGGGCAGGGCTCCCAGCCTCTGGAGCACACTGGAGCCTTTCCAGATTCCCATGTGCTCCAGAGGCTGCGCATGCTCAATCAGAGGTCCCAGCCAGGGGAGAGTAGCATGTACTTCCATGGCTGGGGGCACTGATAACTGATCCGAGCTCTCAGCTGTCAGATCACCTGGTGCTCTCCCATGGCTGGGACCTGCGATCAGCTGACTGAGGCTTCCAGCCCAGGAGTGCAGGGAGCCAAGCTTGCTACAAGCTATAATGTTTTAATGGCATAAAACTCACCCATATGCTAAATTTTATATGCATGAGCACAGCAGTAAGGTGTGTACACACATTTTAGAACTGAGGGTTCTGGTCAGTCTACTGACCATTACAATTTCAAAGGACTGCTTGTTTTAAAAAGTGGAGTGTGTCAGTGAGGGTCCTCATGGGTGCATAAGTCATCTGTGTTGGATTTAGTATCTGATCGTAATATTAGCAATAAATTAGACCAGGAGTTGGCAGCCTACAGGCTGGATCCAGCCTGCAAAAAGGTCTGCATCTGGCCTGTGGTGACATGTAGGATCTACAGCATGCAACAGCTTGCCCTGACACATTCCCCTTCTCTGCCCTGCACCATGCTGCTGATCCCCTCCATAATGCCCCTTTCTGCAGCTCTCATGCCTGTTAAGACAGCCAGTGCTTACTCTCACTGCCAAATTCACCCCTCCTCACTGATGTTTCAGACAGCAAATCTCCAGCACTGGAAGATGCAGGTAAGTGGAGGCAGCAGCAGGGACACTATGGGAAGGAACAGTGCAGCAGGGATTGGCAGCAGCCAGATTGCAAGCACCAGTCCACTGTTTGTAAAAGGTTGCCAACCCTTGGACTAGGTAACTAATTATAATGCCATGGCAGTAACACTGCCCCTACTGGTAGCCTGGAGGATTCCATTTTCTTATTTCCATTCCACTACATCAGGTGCGTCAAACACACGGCCCAGGGGCCAGACTGAGCTTCTGGAGCCTGCTGGACTACTGGAGTGGCCTGCCACAGAATTCAGGGTGGACATGGCATTTGGCAGCAGGAGAGCAAGGAGAATGCTGGTCCCTGCCGCATGTCCTGTGCTGGAGCTACCACCACATGTGGCATGGGACATGTGACAACAGCTCCAGCACCAGGCTGAAGCTGCTATTATGTGCTTGAGGTCAGAGCTCAGAACTGTGGCCACTGCATTTTTTTTTTTTTTTAAAGGAAAATTTTTCGTGTTCCAAGTTAAATTAGCCAGATCAGTTCCAAATCCCTGGAATCATTCAAAAACCTTATGTGCAAGTATCCTCCACCAAGTCTGGGGCTTCAGATACTTACAAATCCTTAGCAGGCATCCTATGTGCAGGCACAAGCCCAGAAGCTTGGGGTGCAGATGCCCCCACGTTTCACTTGCTGTCAGCCATATGGCCGCAGGAGCAAGCTACAGAAGAGTCTCCCATAAAGGCGATGTGTAGCTGTGATCCTCCCACTGGAAGCTGGTCAGTGGGACGCTAATTATGGGCCTCCCATAGGGAGTCCTGTCTGCAAGCAGACAGGGGCGTACCCTCCACTACACAAAGGTGTAGCCAACACATGCTCCAGGAGCTACCACTGTTGCTGAAGTTTCCTCATATCCTGGGATGCATCTGGCCTACAAGGAGCCCTGTGGTCTGGATCTGACCTGGGGCACAAGGCAAGTTTGATACCTCTGTTTATGCTATTTAAAGCAAAAAATAAAATAAAAATCTGCATTTGATTGACTTATGTACAGCCATGCAAAGGCTCCAATCCTGCACTGAGCTCCACACAGGCAGCTCTCTTGTCTGCACAGGCCCCTGCTTAAGTGCGCCAGCCTCTACGCAGGCTGTGGTGGAGCACCCATGACATCGCTGGCTCCTAAGCAAGTCTGCCCAATTGGGATGCAGGGCAGGAGCCTGGCCCGTGCTTGCCACCTGGTGCCACAGCGAGGGCAGAAGCTGCCAATGGGGCCCGTGCTGCATGTTACATACATTACACAACGAACCAGTCAATTGCACAATAAATTCAGCACAAAGTCATTATCACAGCAAAAAAAGGACTGTCCAGCTTTAAGAAGAGGTAGCTGCCTACAATGCGAGTGCTCGAAAATGTGCAACCACTTGACAGCTGATTTCTACCTGGCTTTCATTTGAACCTGTGACAGGGCACTGGGAGCTGGAGCAGCAGCAGCAGAGGCCATGAACCCCATGGAGACCTCTCTGGCCCCAAGGCCAGCCTGACTCTTGCCTTTTAGTGACCAAACCCCAAAGCTGATGTAGAAGAGTTTACTGAGAGGCAGTAGCATGATTTATTAGCCCAGAGAAGCCATGGAGGAGAGAGCGAGCCCTGGCCTAGTTGTGACAAATCTGAGGGTTGAGCCAACATTTTCAGGTCTTAAATATGAAATTATTGTATTGGAAGCTCAAAATTATTGTATGCGTTTAAAAACCTATTGTACACTGAAAAATATGGAAATAAGTATGCAAATAAGTGTTATTTACTCTATACTGCTCCTGGTAACTTGCCAGGGAGTGAGTGAGAACTGAGTTAGAATCAAAGCATTTCTTTATTTTGAGAGAAGACATCACAAGAAAGTGCTGATAGTTCAACTGATATGATCTGAATCACTTCTTGGCCTCTTGCAGGCTAAGATCAAGCAGCCTTTTCCCTCAGATCAAGGGCAACATCCAAATCGCGAGACCTCCAGGCTTGGGCGCAGGACACCTGCCAATGGATTTGGGAGTACAAGCTGGTATGGAGGATGCTAGCACCACGCATTGTTTACAACTATTGAGCTCTGCCTGCTCAACCCACACGGTTTTGGGCATGACTGAGTTCTGCCCAACTGATATGATACGGAACTGATTTGACCTGGAATGTGAAATATATTAATAAAAAAACAACCACAACCCAAAGGTCAGATAAGTCTCCCCAAGAGCTACTTGGGTTTTGCATCAAGGAGCTTCCTCAGAAATGAGCGTGCAGTGTGAGCATGCTGACTGTGACTGATGGTCCACTCTACAAGGGTTGAATGAAGGTACAAATCCCATCATCGTGGAACCCCTGACAGCGGGGGGGAGGGGAGCTGAGACGGCCGCTTGCGTCACGGCCCCCTCCCTCCCCCGGTGCTCCAAGCTGCGCCCCCCTCGCGGCCCCCACGCATCTGGTACGTCCCGGCCGTGGGCCCTGCCCGGCCGGGCTGCGCACCCCGCAGGAGTCGGGGGGGGGGGGGGCACGGGCAGGTCGCAGACACTATCCCCCCCACAGCGCCGCCCGCGCGCACCTTCGCCACTTTGGGGATCCGCTGCTTGCCGGCCGCCGTAGACGCCATGTTGCCGCCTCTCCAGGCCCGAGCGGCCACTGCCCTGACCTTTCACCTCCGCCCCGCGCGCGTGCGCAGTCGCCCGGGTTGTTGCCGCGGTAACGGCGGCGGCGCGTCTCCAGCGGCTGATCCGTTGCTGGGGCTGCGACCGCTCCTGCGTCCTCCCGGCGCCGCAACTCGCCTCGGCTCCTGCTGGGCGCCCCGCCCCTGCCGGCGCCGTCCCAACAGCCCGAGGGCCGGGCACTCCGATCCGCTCCATGCCGCCGAGGTGAGTGCCGCTGTGGGCCGCGGGGAGCACAGCGGCTCCCCTGGGCCCACGCCACGAACTGCATCCCCCAGCATCCCGCGCGGGCCGGGACTACCACACCCAGCATGCCGCGCGGCACCCCCGCCCCCCAACATTTCCTCCCCCTCCCCTCGGTCGTCACTTGTGCGCCCCCTCGCGTCCGCCCGGGGCACTGCAGGGCGGGGTGGTGGGGCCGTCCCTGGGGCGGTGGTACCCAGCCCTTCCTGCCTTCCCGCGCCGCTACCTCCTGCCCTGTTGCATGTCTGCTTGGCCCTGCGCGGCCAGGCGGGTGTTTGCCATGTAGGACTTGAGAGAGGGAGTTTGCCCGCTGAGCCTGAAGTCAGGCAGGGGGAAGTGCACCTTATAGCCCAGCTGAGCTGCCCTCAGCAAGAGCTTGCTCTCTCATGTGCTCACTTGAATGAAAGGCATCAAATGACGAGGTGTTAGGAAGTATTTTCTCACTAGGAGGGTGGTGAAGCACAGGAACAGGTTACCCAGAGAGGTGGTGGAAGCTCTATCCTTGGAGGTTTTGAAGACCTGGCTAGACAGCTTTGGCTGGGATGAACTAGTTGAGGCTGGCCCTGCTTTGAGAAGGGGGTCAGACTAGGTGACCTTCTGAGGTCCCTCCCAACCCTCATTTTCTGTGATTCTACAATAGCCCTGCATGTGGGCCACCCTACAGATATAGCCCCCCCACATGTAAAAGTGCAGGGATGCATGGCTAAGGAGAGGGGAATCACAGTTATGGGGCAGGGAGACCCACAGCATGACTAGAGGCCCCTGCCTCTTGCCCCTGATGCTAAGTTAGGAGAGGCACCAGTATTACACACCACCCTTGTGGAGTCTTTGCCTCAGCAGCGCTGCCTTGCTGGGAACTCTGAAACAGCTTGCCTGCTACTGCTTTAAGAGCAACAGATGAGGCAGGCTGAGCACATGTGACAGCAGCAGCTCAGCTGGGACTGTGTAGGAGTCCCAGCATGGATAAGGCTGCTGCCCCCCAGCTCTCCTCTCAGAACTTTGGCCCCCTGCCCCCCAACTGTCAGAGCCTATGCACCAACCCCGGCCTTTCTCCATGCTCCCCGGTAGAGTTTCCCCCAGCTGCCAACTCTGTCATGCCACTGAGGCCGCCTCTTAAGGAATGTAAGAAGTGGGTAACTATAGGCCCGTCAGTCTTACCTCAATCCTGGGGAAACTCTTTGAGAAGATCATCAAGGAGCACATTTGTGAGGGGCCGGCATCAGAAATGATGCTCAGGGGCAATCAGCATGGATTTATTAGGGGGAGATCATGTCAGACCAACCTGATTGCCTTCTATGATCAGGTCACAAAGGCCATGGATGCAGGTGTCGCGGTGGATGTAGTCTTTCTGGACTTCAGCAAGGCCTTTGACAC
>NW_017729022.1:125158503-125183465 GCF_001723915.1 Gavialis gangeticus | reverse complement strand
GCAAAAACTACTTCACGGTTAGGGCGGCTAGGAGCTGGAACCAACTTCCAAGGGAAGTGGTGCTGGCCCCTACCCTGGGGGTCTTTAAGAAGAGGCTGGATGCCTACCTGGCTGGACTCGTTTGAGTCCCATTTCTCTTTTTGGGGTTTTTTGTTGTTCTCCCGCCCTGGCGGGGGGTCGGGCTAGAAGATCTACTAGGTCCCTTCCGACCCTTAATCTATGAATCTATGAATCTATGAATCTATTAGCAAATCTGGCTCTGCCTGCCTGCCTGTCAACCATCCAAGGAGGTTGCACCTCTGCCCTCAGCAGCATTGTAACTGCTGACATTTACTTACACGGTCACTTGTTTGCCCAAGTGAGCATAACTGGTTCTGCAGATGCATTCTTGCTAGTCTTCCTCTAATGGGAAACAAGTCCATGTGAGCCTATGTTAGTGAATAAGGGGTGTGACAGTGGCCTTTAGAGGATGTGTAGAGTGTATGAGTGATGGTAGAGGCCTTTATTTGGAGGGTCAAGGTCTCTGACTAGCTGGAAGAGAAGATATGGAGGATAAAAGGCCTGGGGGGAACACCCTCTAGTGCAGTGATTCTTGCCCAGGGTACCATGAGATCCTCTGAGGGGTGCCACAGCTTGCCCATAATATTAGCACTGTTAAGTGTACAAGCATGATTCACAACATAAACCCAGAGATTTCAAATAGAAATCTATAATGTTAAGAGCATTCTGACCTGTTGTGGTCATCCTGAGTTCTTTGCAACAGAAAAATTAGCCTGTTATTTTTCCATAGTCAGAAAATCAGTGAGAACCAAAAGTTGGCATTTTTCAAGTGGCCTTGAGGCTAATGAGGGGTGCTTTAAGTCTAAAAATGAGAACCACTGCCCTAGGTCTCGTAGATTTTCAGGGTCAGAAGGGACCTCAGCAGATCATCGAGTCTGACCCCCTGCTCTGGGCAGGAAAGAGTGCTGGGGTCAGATGGGGTCCTGCCCAGGAAGGTAAACAAGGTAAAGGCTTTTTAGCCTGATATAGGAAGGGTGGAAGGGAACATGTACATGGATTTACAGTTCACAGGCTAGATCTGGTCCACCAAGGGATTATATCTGGCCTGTGGTGGGTCCCTCAGCCCCACCGGCCCAGGCATGGGCGGCAGCTCAGGCCGTGGTGCATGCAACCAGTCTTACCACCCCCGGATGTGGAGGGGCTATCTGGCACAAAGCGCAGCCCACCCTATCCCCATGTGTGGCTCTCCAGCATGCTGGGAGCTGTAGTCCATTGGACTGGGTGGGACAGGGTGGCAGGGTGGTACGGTGGTTGGACTCAGCTTCCCAGAAGCCCCTGCAGCAACTTGTTTTGGCTCCAGCTGCTGCTGTCAGTGTCTCCATCTCTGCCTCTGCTGCCAGCTCCATCTCTGCCTCTCCTGCCAGCCCCAGCCTAGGCATCCCAGGATGCCCACCCCGCACCCACTATCAGGGGTGCCTGGTTGGCAGTGTGTCCATGGAGACCTGCCAAGGACCCCTGCAGGCAGGGCATGTTATGCTGGGTGGATGGCATGGGGCTGCAGGCAGGCGGGGTGCAGTGTCCAGGAACGGGATGGTTGGCTGGGGCCAGGGCTGAGATTGTAGGGTGGTAACAGAATGCAGCAGAGCCATGATCCACTTCTTAAGTGGTCCTCCAGCCCAAATAATTGCCTACCCCTGATTTAGTTGGTAAGGTCCAGTTCTGCACAATAAAACCCATGATTGTGACTTGGATACTGGGTGGATATAGGGGCCTTCCCACAAGTATGAGCATGTAGGATTGGGATCTACGATGCAATATGGTATTGGGAAGTTGGGATGAGGTAGGGGCTCCTGTCTCTATAAAGTGTATGGAAATTATAAGATGAGATGCTGCCTTTTCTAGTCTGTATTCATCAGGTGTGCTGATCCATAATAAAAGGTAGGTAGCTGAAACTTTAACCATTTAAAAGGGAAGTGACTCTCAAGCATGCACTGGAGCTGTTCAAATTTAATTGCTACATTTCTCTCCTCCTATGCTGGTGTAAGTGTAGCTAAGCTACTGTAAGGTATGGACACAGGTAACAACTGAACTGTTATGGGTTGTTATGGGTCAGAGGTGGCCAGGCATAATGTGCCCTAGTGTTCCAGCTACAACAGTCACCTTTTAGATGTTGAAGTGCTGTAGATTTGAGATACCACCAGTACAAAATATACAGCGGTCAGTACCTGTTTGACAAAAAATAACAAACACAGCCTGGGATTTCTACACTTGAAGTCACAGATTTTTAGCCCCACTCTTGTAAACCTTCATTCATGTTAAATTTTATAGACATGAACGAGCACAACAGCATGGTAAGAGAACATGTGTGCATGTTTTAGACCTTGGGGGGTAGGACTGAGCATGCAGCTCAGCATGCCTTGCCATGAGCTAGGGAAGAAGGAGAGGAGGCTTGCACCCATATTTTGGAGGGCCAAGGGGGTGGATCACCTGTGGCTAGGGACATTTTTACTTTACTGCTTTCTTAAATATAAGTTCAGTAAAGTTTACTAGCCTGCACTTGACTGAACAATGCAGTTACTAGAGGCTGGTGAGCAGAGGCTGTGGTTAAGTATAGAGTGAAGGCATAGTCAGTTGTTTAAAAGATAGCTTTTATTGAACAAGCAATGCAAAGGAGCTCAACTGATTAAAAAGTGCCAATGAAAGGAGAAAAAGGAGGCAGTAGATTTCTGGCTACATATCAGAGTGACCAGTTGCAGTAGTGGATTGGGATGAGGAGTACTGCAGTGTAGGATGCCTTGAAGACTTACTAGACCTGTGTCACTGAACACCTGGTGTCTACATGTAATAATATTGACCTGGTTCACAGTGTACTGGTTCACAAGAGTATTTGATTTTGCAGATAAATTTCTGAACCATTCCAGCAACTTTAAGCCAATTTAACAGGCGTATGTGGTTGTCTGCCTAAGGTTTGGAGGAGTCCAATTGTTATCCGTGGCCATGGTCTCTGATTAATATTGGAAACATACAATGTAGGGTGGATGGTTTTAAGGTTATTTTTCCCTAGTCTGCATCTAATCTGCATGCATTTTCCCCCTCCCCCTCTTTTGAATAGAAAATGCTGTGTTTTGTATGTATACAAATATTTGATAGCTTTTGTGAACAGTGATTGTATTTGAATTGCTCATGTCCATACCTTTAAATGATACATTTTTCTTTGGTAGTGTAAGAGTGATGTAGCTGTGAGGGTCCAGAAAAATTATGCAAGAGACAAAGATTTTTAGGATGATTTCTTTTATTGGACCAATTATATAGTTAGAATATAGTTAGACAAGCTTTCAAATACAAGGCATTCTTCATCGTGTCTGACCGGAACAAGTCAGACACAGCCTAGTAAAGATCAGCTGTAGGAGAGGGTGAGAAAAATTCCCTGGGGTAGAAGACACAATTTGCAGAAGAAAAAAAGGGGTGCCCATATCCTGGCTTGTAGACCAAATCAAGGCCACAGAGCCATGGCATCCAGCCCATAGGGCTCCCCACAGGTTGTACAGTTTGGCGGTGGGAGAGCAGTGGCAATCAATACTGCCACCCTTCCCCCCCCCCAGACAAATTCCCAAGCCTCATGCTGCTGGATTGGGGCTGGGCCATGCCCCCTTTCCACTGCGCTGCTGTGTTGGGGCCTGGCCACACCCTCCACGTGGCCTGATCAAGGCCTACCATGCCCACCTGATTGGGCCCACAAGCTGGATCTGGCATGTGGTCGAACCAGGCACCACCCATCCAGCCTGCAGAGCCAAAAGGTTGAGCACCACTGTAGTAGGAGATCAAGGCCTGTCAGAAGGGAGAAGGGTCATTATCACCTTTCTTGTGTGGAAAAAATTCAGGTAAAATATAGTGTGCCATAAAACCAATGCCAATGTTTAGTTCTTGGTTTTTAGCATCCTGCCAGCTTATGAATTTTTGTTCCCAAGTTCGCCTTTTAAAGGTGTCAGGTAGATTTCCTTTGAGTGTGAGGATAGTGAGGCCAGAGAGGAAGTGCTTGTTCTGCGAGAAATGTACTTCTAATGGGGTGTGTGTGTCTGTCCTTTTATGTTTTTTTTCTGTGCAAGTTCATTCTTGTACATAGTAGCTGTTTAGATGCACCCATGTAGTTGCCAGGAGGGAACTTATTTTTTCTTTACAATTTAACTCTACTTAGTATATCTACATTTAACCTTGAGTAGCAACTTGATGGAAAGATGAATCTTTCTGTGTTAGTTAATCACAGATGGGCTGATATTAGAGTGGCCATTCATCCGTTTTTGAATCAAGGACATTCCGTTTTTCTGGTCCTCTGTCCTCTGTTGATATGAAACTGGACGCTTTTATGTTCTCTATTTTTCAAAGCTTGGCACCCCCGCCAACACTATCGCAGCTGCTTGTGGGAACTCCCTGCTTGGCCCACCCCTCCTGGTGACACTGCTGCGGCTGCATGTGGGAGCTCCCCACTCACTGTTGACATGCCCCCGCCGCTGACACAGCTGCCACCGCCTGCAGGAGCTCACTGTGCCCCCCCAGAGAGGCATACAATGTTCATGGTGGTGAGGACAGTTGCACTAAATGCAACTGTCCTCTATTCTTTAGGTACCTCGATGACCACCCTAGCTGAAAGGTAATGTGCATGTCATATTATAGATTATGAACTTGTTAGGTGTACTAAGGAACAAGTTAGCCAGGGAGAAACTATACAAACACTTCACATGTGGAACTGCAAATGGACTTTTAGTTGGATTAGGGATTACAGCTCTATCTATAAAGCTTTTCCTTTCTGAAGTTCAAATATCTTTATTGATTGAGAAAGCTCGCTTTTGGACAAATAGTTTGAAATAGACACTAGTGATAAGCATTATGCAAACACCTACACATAAATAAATAAAAGCAAGAGTAGTCTGTAGTCATTAAAAACATCCCCTGGACATATAATGACATTTTATATAGTAATCATTTTACAACAGGTAGTTTAAAAGATATTATTAAAGGGGCCTATGGGAACTAGGTACTCCAATCCTATTGATTTTTCTTCAGTCCCCCCCATCCATTTGAAAGTCCCATCTCAAGTAACTAAATTTAAGGCTGAAATCACTGCAGACGCCATCCACTTGAGAATAATAGCAATGTTTTCTTTTTGCTGTAGTGCATAAAATGGCTGCAATAACTTCTGCAACAGGAACTACAGAAGTGGTTTGTGCCAGAAGAACTGAGTCAAATGACATTCCTGGTATTGTCAGCCTTGTCAACTATTCTACAGAAATTTGTTTTGGAAGGATTAATGTTGTTTATCTTTTGTAAGTAACAATGTTTTAAGAATATAATGCAATGATTCCTAAAAAGAGATGTCCAGAACCTATGCTCTACCTAAACCTTATCTGGGTTGACAGTGTAGCATAACATCATTGAAGAAAATATATCAAAAAGTGAAAAACGTGCTTTCCCCTGTTTTTCACCACTCATGTTTACTTGAGTCATGTGTGGCTCTATTTAAGTTAATGAATATGGTGAGAAGGGTTTCTCTCTCTCTCATATTTATACTTATGAGAGAGAGAGAGAGACCTTTCTTACCATATTTATTAACTATATAGATAGATGTAGATATAGCTTCCTTAAGAAATAAGCTTGACGGTTATTCAGTTAAACCAGATAATCTAACTGCTTCTTGACTTGCATGATTGAGGCCTTTTGTCAATTAGAGAGAGTTTCAAATAGAAATGACAAGATTAGAGGCTTTGACAGAGCCAGAACATGACCCTTCTTTTTTCCTTTTTTGTAGTTAACACTGTCACTCTTTTGGATAAAACAGAATGTAACTAATCTAGGTATTGTAAAGCACTTCGCAACATAAATGAATTCTGTGTTAGTTGTGCAAGCAAGAACAGCAGTCATTTTAACACACAGGAACAATTCAGACAATTTTATTGCCAGAATCTGCAGAAGCAAGCACAAATGTAGGACATCTCAGTTTCTGTGTCCAACTTGAGATCCCTTGGGTTTGACTTTTTCCAGTGGGTTGAGTACTCATGCAGCTCCACTTGAATTCAGTAGGTGATGTACCTCTGGACAATTGGGTCTAGACTGACCAGGGTTCAATATTCAAAACAGAGGCTCCCAAATTACTGGCCATCGATGCAAATGTAATTATTAATCTCTCTGTGAATATATATGGAATATTAAATGGTTTGTGCAGTGAGCAATTACATTGATGAGGTGACTGCTTCATAATGTCAGATGCAACTCTGAAAGTAAAGTGCAAATAACTTGTAACCCTGAAAATAATGTGTCTATAATTACTTCCTGGATCATCTTGTTATGTTTTCTTTAATTTCTGCAAATTAAAATGTGGTCCACAGGGAAAAGGCAAATCTTGCTGTGACGCTCAGTAATGAGAACAATAAAGTTCTCGCCCATGCTGCATTTTTTGACTACCCAAACTGGAATATTGTTGATCAGGCTGATTGGGAACCATTCTTACATCAAAATTACAATAACAGCAAATGCACGGTAAGTAAATGACCTTTTTTTTTCCTTTTTTTCTTAAAGATAAAACTTAAGGGACTTCAATTTGACTTTTGTTTTTTCTTTTGAATGTTATGTATCTTCAGTTTTAGTACAATTCAAGGGGCAAAGCAATTGGATTACAATTGATATTAAAGAGTTACTGTACTTGTTATATATTACATATTTCCTTTTTCTCTGGGATTAGGGGAAGAATTCTTATAGAAAATGAACTCCCTGATACTGCAAATTTATTTTATTTTCCAAGTCACTCCTTTGTTTTTTTGACTGCACTAAAAGGTTTTTAATAAAAAAAATAGCTGACTCATTGAAAGCAAATCACACAGAGTCCTAAACATTCTCTACAATGGAAAGTTTTACTACATTTTATAATGTTATCACTTGTCCTAGAGGTTTCCAAGACATGGTATCATTTCACATTTCACCCATAATTTTAACATGGGTTTGATGATATTTGGTGGTTTTTTTCTGAAGTCTCCCCTCTTGGAGTCAAGTGGTTGTATAAGAATCTCTGCTTTCATGTGTTTTTAATGGTACGTTTCTAGTAATTGCATGGGTTGAAAAAAGCTAAAAATATCAACCCTAAAGCCTCAAAAAGTAAAAGCATACACAGAATCTAAAATTTATTCTTATAAGTATTTTTTTTATTCTTAAGCCTATGTCCTGGATATTTGAGGTATGATGCTCATTTGAGGTAGGCTGCGCATTTGAGATGAGGGAAGATACAAAAGCATTCCTTTCCTGAGGCAAAATACGTAGTTCTCGACTAAACAGCCATGTAGGCAAAGACATCTAGGAGCAGGAATATGATCTGAGTCAAAGCTGTAGGGTCACTGCTGCTGCTGCTGTTGTTTTTAATTTACTGTCAAGACCTGACAGTTAGAGTTTGATCCTGCAACTACTTATGCATGAGTAACTTGACCCCATTAAAATCAAAAGGTTACTCATGTGTGTAGAACAGCTCCCTGTGAGTGCGTGTAAAAAGTACTGGGGACTAAAAGTGTACATTAAGATTTTAATTAATTTAAAAATATGTATCTGTTTGTTTGTATTATAGCCTCTGAATACATTGTTTATGCATTTTTTTGTCGCAAAAGAGGAATATGCAGTTGGATGTTGTCAAGAAATTATCAGGTGAGTTGACATGTAACCAAGCATTGTGAAGCATGTGTGATTTCATAGTTTCATAGTTGGTAGGGTTGGAAGGGACCTGAGCAGATCATCAAGTCTGACCCCCTGCCATGGGCAGGAAAAAGTACTGGGGTCAAACGACCCCGGCAGGGTGTTCATCCAGCCTCCTCTTAAAGACCCCCAGGGTAGGAGCCAGCACCACTTCTCTTGGAAGTTGGTTCCAGCTCCTAGCCGCCTTGACAGTGAAGTAGCACCTCCTGATGTCTAGTCTGAATCTACCGTCTGCCAGCTTGTGACTGTTATTTCTAGTCACTCCTGGTAGTGCTCGGGGGAACAGGGACTCCCCCAATGCCTGCTGGTCCCCTCTGACTAGTTTGCAAATGGCCACTAGATCCCCCCTCACCCTTGTCTTGTGGAGGCTGAACAGGTTCAGGTCCCGTAGCCTCTCCTTGTAGGGCCTGCCCTGCTGGCCCCCGATCATGAGAGTGGCCCTCCTCTGGACCCTCTCCATGTTGTCCACATCCCTCTTGAAATGCAGTGGCCAGAACTGGACACAGTACTCCAACTGTGGCCTGACCAGTGTCGCACAGAGGGGGAGGATCACCTCCTTGAACCTGCTTGAGATGAATCTGTGGATGCATGACAAGGTACAGTTGGCTTTCCTAACTGCGTCCCCACACTGTGGGCTCATGTTCATTTTGGCATCAATGATGACTCCAAGATCTTTTTCTGCCTCTGCACTGACGAGAAGGGAGTTCCCCAGCCTGTAGATATGCTGCTGGTTCTTCCTCCCCAGGTGCATCATCTTGCACTTGTCAGTGTTGAAACCCATCCTGTTCTCATCCGCCCACGACTGTAACCTGTCTAGATCTGATTGCAGCCTGTTCCTCCCTTCTAGCGTACCCACTTCCGCCCACATCCAGTTTCTGCTAATTCATCTCTTAGCAGAAACTGGAATTAGAAGTGCTGATAGTAAATACTAGGAAAAAATGAACTCAATCTCTGAAGAATGTTGGCTGGAGACATGAGAGCTCTATACTGATCTAGTGCATGTTCTAGATTTCAAAAGCAGACTCTTATGCTGTGTCCACATGAGTGAGTACATGTCTGTTGTGGCATCTCAAAGCAGTTTGAGATGCCGCAATTTTAGAATTTATTTTATTACCATGATAGAGGCACTGGTAGGCTTCCAAATTGCTTTAAAATTGTAAATATATCCATTACCCAGCTGATCTCTCTCTCATTTTAATCATGGAAGAACACAGATTTTGGGTATTTTTCTGAGAGAATTTAGAGGTGGAGAGTTATCAGAGAATTTGCAATTTGCAATTTTTAAACAGGGAACACCAGGATCCCTGCTGGTGAGGCAAGTGTTGGGACCTGGGCAGAGGAGCCTGCCCATGGCCAGCACTGGGCGGACAACTGGAGGGCAGATAAGGTGGCTGACCTCCTGGCCATTTGGGGCCAGGAGGATGTGCTTCGACAATTCAAAGTGGGCCACCACAATAAGCACATATTCTGGGTGATAGCTGCCCACATGGCAGACTGTGGGTACCAGAAGACATGACAGCAGTGCTGCATGAAGGCCAACTGTGCTGTCTTAGCCCATTGGCAGCTAGCCCAGAGGTGCAGGCAGTTCTGCTGTAGTGCCCACACCACAGCCCAGGCAGCCATGCAGTCCTCATCCAGGTCTAGCAGACATGCAGCCATGGGGCCACAGGTCCACGGGGGTGGATGTTGTTGCAGGCGGCAGCAGGTCACAGCCAGGCAGCAGCCCCCATTGCCAGACTGCTGCAGTGGTTAGAGGGTGCAGGGGCCACTCTAGGTTAGGGCCGCTTTGGCGGTCCAGCCAACACAAGGGGCTAGTACCTATAGATACCAGCTGGCTGGGCCTCAGTGTAGCCCCAAGTTGCTCCCCAGAGCAGCATTTTATAATGCTAGGGCCAGCACAGTTGCAGGCCCCAGCCTCTAGCTCCCCTTGGCTGAAGATCCAGGAGAAGCTGGACAGGGTCAATTTGCCCCAAGTCGCACAATTTGCACCATGCCAAAGTTCATGTTCAGGCATGTGTGCTGAGGCACAAATGTCCAGCACAAATTTGTGCTGCTGCTACTTGATCTGCTGCAAGTGCACATGCCTGCTTGTGAGGACGCACCCTTAGAGTTCTGAATATATTTCCATAACAGTATAATCTCTTGCTAAATCTTTTGCTATTCTTCTTCATATAAACTTCTTTAAAACCATAATTGGTATTAATTTTTTCTTTTTGAAGTGGGATTGTTGAGTTGAGCAGAAAGCCTGAAAAGTTGTAGATATTTCTGAGAAATAGTGTCTGCAGGCAACCTTTTGAAATGATTGTTAGTTACAGATTATACAGTAGAGGAACTTCAGACTATAATGTACAAATAATGCAGTGCATCAGTGTGCTAGACTGATGCACAAGCAAATATTACTAAAGTTATTTGGTTCAGTTCAAGGTGTCCCTGCATACAAAAAATAAATGGCAGCCAGTGCTGTTATTAGTTGTACAGTAGCTTTGTAATGTCAGGCCATCTCATCCAGATGCCAGGTCAGAGATCTGCCAGCAGAGATCTGGCGTCTTTAAGTTCTCCATCACTGGGGAACTGATATAAAAAGGAAGCTTTACAAAATCAAAGGTTTAGGACAGTGATTTTCAACCTGTGGTCTGTGGACTCCTGGGGGTCCGCAGACTATGCCTAAGGGGTATGCAGAAGATGATTATGATCAATCTAAAGTATGAGAATACACACACCTACACTTCAAAGGGCTCTGCACCTCTATTTGAAATTTCCAAAGGAGTCCACAAATAAAAAAAGGTTGAAAACCACTGGATTAGAATATTAAACACAGTAGTTTGTGGGGGAGGGGAGGGAAGGCGGCAGTAGGAATTGCCTTAATTCTTGGTATCATCCTATCTGTGACAGACAAAAAGTTTTAACTTTTGAGCCATGTGGATTTATGAAGTAAGATGGAAATACTAGGAAATAACATTTGTATCTCAAGGAACTTGCTGCTGTATTTGACATGTAGTGTCTGAGACTGAATAAAATTATATTGTTTGTTCAGGACAGTGTTTAATGCAGTACCAGAATTGCACTTTATACTCCTCTTCATACCAAGTCAGGAGGAATTGGGTAAGAATTTGTTTTATACTACCTTACTCCTGAAATAACCAATGTAGTCTTAGATATTTAATATTCTGCATTTTCAGTTTTTACTAATTTTCACAGATATTTTTTTAATTGAAATTATTCTGTTTTTACTGATTTACACCCGTTTTTATGTTCACTCAATTTTTCAGGTACAGTAAAATCTCTGTTACCTGGTATAACAGGGGGCTGTCTCAGAGCTGGTCTGCCATTGGCTCGCCCACCTGTTTCTGGACCAACCGCCTGCCTCACTCGCCTGCCACACCTTGTTGTTTCTTAATTGGGTCTAATTAGGTGGGAGGCTGCCCATTCTTGCCCCAATGCCAGGGGCGTTATCTGTGGCTCCGTTCCTCCACTATACCGCAGCCCAAGCCTCGCAGATGGCACCCAGGTGACAATGCTCCCAGCCTATTCCCGGACCAAGCTTAGCCCGCATTGTCAGGCCTCAGACATATACACATTCATACCGCCCTCCTCTCACTAGGGCCTCTCACGCTCCACCCCATCTCACAGGGCCTCTTTTACTCATCAACAACTTATACTGCCTTGCTCCTTCTTGGAGCGGGCCCCTTCAGCCATAGGCTTTATCTAGCATACACCTTGGGTGGCAGATGTACCATATTTTGGGCCTCTCCTGCAACCCTCACCAGGGTAGTGGTCAGGTGACCAGGACCAAGCTTGCCCTGGCCCCTCCCAGGCAACTCTACACAAACTCCGGTTTCCCCCTCACTGGGGCTCCACATCTTCTGCCTCGTTCACTGGGACTACAGGGCTTCCTTTCCCAGTCAGGGCTCAGGTGGCTATAGCTATGCCTGGCCCCAACTGCTGTTCACAGTGCTGTAGGGGCTAGGGCTTATTGAGGCACCCCAGCCCGCCTACCACTGGGGTAGTAACTGGTCTGATATTTTCCTGGAGGCTCCCACGCCACTGGGCCACCCACTCCCAGCAGGGTACAGTTTCAGGTCATGCCCAGGACCAAGAGCCTTCTGCTCCTACCTGTAGATGTTTTTATACAGCAGCTCAGCCACACAGCGTTTCCTGCCTGGCTGCCAGCAGCAAACTGCTTTGTTTACATAGGCCTCCAGTGTCTCAAAATGGCTGCTGCAATCAAGCATCTACTGGCTGTTTGGCTCAGCCCTTAAAGTAGCAGGCACCAACAGTACCCTGCCACATCCGGCATAAGTTGGGAATGGCTGGGGGTGCTGGTAAGCTAAAAGTGGTGGTTGCCTGATGCACAGGTTTCCAGCAAGGGGTAACAGCAACTGCACGGGGACCTCGGAAAGATGGCTGGAGCTGCTACCTGAGGGCACAGGGCTCCTGGCTCTGACCTCAGGTGGGGCAGGAGGGGCCATGGGAATCACTCCTGGGGTGGGTGGGTCCCAGCTGCAGCCTGGCAGCTCCAGCTGCAGCCCTGCCCCAGGTGCTGGGACCTGTGAGCCCTACTGGGGAGGGGGGCAGGTGGGAGACTCCAGCCCTGGTCCCTGTGGTGGGCACTGCACCTCGCTGTTCTGCATGGGCCCACAGGTCTGGAGCCACTGCCCAGGGATGTGGGACTCCCAATTCTGACCCCAGGTGGGCTGGGAGGTGCTGGTGCCAGGGTTGGGATTGGGGTTGGGTGTCCCCTGCCTCCACATCTGGCCACGTGCCACTCCCACCAGCCCCTGGGCTGCGCCATGCGGTGCAGGCAGGTGGCGTTGGCTGTGACTGGGGTGAGTGGGAACAAGCAGAGCCCCGGAGGGCATGGGACATGACGCAGCTTGTCCCCGCTCACCGCAGCCCTTGCTGCAGGAGCCCCAGGAGTGGCCAACGCAAGCTGCCTGCACCACAGCACGGTGCAGCCCAGGGGTTGGGGTGAGTAGGCACAAGCGAAACCTCAGGGGGTTTGAGGCCTGGCGCAGCCCACCAGCTGCAGCCAGCTGGTGTCGGCCACTCCCAGGGCCACTGCAGCAGGGGCTGGGGTGAGCGGGGACAAGCTGTGCAGTGTCCCGTGTCCCCTGGGACTCCGCTTATTCCCACTAACCCCAGCCCCTGCTGCAGTGGCCCCGGGAACGGCCAACACCAGCTTTGGAGGAAACTGTAAGTGGGTGCAGGGCGTGGGGGGCATGACTCTTGCACCCTGGGAGGGCTGCGGGCTGGGGGGCTGTGCCGGACAGTTGTCCCAAGCGCAGATCTGGGGGCACGTGCCCCCCGGGAAGAGCCTGGCGCAGCCCCCCAACCTGCCACCCTCCCAGGATGCGCGTAACAGCAAGAGCTGCATGCCCCCCCCACATCCCACACCCACTGACAGTTCCCTCCGCTTTGCTCCCTGCTGCAGGCCCAGGAGTGGCCAATGGGCTGCACCCCACCCTTTTCCTAGTCCCAGCCTTCCTCCGTCACCACCGCGGGAACATATAATTATTTTCCCTGATTTAAACCAATTTTTTTTCCTTCCTTTTATCCTGATTTTAACCCAATTTTTATGTTTGGAAGATAAACCCTGAAAAATTCCTGGATTTTTTTTTTTTAAATAAAAACTGAAAATGCGGAATGCTATAGATATTGTAAGACTGATAGGGGTCTGCCCATTCCCTGCTCCTTCCCAGTCCCCCTCCACATCCCATCTCTTACCTGCTGTGAATTTTTTTTTAGGAAATATTTTAAGAGCAAGTTAAACAAATGTTTGACTGGGATGGTTTAGTAAGGGATGATCCTGCCTTGAGAAGGGGTTGGATTAGATAATCTCCTGATATTCTTTTCAGCCCTATTTTTCTATGATTTGATCATTATTAATGTACCTTGTGGTGTTTATAACAACAGGCATGTAGAAGTACCTATCCTAAGACACCATTTATGTTTTTATTATGACCCTTATCCAATGTAACAGTCTGCCTTCATGGGCCTTGATGCTGTATGATAAACTTAATCTTGAAACTTCATTTAACTCAATCAGTTCTGCTGGGAGTTTAAGTGGTGTCTTACTGAAATTCCTTAACAGTTTTTCATACATTGTTAACAGCTGGAAGGGACCTCACAAGATCATCATGTCCAGCCCTCCTGCACTAGGCAGGAAAAGTTTGTAACAAGATGTTTTCATTCTTAGGCTCAGGTTTGGCAACCATTTTTGAGGAGATGGTGAGTGTTCCAGATTCAACACTTGACATGGACTTCACTTTGCTTGTATGCCATAGGCACCAGTATGGTCCCCTGCTGTATATTCGCAACGCAAGGTAATAGAACATAATTTTCTTGGCTTGTGTGATTGTCTGGATCAGTTTAATGAATCCTCCTTTATTTATTTATTTATTTATTTATTCAATTTTTATGCTTATATGCCATCCTTATTTTTCAATTCACAGTCTTAATAAGTATTCACATGCTTTATGGAAAACTATTTCAATCCTAAGCCAAATGGCATACTTTTTCTTGATGATAAAAGTCATTGACTTATAACCATTCTTTTTTATTTTACTTTTTCACACAAAAAGTGGTATATATTTTTTCTAACATAGATTTCTTGATAGTATATACATTTTGGTGAGCTCTAACTAGGATTTTTTTATGGCAGTAGTACAAAACCTTTCCGGTTTTTGCTGTTTCTCTTATCACTATATGTGTTTGTCTTAAACACAGTCCTGTATATTTTAGAGTCCATTCCTGTTTAGTTGCTGTTTTCTTTTATAAGACCAAATTCTGACCAGTTGAACAAAACCTGAACGACAGACTTTGCTCTAAAAGAAACGCTTTCTACAGATGGATAAGGAGGTCTTTGATTTAGCGGTCTTTCAAACTGCTTAGTAAGCCTGCTCCTGCTTTCCTACACATTCTTGTGATATGTGCTCTGAGTCCAAGCCCACTGGTCACCCCCTTAACAAATTCATTCCCTCTGTGCCTGCTTTTTCACTGAGCAGACATTCTCCATGCTGCAGCAAGAATGAAAGAAAAGAAAGGGATGATAATAGCACTATTTTTTCTCCCCTTTGTCTGTCTTATTTATTTGGATAGTAAGCAGTATGATCGGAGACTGTCTCTTACTAAGTTCTTGAAGAATACCCAGTGCAATTAGGCCTCAGTCTTGGTTTTAACTTTCAAGCACTAGTGGAATAAAAGCAATAATAGGATAATTAGAAAACCAATGCAGTGTTGAACTGCTTGATGGTCTGCCAAGTCCTCTAGCTCAGAGGTTCTCAAACTGTGGTCCATGGACCACCACTAGTCCGTGAGCTTCATTCAGGTGGTCCGCAGAAAGGTTGCGGAACAATCGAGACGATCTGTATTTGTAAGGTAAGACTACTGATAGTAAAATATGAGTTGTGTGCTTCGATTTGTAGAACAAAAAACAGTTTATTAAGTGATCTGCTGAGACCCTCAGCAATTTTCAAGTGATCTGCAAAAAAAAAAAGTTTGAGAACCACTGCTCTGGCTCATTGGAAACGCAGAGTTTTGGACACATTTGAATGTTATTCCTTTCTGTGTATATTCTTTTACAATATATGTCACCTAGTATCTGAGCCCTTTCCACTAATGCAGTAATGCTCACAGTTTTGGTCTTGCGGGCCATGTAATCCAGCCCATGGACCAGCCAGGCCATTCGAGCCATGCACCACCCCAACAGGTCCTGTGACCCTGTGCCTCTTCCATCTGCTAGGATCAGGCCCTGGGGACCAGCAGTGCTCCTACCTGCCAGGATTGAGAGATGCATCACTGCTGCCTGGATGGGATCAGGTTCTTGGGCTCCATGCTGCTCCAGCCTAGCCCCTGTGCACCGGGATTGGGTCCCATGCTGCCCTGTGTGCCCAGCTTAACACGCAGGGCCATGGTCTGTGGGGCTCCCCACAGATCCGTGGGAAGCCCTGCAGGCTGGAATGACACAGCACTAGATCTGGCTCACAGGTCAGGGGTTGAGCCTCCTGGCATTAGTGCATTAAACAACATAGCTAATATCTGTTACATTTTGTCTTTCATCCCTGATAGGGGAGGAAGATTCAGTCTGAAGTGTTGTTTTGTTTTTTGGGGTGTTTTCTTGAACATATGTGTTGGTGTGTATTAATGTTGGATGCAAAGTGTCAAAAGCACTTGGAGTGGAAGGTGGTGAGGTTGGTAGTGATGCAACTCCCTGGGAAAGTTCTTCCCTTCTGTCAGACTGGCCTCTTCCATCCTCTGCCCAGAGGAGCTTTGTCCATATTGAAAAGGGTTCCATTGTACTAGAGGGGCAAAGTTGCAGACTCTGGTTAACTTTCCAGAGTTTTAGGTAGACCTTTATATGGCCTGGACCCAGGCTGTTGAGCACTGTGAAGATAAGGCCTAAGACCTTTAACTTGCCTTGAGGGCTTGGATTTGACTGCCTTGCAGCATCTTGGGTATCTCTACAGGATTATACCCTTGTTCTTTGTCTCAGATTGTATTATTTCCTATAATTATTTGTAAGCATAGTTGTTTTTGTTGTTTGTAAACAAAAAGAATGATTTACAAAGTGCCTGCAGATGTTTCTAATTGCAGAAAAATACCAGGTTTTCCATGCCAATTATTATTTTTAAGGAGGAAAATCAGTATTCTTTTAACTTGCAGATAGGAAAAATACCTTTTAATAATAATTTTATATATTTATGCCCTAGGGAGTGCTGTTCCAGTGTTTCTTTCCTGGGTGACTACAGCAAGCATTTCTCTTCAAGTAACTTCTATTGCAATAAAGACATAATTGATATATGTGGCAAATTCTGATATTATGGAATCACATGAATGTGAAATTAATCTGCACTATCTTTTTTTTTAACTTCCTTTTTACTTCCCACCATCAATCCATGATGCAGGGAGGATATTACCTCGCTCCAGAGCCCTAAAAGATTTTTTCTGACTATATTGTTTGTCTTTTATTTAACCTGAAGCATGTTCTTCCTATTGGAAGCTCTCAAAAATTGCATGTTGGGAAATAACATTTTTTTTATGTGCCTGGAAATGTCAAGAAAGCTGTTTCATTATTACACTGAAGAGATGTCACTTTACCTGAGGGTTTGTTTTTTAAATAATATATATTACGTAATAATGGAATGGCTGATTCTAATGAAAACCAGACCAGAAAACTAATTAAAAAAAACTGCTTACCCCTTTTAAATAATATAACTTTTTGTTCTTTTAAATTTCTAGTTTAGCATAGTCTGGTGATAGATTCTTCAAGTAAGCTGAATTATGTTTACTACAGATGCCTTGCCTTCCCATTTTGTCTGTATTTACCTTTGTACTTCGCTAGCAGCCATAGTAACATTCAGTGGAAACTCTTTAGAGACTTATCTATGAAAGGGTTTTGACGCAGTCCCCAGCCACCTGCCTAGCAACATGTTCTGGGTCAATGATATGAGATTAGAGTAATCTCTGTTCCCTCTTTCCCTTACCCACAGGAAAAAATATATGCTGTAAATTGATCCTTTGCTTAACCCCTATTTATTGAAGTTATTCTTCATCTGACCTTTAAAACGTGAAATAAAGCTGTCGTGTCCCAGAACACAAAGCAGTGAGCTTTCATATTGAAGTCCCTTGCCTGTACCTTGCCACTAGACCTAATCACCCTCATTTGTACTTGTGTTTACTTTACAGCTGTGTACAATACATCACAAATCTGTATTTACTGGAGGTTGTTTATGTTACTGGAATAAGATCTACACACAAAAAAGCCATGGTCCCTTTAAAAAAATTGGTAGTTGTAGAAGTAAACTTGATGGCAGTTCTGCAGTATGTAGCATGCTGAGAAATGATTATGCTCATGCAAAACCCCAGTGACTGCCAAAAGGCTTTGCACTGGTGCAGCAACCCATCTTAACATAAGTTTGCAGGAATGAGACCCACAACCCAGAGAGCGACTCCACACAACAATATGCTTAAGAGGGAATAATGTCATTTCAGCATACTAATAAACATACAATATCAAACTGTAATGAAGTCTTAGTAGGAGCAGACCTCACTAGACAACTCCACCAATACATGCTGCTTCAGAATAAAGGCAAAACCATGTTCTGCTTATGAAGGACTTCATTTTAGTTAGAGCTCACATATGAATTCCTAGCAGTTTGTAGCACATTATATTTATTCAGAGATCCATTTTGCTTCTGTAAATTAATTCCAGTTGAGTTTCTACCTGTCCCAAAAATTGCAGGAAGGGTTGGGAAAATTGAAGCCTGAGAACTGTAGGTCACTGCTAGCAGCTTGTACTTCTGTTCTGGGCAAGTAGCTAAAGAGTCCATCGCTTTTGGGCCCCCAAGCTTGTCTTCTAAATTTGACAGCCATCTGAAAGAATCTGGTGATTACCAACAAGTCAAAATAAAAATAATCTAGTTCTTAGAAACATAATGCAGAATGAAATAGAAGTTCTACAGCATAGGAGCATTTGCCTTTACATCCTGCAGGACCATGTCTTGCGAGCAGCCACCCCCTCCTCTTATAAAAAGTGATCTGAAGAAGCTTCTATCAGAAATCAAGGCGTGCGGAACTCATACTCACTCTAAACTGATAGCTATCCCTAACAAAACATTTCCACCTCCAAAAGGCCCCATTTGCCTGACCTAGATGAGGTTATCACAGTTGAGCTTGGTGTAGAAGTGGTTGTGATGGGATACTGAATCTGTAGATCTGGATGGTCATATTGACCAGTTGTTCATAGAAGAGCAAGAAGGGAGCCTTCAAATTGAGCGTACAGATGATCATAAAAGAACGAGCAAAGTAAGAATGCATATGTAACAAGGAGGGCGTGTCTACCTGTGCAATTAATGTGACTGAATAAACTCTGGAGCAATTTGAGCCAGAGTGAACTAATCTTGGCATCACCATCTACACATGTGTTTAAGCACAGTAATTTATTCCGCCGTCGGATAGTACCTGTGTCTGATGGAACTGTCCTGTGCCAGAGTAAATTAATCTACTGTGCCCTAATTGTGGTGCACAAGTAAATGGTGATGCTTTACTGCACAGTAAATTAGTCTACTGCGCAGTAAAGTGCACGTTTAGATGCATCTGGAGATAGGTAATTTTATTCTTGTGCATTGGGCCAGTACAAATCATCTCTTCAGAACTTAAATCCTACTTACAGGTTGTGTTCCAATCTGCCATTATATCAGAATTTATAAATACAGACTATATTTATCATAACATTAATGAATGGAATTTTGAGGCAGCTTACAATTAATTTAAGGCCCCTTTAAACTCCAAGAATGGAACTGAGGTGCCTTAGTGAAATGGGAATCAGGCTGTATATTTCAATTGCCTGTTATAAGAACTGTAGTTGTAAGGGTTCCATCGTTGAACTGTTTACTGTATATGCATATTCAATAGAAGTATAACAAAGAAGGCTAGTTTCCTTAAAAGTTGGGGAAAAGGTGTTAATGGAAAAATCGTCATTGAGGAATGGGTATGAAAACAAATCTCCTCTAGTATGTACCATTTCAAGAAACACTATTTTAAGATATTCAATGGAAACATATTCTAGAAAGGCTTAGAAAAATTATGCAGCAACTGGGGGATAATGGTGGTAAGGAGAGAGTAATATAGGGAGCTTTAGGCACATTTTGTGGGATTGCTCAAAGGCACAAGATTATTGGGATAGGGTTACTAATCACATTGAATATGTCTGTCTTGAGGAGCCATTAGCAATCCTTTTAGGTCCCTCAATTAATAATGTGACGTTCAGAGAACATACATCTTTAAGATCTTTCATAGCTGGATAGCCCTTATTAGCTGGGAACTGAAAAAGAAGAGAGACTATTCTATTAATATTTGATTCAGTAGAGCTCTGGGGCATAGCGAAAAGGGAAAAATTAATGCATCAAATTAAATCTCAATAAAGGTGACAAAACTAATACATATTTAGATTAATGCCTGCTTTTATTGGATTTTCAGCCAAGGAACAGTCATGAGCTGTAAAACCAAAACACTTAAACCCTTTCAGATTAAATGATACAGCGATTGTGAACATTTTCAGCAAAGTGGACCTTCACAATTGCTAGCATTGCAGAGAAGCACAACTGTCCTTTTTTGGGAAAAGAAGAAAGAAAACAGACTTAAGTATATTCTTACTCTGTGTTTAGTACAGTTTGTAGCACACTTGCCCTGGCTAGACTGAAAGCTAAAAAATACGTAACAGGCAGAAAGTATAGGATAGACAAGGCTTAAATTTATAACTTTTGTGAAAAAACATCACGCTGATTGGTTAATATATTTTAGTAAGACAGTGAACCCTTTTATGTTTATCTTTGTTTTATTTTTGTAAACCACTGTTTTTAAAAATATGCCAATTTTGAATATTGAGCCTGTTCAACAAAACAGGCTCAATACAGCTCTTAAAGGAAGCTGTTATACTGTATCAGAATAATCTGAAATTCGTGAATTGTAGAACAATGTCAGGAGCACAACATGTAGTGATATTTTATAGTGGTTTAAAGTGTTGTTTGCAAAAATGTTGCCCCCAATTAATGCTCCAGTAACAATCAAGGGTTTGAAGACTTTTAATTTTATACAGTTCTAAGCTTTTAAAAATTCTCCAAAAAAGCATTTACTATGTTATGGAATATTTTCAAATGTTCTTCAGCACTACATGAGCCCTTGAAGGAAGTTAAAAGAAATGTGTTAGATAGTTGACCACTAGAGGTCATTAAGAGACCTTGCAAGAAAATACCACTTGCTTTGCTTTATGATGGCCATACCTGTCCTGGTTTTGTTTTTTATAAAAGGAACTGTACCAATAAACAGGAGTAATTGTAGCTATGCCAGTCCTTTCTTATTTTATCTCTGTTCCTCCAGAGGTGTGGATGATGGCATCATGGTGACAGATATGTACTTTTTGCAAAAAAAAGTGAATTGTGAGAAACCAATAGACTTATAGCACCTTTGGATTCCTAGATAGCAGCTATGGGCAGCACTGTCAGGTCTTAAATATGAAATGATCGTATTGGGAGCTCAAAATTATCATATTTGCTGAAAAACTATTGTACACTGGGAAAACATGCACATACGCATGCAAATAAGTATGCAAATACATCTTATTTACTTTATATTTCTTGCTGTACATTTCCAATGAGTGAGTGAGAACTGGGTCATCAAAGTTGAAGTATTTCTTTATTTTGAGGCATGTAGTCATAAGAAACTGCTGACAGGAAACCCAAAAGTTGGTTAAGACTCCCTGAGTGTGACTTGGGTTTTGCATATGCTGCATCAATTAGCTGCCTCAAATTATCGTACATTTTGAACACTTTTACTATTATTGATAATATATTGTAGAAGGGCTGAAATTATTGTACAAATATGATAATTATTGTACACCTGGCAACACTGATTGTTGGTCATTCTGCTTTTAATTTTTTGCTGCTGTTTAAATCTATGAGTAGTTAAGAAGTTGTTCTTTATAGCTGCATTGCTATATTCTTTAGTATGCAGTCCCCTGATATTTTTAAAGATAACCTGGAAACTTTAGAAGGTGCACAATTTGATAGTTCACTTTTGTTCAGAAGGATGATGTAAGCCAATGGTTCAGTTCAGCCCTTAGAAAATGCCAGCTATTAGCTTTCATTTGTTTTTTGACTACCCTACAAAGGACTGCAGGGTTCCACAGCACCCTGGTTAAGAATTATTGGTATGAGCTTTTTACCCACCCACTCAGTGAACTTCCTGGATACACTTTTCCTTTTAGGGCAGTCAGTCATGCTGGTTCTAAAGTCTAAAGCTCTATTTACTTAGTTTTTGGCTCTTGCAGGGACCATCTTTCACCCTGTGCACCTTTGTGATGGCTGAGGTTTTCTTTAGCATATGGCAGGAGCCTGTTGATGGGGATTGGAGGTAGGGTGTTTTCAGTAAGGCAGAGGCAGTCACTAACCTTATTACAGCTACTCCTCGCTTAACGTTGTAGTTACATTCTTGAAAAATGCGACTTTAAGCAAAACAATGTTAAGCGAATCCAATTATGTCACAGTAGTTACTTACTAGCAGGCAGCAGCCAAACGTAGTTATAACCGAACATTGTGTGACTTTAAACGAGTATGTTCTCTAATAGATCAGTGATGTAATAATGAAACAACTTTAACCGGGACAACGTTAAGTGAGGAGTACCTGTACTTGTTCCTTCTCTGGCCATGTACCATAGCCTGACTTTTCTCATTGTTAAGAGATTGTGCAAAATGTGCTTTTGGTCATGGATTGTTTGTTGCTGAACCAGGCTGTTTGGATGGTAAAATTTGTCCTGCTTATGAAGGGTAGGGTGATGCTAGAGACACTGTGTCACAAGCCCAAATGTTATGGTGATCGGCATATTTAAAAACAGTAAAACAATAGGTATTTAATTCTCTCATTGCACATTCCAACTATGACTTGGAAGCATTAAATTCTCCTTGTGGTGTTGCTTCTGATTAAAAGCTAAGATTTTGTAAAAGCTTAAGTTTGGATTTTAATATTATGTAACGTGTAAATACTTGTAGCTTTCTTTGTATTTTCATCTTTTAAAATGAGACTCTATGCATCAAATGACCTGTAAACCTCTAAAACAACAGTTGGCTACTTACAATCTGTGATCCAAATTTGGCTCACAGAGCCATTTGATCCAGCCCCCAGAAATGGGATTTTGGCAACATTTGGCAGTGGGGGTCTTGGGCAGCAGTTGCTCTCCCCTTGAGGAAGAGTAGCAGTGGTGGCTAGGTCCTAGTGCCCGACTTTCTCTGACATGAACTGTGACTGTGTCATTCTGGCCCAGAGCCTTAAAAGGCTGCTGATGGCTGCTCTAAAAGCACAGTTAGAGAGAACTTGAGGCAATTGTATACTGACAGGGAGAATGTAGCAGGAACTCTGAAAGTAGGAGCAACTAAGGTTCTGAACCAGCAAGTTGCAGAATGTCCAATGTCCCATTTGTTCAGGGAGAGTCCCATTTTGGCTTCAGGGAAGTCAGCGTGGACTCAGAGGTCCGTCTGTGGACTGAGGCCAAATCTTTACCAGCCTGTGTTGGATGTTGTCTGTGATTTATGTTGCCGAGCTGACTGACACTTTCTATGATTCTAGAGAAGTGCTCATCTTTCTGTCCTGTCACCCTGCCTCACCTAACCTTCTCTCCACTCTTGCACCTTCTTGTTTTAAAACACTGGTACAGGTTACCCAGAGAGGTGGTGGAAGCTCCATCCTTGGGGGATTTCAAAACCTGGCTAGACAGAACTTTGGCTGGGAAGATCTAGTTGGGTATGGTCCTGCTTTGAGCAGGGGGTTGGACTAGATGGTCTCTGAGATCCCTTCCAATTCTAATTGTCTATGATTCTATAATTCAAATATGCAACATGTTGCTATCCAGTACATTTGATGACCCTGCACAGCACAAAGAGAACCTTGGGTGGGAGGTGCCCTGTCTCCTCAGACCCTGTTAGTGCCTAGAGTCTCGTGCAGAATGGTGGGAGAGATGCAGTTTGTATCTTTGGCCCTTTCAGCTTTTTTTTTTTAGCCAAGGGCTCTACCTGGAAATCATAGGCTAGCATTATACCTGCTTGGCCCTATCCTGGATGTTCCTATGGTGCTGTCTCTTAAGAGTTATGATTTGACTTGGGTTAGCACAGCTTTATCTATACAGGAAGATAATACTTTACTTACATTTTTTAAAAACCATTAAAAAAACCCTAAATATCATTGTCCTCTACAGGGAAAACAGTGCTGGCCATGGGCCAAATTATAACTCTTACAGACAGTTCTGTAGGAATAGCCAGGCAGAAACTTTGGTGCATCTCCACTGAGATCTTTGTTGATTTAGACCAGTTCATTAAACATACATTTTTGTGCTCTATGTTCTTTAATCACTAAAGGAGTATTGACCAATCTCAGATGACCAGTCATAGCTAGCAATGTAGTAAGGAGGGCAGGTTTCTCTTTTCTAGCTTTGGTAGGAGCCTAACAAAAACATCTTTCAACCTCAACTGTATCCTTTTTTGTGTGTATGGGTGTGTGGTGTTTATCTGTGGCTATAGTTACAGTTATAGATTATTGGTGAGTACGTGACAAACCTGGGCTGCAGGTTTGTTGCTGAATTGTCATGCTCTGTAACATTCAAGGGACTAGTGTATTCCCCTCTACATGGAATCATGGGGAGCTTATGGTAAATGCCCCAAATTCACTGTGGGGAAGAAAGTCATTCAGTATATTTATTCCCCATCTCAGAGCCCTTCTGTAATTACAGTGTACAGTTTTAATTCAGTGTCATCAAGGATTTGGATGGTCATCGAGGAACAGGTACTTTACGGAGTGTAAAGGGCACCCAGAAATGTTGCATACGTTATTTTTGCTCTGAACAGCATCAAGATGTAGTCTGGGTTCCTTGACCACTTTCAAAGAGGGTCATGGGCATCTATCCTAGAAAGCAGCACAGCTGAGTTGGCCATAATGTTAATACTGAGATAATGGGACCAGAAAGTTCACTGAGAGGTAGCGACTAGGCCCAACTGTTCAAGGACTGGCTTTCCTTGTGGCCCTTTTGTTTCTGCCTGTTCTACCTACTGGAGTCCTGTCTCCCAAAAACAGATGGGGTAGAATTATACTTGCAGCTTCTGTTATGTTCCTAAGATTTCTTGTGCTAAGTAATGTAAGGAATGGTTAAACTACTAGGTGATACACTGCTTCATTCTTGTAAGAAACAGCAACTGTCCAAGTTACTCTTTGCAATTACCTCTGGTATACCTGGCATTGTAACTGAACTGTAATAGCACAGGAGGAGGCACTATAGTCTACTACATGGGAGGCCAACCATTTTTGACACTCATACTACAAATGAGCTCTGTACCCTCCTCAATGCCATTCTGATACCCTTTGTCTTCCTGACCTGTTGCTCTGCTTTCTGCTTCCTGCTCTGTGTTCCCTGCTTGATTAGCTGCTCAGCCTTCCACTCCCAGCCTGATTTCCCATTGTGCTGCCTGCTCCCTTCCTGATTTGCTATGTGCCACACAGAAAGAGGATGGCTGTGGCATTTGGGGTACCCATGCCACAGGTTGGCCACCCCTGGCCTACTGAATAGATCATTTGACCCTGATTCTGGAGACTTGGCACCTATCGCAAATTCATCCATTGGCTTGCTGGGTGACTCGGGGCACATCACTTCACCTTTCCCTATACTCTGCTTGCACTCTGAAAAGTAAATTGTGGAC
>NW_017729022.1:125120060-125153503 GCF_001723915.1 Gavialis gangeticus | reverse complement strand
GCTTGCTGGGGGACTCGGGGCACATCACTTCACCTTTCCCTATACTCTGCTTGCACTCTGAAAAGTAAATTGTGGACAAAAGTATTAGTATCTAAGCATGAGAGCACATTAAGACATAGCTGACTCTAAAAGACATCCTCTCTTTCATAGAGTGGAAGATCATGATGATCTCATGCCTATCTTCATGCGCCATGGTGAAACTCTGAGAGAAATCTATGGAGAATACTTCCTTGCTGAGATGATAGAAGCTCAAGACGAAGAAAATCATGCTGTGGTCTGTGAGGTCAGTCCTTCACAATCCAGTAGGCATGGCCATACCTAATGTTTGTTATACCATGTTAGTATTGCAGCCGGGGCCGTGTCTCAGTTAATAAAAACAAACAAAATGTGCTGCACCTTAGAATACAGAATTCATCACGTTGGTGCTCACCGGACACTCAAGAACATTAGCCATTTTCCTAGTGAGTTTTAAGTCCTGTAAGAAAAAGGATTGCTTCATTGTAATAGGCATCTCCTTTAAGAGTAGGAGCTTGACAAATGAGTCAGTAATAAATATTGGTATTACTTTTTTTTATGAAGTGCCCTTCTTGTAGAAGATGCCCAGATATTTTGCAAACATCCTTTGTGCCTCAGCAATCATGCAAAACATATGGGGTTCTCATCTGTTTTACATATGAGGAAATTGAGACCTGGCAAATTAAGGGCCCAATACAAGGCGCTGATATCTGTAACCTCAGAATCTTAGAGCCTCATTAGATTTTGGGGCTACACAGCATTTCACTGAACATACTCAACACTTTGCAGACAAACCCTATCTTCCAACAAAATGACTTGTTCATGTCACATGAGCATGTGAACCTTTTTCCAGAAAAGAATAGAAATATATTATGACAGAAAGATAAATTGTGGCCACATTTTCCATGGCCCTACAATTTTGGTTGGTGGGACTTAGCAGCATTCCTGTCCCTGTGTGGCCAGACAATGAGCCAGCCAGAATTGCAGGCCCTGTCTCCTGGAGATCATAGGGGCTCTTGCGCAGATCTTCCAGCAAAAACCACTCATTGAAAAGAGCCATCACCCACACGGTGACCAGCAAGGCTGGACACACATGACATGCAAGCAGTATGTTGCAAACTTTAAAGGGCCACAGATTTTTCTTTCAGCTCAGCACAACTGGAATGCTCTGGCAGGCATTGCCCAGAGATAACTCCCTTGGGACTGCTCATCTGTTCCTGTTGCCTCGCCTCCAGTAGAGGGCTCTGGCTATATGCCACACTGTGTCTGAATGATTTGTTTATGTGTTTTGTTTTTCTTGGTTATGTAAATGAAGCTGTGGCTTAGACAGTTCAGTCAATTTCCTAAAAATAATTGAAACAGGAAGCCTTAAATCATTCATGTTGCCATTCTGGACATTTTGCATGATAAATAATCGAATTACATTACTATCCAAATTTATACTGCTTTGTAAAGACTAGTAACCAAGGATACTTGCATAGTCAAAAATATCTTCAAAAAGCGGAATCAGAGAGGCTGAAAATGGACAACAGGAATGAATATAGTAAATCTTTTCCATCCCTATCCTGTGCAAGAAATTTGGGTGTGGGGGGAATTAAAAAATATAGGAGTTAGCCTCTGAGCAAAGAAGAGGGAAATGATAGTGGCCAGCAGGCAAAAGAATTTAAAACAACATTAATATTTTATATGATTTAATTGCTGGCTTTTGTGATTCTGTGAAGTATTGTGTGCTGATAATCTACTTTAATTCCAAAAACCTGCTTCTTACAGCAAAGCATTTTAAAAGATCCTTAAAATGTAATCACCCCAGTTTGAAACCAAATGGCAAACAATAAACCATCAGTGTAATAGCACATTACAAACAGCTATATTATAAATAATACATTTTATCATGCATTTATAGCTCAATATGAAACTAGCAAAAGGTGTTTCAAGCCTTCATAGTATAGACTCGCCAGTGCTGCTGCAGATTGGAAAGACACCTTCATGTGAACCAAGATAGATGCCAATTTTCCCTGCAGAGAATGAAGCTGGCAACCTCTTTTTGCACATATGGTAGATGGATTGGTTAATCAGCCTCTGCTGAGCCTTGGGCCTAAAATTACATAGCAGCCAGACAACTGCAGTGACCCAGCTTTTGTTCACTTATGCAAACAAGACAAATAAACAATCACTTGTTGTTCAGGGGAAAATTAAACTTATATATATAGACGTGTTGATGGTCCTTTAAAACAGCCATATAAATCCAGCTTTTTATAGTAGGATTTGATGAGTATTAAGGAAAAAATACTTATTTTTGGTTATTTGTGTTTTATCAGTAAGTTGCACATAAAGCTTGCAATTAAGGTACTACCAAGTTTTTTTAGTGCAAAATCAATGTTGATTTTTATATTCAGTGCCTGTTTCTTACTTAATTTTATAACCTGCAAGTAAGTTCCAGTTCCATACCATTAATCTGCTGTCACTGCCATTTCACCAATGCAATATCTTTGTCTCATTGTATTTGGTGTTCATTTGTTAGGGTATTTGTTTTCTTTATGGCCATACCTTGGAAATATTTAGTGCTCATTACTGCTATGTCCTTTCTTCCTGAGTTAAAAAAAATTCAAAAGGAAATCAAGTGTGCGTTTCACTTTGAATGCTCAAAGCAGTTTGTACAATAATGTTTCATCAATGATTGAGTTTAGCTAGATTCAGATTTTACTTAAGCTCTTTTTTCAATAAGCAAGAATTCATTATGCTGAAAAACAGAAAAATTTTCCTGTTTAAAAAAAATCTACTGTTAGCATGGTTTTTCTTTAGTTTTTAAATGAATATTTTGTATCTCAATACTTGTTCATAATTTGCGACAGAAAATATAAAAAGCCTACAAAGCAATTGTGCAAGAAAACTGAGAGCAGTTATATGTGACATCATATTATTCTTCCATATGCCTTTTAAAGTCAAAATTCTTACATATTTTTGCATCTTCCTCTGAAATATCTGGTACTGTCCCTGTTAGAAACTGGATATGAAGCTAATTATACATAAGTTCTGATTCAGTATAGAAATTCTCATATAAATCTTTCAAAATCTTGCTTTGCCTAGTACACAGTCACTTTAGAAAGATGGGGTTTAAGATTAGATGGATCAAGTATAATGGATTGGATGGCCTTTTCTTGTGCCCAAAAGTAATGACTTCTTACATTTTTTAGCTTTTAAGTTGGGCTGAAGGATTTTTTTTTTCAAGTATGGTTTAATCACAGAAGAAATGCAGTTTTGGCCAGCTTAAAACTATTCCTAAAGATGACTTGAATTTCTTGAATAATTTTGTCTGAAAAAATTGTTCAGCAATATTCACAAAGTCAGCAAGAATGGGGAGGCAGTGAATGCAGGCTTTTACCCAGTTGTCTGGTAGTTAGAGCATTCATTTAGGATGCAGTAGACCTGGGTTCAGTTTCCCTTTGCCTGAAGGGATCTAAACCATTGTTTCCTGCCTCCTATGAGATTGCCCAAGCCACCATGCTGTATGGCATTGTACATCATGCCCCTTCATTGCCTTCTGTTGGTGCTTTTCCTGTTGATGTGGAATACTTAAATATTCATTGGAGCAGATAATGGATCCCCAGAGTTCCAGCTCCTTGGTGACTACCCAAACCACCAACTTACAGTTATTTTAGAGGGTATTTTATACAAAATGGAGCAGCTTAAGCAGGAGAGCCTGAAAGCAGCCCAACCCAGACAACCAGATAGTGTTCTGATCAACATGCTTTCCTGGAAAAGATAAGAGACTTTGGTCCAAATCCCTGCTATGAATCGAGCAGAGAGCTTGTGTGTCCTATATGTTGGGGGTATGCCCTAACCATTCAGAGGGAGGGAGGTGAGCAGCACCACTATCACCACCTCTTCCTCTTTGTTTTGTGACTGATGCCCAAGTCTAGGCCTTCACACCCATTAGCTTTCTCATGACACTTATTTTCTCAAATGGACACAAAGCAGTGTTTCAGGTCAAATGAAAGATTTTAATTTGAAAGATTTTTATTTTTGCTGAAACTTTTTATTTCAGTTTTTCACCTTGGTTTGAAACAGAACAAATGTAATTTGTTTTCTGGTTTGGCCCCTGAATTGAACAATCAATTATTTTCACTGCCCTGATATTTAAGTCTGAATGCAATGATCATGTTTTGATATTTCAGGACAAGGGTGCTGCAGTAGGTTTCATGAGTGTGTGCTCTCAAGTGAATATACAGTTGCTTCATGAGTGTTTTGACCTGGTGACTTTCCATGGACTCTGCAAACCCCATCCTGATGATGTTCTCAAACTACCACAGGAGCCAAGTATTGAAACAGGTGAAAACAGTGTAAAAATGTTACACAGTGCAGAGTAAGTCAGGCTACATTTATTATTAATGTCTGAATGTGTCATTACTGAGGGCTGGATTGGGACAGGTTCGGCTGATCTAGTCCATCTCTTTCTGCTTCAAGCAGCAAACACAAATAGGTGTGTCTGCTGTAGAGATGGTTGTATAACTCATTACAGAAAGGTCGGACACCTGTTGTTTTTTGTGACATGCTTCTTACTGCTGAGGAGATGGCACACAACAGATTGGGAGATTGGAGGATGTTCAGGATTGAAGGCGTTGTATAAATATTTAAGCTCAGTTTTTGGAGAGTTAGAGCACCAGATGTGTCCCCCACTGGTCATCTATAACTGGCCCGCAAGATGGAGGTTTCACATTGAAGCTGATTCCAATGGCTGACACTAGTTAGGCAGCTGGTTAACTGCAACTGGCAGTAGGTTAAATGTTTATCACATAGACAGGCATCACTACCTTTTGCTACCTTCTGGGTTTTTTTCTCTGTTGTCTACAGCTGTATGTATGGATTGTAATATTTTTGGGGGCAGGACTATCTATTTCTTATGTGTATAGAGGGCAGAGCAGAGTAGCACCAAAACATTCAGAAAGACATAAGCTTAGAGTCAGTTTCTAAGGGTGTGTGTAGACAAAATGAGGGGCATGTGTGCATGACACTTTAAAGCAGGTTAAATGCTTTTGCACTGCTTTAATGGTGTTGGTGTTTGCATGTGTTGGCGGCGTATTGCACATTAATTTCAGCCACTGTAGCACATTCAGTGGCATAATGCTCCTTAAATGACTTTGGAGTGCAGCAAACTAAAACACCTCCGAGGAGTTTTAGTTTGCTGCCCTACAGCCGTGGAACAAAGAACCGGCCTCCATACAGCTCATGGGCTGTGCAGGCAGCCCATTCAGGCAGCCTGGTAGCAGCCCAGGAAGGCAGGCTCCACCAAAGAAAAAAAAAAAAATGGTGAGCCTGATCTTCCCCCCCACCCCTCGGAGCCTGCCTGCCTGCATGAGCTGCACAGGCACCTGATCCTTCCCTCCATGACTGCAGTACTCCCCAGGACCACCCAAGCCGGCTGCCTGCAGGCAGGTGCTGCCTGGGGAGAACCGCTGCTGCCATGGAGGGAAGCACCAGCCTCTTCCCTTCCCACCCTACAGCCCAGGGACCGCTCCGCCTGGTGGCAGCTCGCCCTCCCCTCCCCACTGCCGGAGAGGCAGGTAAGACATGGATGTACATGACACGGAGGTTTACTTCGCCCTAAATCGAAGCGGTGTTTTTAAAAACCCACTGCTTCAGTTTAGGGCGAAGTAAACCCCCATTTTGTCTACACACGCCCTAAGGTACCACCAGCAGTGAAACTCAGGTGGAGAGCAAGGCACCAGCCCCAAGCACCATCTTAGAGGGGGCACCAGAATCAGTACCTTCCCCTTAATCCTGGGAATCCCACAGCAGGAATAGCGCCTGGGCAGTGGAGCCAGGCAGGTACAGCCCTATACCCAGTAATGGATCTGGGGTCCAGGGGAGTGAGCAGAATGGTGTCCTTCTGGTGTGTCTTTACCGCAGCAGGTGCAGCCCCGCTCCTCCTAGTGTATTTGGGCATGGAAGGGAAATAAACAGAGCATCAGAAGCAGCTCCTGGGGAACCTGCGCTGTTGGGCTGCTGTAGCTGGCATGCAGCAAGCCTGTTTTCCAGCAGCCCAAGCCCATAGTGCTGCAGCAGCAGCCCCAGCAGTAGCGGCTGCAGCTTCAGTGCAGAGAGACGGCACAGGCAAAACTCTGTCTCTCTCCCCAACCCTCCCAACTCTCCAGGTGTTTGCATAATCCCCTACCCCCACATCTCCTCAGGGTGGTGAAGGAGATTGCAGCACCTTTGCATGACTTTTCCTTGACCAAGCCCTGCATCATCAAGATTCATAGTTTATGACAAACTCTGTGCTGCCAGAGTATTTGAATTAAGATGTTCATGAATATTCACAATGGCATTATGGTAAGGTCTCTTGTTAGCTGAAGACTTTGTCTGAGAGAATTATTTGGAATGTAACATAACACCAGATCTTACCATGAGACAGCTATTCTATTCAGGTTTTTGTACAGTCTTCATCATTGCAGCAGCTGAGCACCTTCCAGAAGGACATTACACAACATAACTTGCATTTGTCACCTCTCTGTCTCTCTCTTTCTCTTCCTGGGGAAAATTATGTAAGTGTTAGTGTTTGCTTTTGCTTTTTGTGCTACCTGTTATCTTGAATTCCTGAAAACTGTGTCAAAAAGAAGTGGCCCATATGCTTGGAATGGAAAGTGATGGTGAGTCAAAGAGTTCTGAGACCCATGGAAGTTAGCCCCAATCCTTACAAATTTCTGAAAAAGGTCTGTTTCCACACAAATGAGGGCTGCCATAGTGGTAGACAGCTCCTACTTGCTCCTCAGGCATGATGAAGTGGTGACCACTGTCCTCATTCCAGACCTACTGATGATCTTACCTGCAGATCACTGGGCACCTCAAAGATAAAGATAGAGGCCTTGACTTGAACTTGGTATCTGACTGAAATTTGGAGACTTTCACAGCTGAACTGTGTCAAGAGCTTGTTTATACCAGGGGTGTCAAACACACAGCCCTCTGGCCAGATCCAGCCTGCAGAGCTGTTTCCTCTGACCAACAGGATGCCCAGAGGATCCAGGAATTTGGGGTTGGGGCCTGCTGCAGAATTCAGGCTTTTGGGTACAGCCTTTGGTGGCAGGGTGTGAGGAATGACTATGCTGACACAGTGCTGCTTGTGCCACAGCTTGTGCTGTCAGTGCCATTTGCCCTGCTGCCAGCTCTGGATCCAGCCTATAAAGAGCTCCACAGTTCAGAACAGTCCCAGGCCATGGGGTGTGTTTGACGTCCCTGGTTTATACAATTATATATAGCCAAAGTGGCCAATATGAAAAGGATTGTGGTTTGTTCTTGAATCAGAAATTTTTAAAAAAGCAGTGTACGCCTAAAAGCTATGCAGTTGGTCTATCACCAGTAAGTCCTTGCCTCAAAAAGAATTTAAAAAAACCGGTTTACATTTTTTGAATGTATCATCTAGTACTAAATTAGTTGATGTATGAGCATGCTTATGAATTAATTTATCGTAATCAATTAACATTACTTGATCACCTGGTACAAAACTGTGTGCGCCCTCCATTTGTTGTCATTTTGCATATTCTTTTTATTGAACATGTGTACTTTTATGTGGTGCATTTTCCAAAACTCACACTGGAGCTGAATATTTCATACAAGTTTTTCTTCCTATTGTTTGTTTGTCAGCTATTTGGATGAAAGGACTGTGAACAAAATGCTACATTTCTAAAGAGTTTGAATAAAAATATTTCTCAATTAACCTAGTTTCACATCAGTGGAACACATGATACCATAAAGCTGCTCTTTCCCCACTTATTCATAAGGATTGCAGGAAAACTGAAAAGAAACTTTCTTTTCCCATTTTTTTAAGTGAGAAAATATGCTTTTTAAACAGACGATCTTTCAAGTTTTGGTTTCTTAAAAAGAATAATGCAGGAAAAATGTCTTAAGTCAAATGTTTCCCTTCTTCCTATATGATTATGTTTTCAAAAATGTTCTTTAAAGATCACCCTGTCATAGCTTGTTTATGATAAACAAAGCATCTGTGTATACCGGTTGCATTTTTGTATTCTGTAGATAAAACTTTTAATGGTATGGGCTTGCCTGTATGCTTAAACCCAATAGAAATACTCATATGCTTATAGTTAAGTGGATGAGTATATGTTATAGGAACAGCACCTTGTTGTGGATAAAGCCTTTGTGCACTGTATTGAAAATTTGGGGCAAAATTGTTTCCTGATGTGAAATCAGTGTAGCTACATTAAGTAATTTACACCAACAGAAATGTGGTCTGTTATTATATATCTTTATGAATTCAAAAGCTGAGAATTTAAAATATAAGCCACATTCTATTGTAGAAGGAATTCTCTGTGCCTGTATGAATAACCATAATAATGAGAATTTTCAAGCTGCTTAGAATGTTTTAGCTCTTGTAAGTGGAGACCACAGGTTGTTATTGTTTTTCCTTTCAAAATGTAATACTGAATAACAATAATGAAAAAGTATTCAAAATCTGTATTTAATGTAACGTTGATATACCACTCAGATTTCATGATAATTACAGTAATTTTGTTATTACTCTATATGGAGTCAGGAATTAGTAGCTAGAAAATATTCTGATTCAGTAGGAATAATTCAAGAGGCTTTTGTCAGGCTTCATGTTGAACTGGCTTTTTGATCCTGCAGACTTTTTTATATCTGCTATTAACCTGGGAAGCACAGAATTCTTCTAATTTTCTTTTGGTCAAAGTTTCTTACATTGCTTATAATAACTATAGTTTATATTCTTCAGACCACATGTCTATGGTATGGTACACATAGCAGTGATGCAACCATGTTTGATAGTGGTGGATGGAGAACCATTAGTGTTCAGTTTTACTATGAAGTCAGAAACAACATATCAATATTTATATGGAAACTGGAGGCTTGTATTAATTAACTTCTGACACCTGCAAGCCTGTTTATAATGAGAGACGTTGTTGGATTAATCAGGACAACATTTGATCATTTCTATGAAGTCGCCCATCTGTGATACCCCTGGAGAAACCACTTATTATAGTCTGCATGTTTTTGTTCAACCTGCACATTGCATCAGCATTTTTTCCTTCTGACAGTGTTTATAGATTTGTAGAAATATTCTTGGCTAATTTATTTTAATCCATGGAATACATTTTTAAGTGAGATAGCCCACAACTGTCCCGAGTCTATTGACATAAGAGAATGTAAATGTATTAACTACGTTTCCTGAGACAAAGCATAACAGTCATATTTTTTTGGTCTTGTTTGTTTGGTTTTTGAGGTTCTCCTTCCTCAGGTTTGCTCTCATTCTCCCCAATACAAACATCATCACGTTCATAATTCATTGTTTTGGATATTTTCTCTAGAAATGATACTTTTTCCTTAGTACAAAGAGTTTTGTTAATTAAATTTTCTTTCCTGAGACTTCATTTTAATATTAAAAAAAAAAAATCTACAAATGGGTCTGTAGAATTTGAAAGGTGACATTTTAAGGAGTTAGGATAAATAGTGAAAATATATTAAGTCATTTACATAAAGTCATCCTACTTCTTTATTGTTGAGATTTTTGGAGGTTTTGATTAATTGAGGCTGTCAGCATTTAAATGTTTCTCTCCTAGATGAGTTCTAGTAAGTGAATGTTTGTGATCAGTTTGCTTCTGTAATTAATATTAAAAGTAATTTTGATCATTGTAGCAGGATTTCATATTACCTGAAGATTAACTCACTTGACATTGCCTCATAAAATAACTGTGTTCTGAATACCCTCTCTATAGACTTTAAGGCAATATAGTTATTGCTTTGGTTGTAAGTTTTGGTTCCAGAGTATTGAGAACCTTTCAGCAATTGAGTGGGGGCTTGGGGTGGTAAGGCGCATGGTTGACAGCCCAGATGTTGCAAGGTCAAGGCCACAGTACCCTGTCAGATTCCAGTGAATCTGTGAATTCTGCTAAATACGTTGTCACATGAAAAAGGAAGGGAAGCAATTGATTAATGCAGAATCCCATCATTAATATCATTGTGCAGATCTGAAATTTGATTTCAGCCAATTTGATTGTGTGCTGTACTTTCCTATCTGTGGAGCCCTTTCTTCCCTGTTTTACATGTTAATGTTTAAAACCTTTTAAAAAATGTATCTGTGTCCTCTATCATAATGGATGTTCATTAGTGCCAGTGAGTTTCAATCTTTTTAGTTTAAAACACGGCAAAGATCCTTTATAACTAGCTGACATGGCTAGTTACCTCAGTATTCAATGGAGAAGTTCCCTGGATTGTACTGAAAATCAGAGGTATCCTGGGCCATGGCTCAGACTAGGATGCTGAAACCCACTGCCCAGCTGGAAGATCCTTTGGGGCTAAGATGTGTCCCAAATCCACGTGCAGATCCTGCAGCTCTTCAAAGGAACGGCAGCAGTTGTTTGAAGGATCCTGGGACATGTCTGATGTGAACTGCCCCCCTCCCCCCGCAAGGCAGGCACCAACTTCAATCTCTCAATAGACACCAGTTTTATTGAAGAAGATAGGTAAGTGGCAAGGTAGGGGAGGCTTCTTTTAGAATGCCAGCCAAATTGAGACAGTCAGAAATGCAAATTAATTAGCGCCTAGGAGCTCCCATACAATCTGCCCTTTAAAGTCCAAATTTAACCGTAATAAAAGTTGTAGGAATGCATAGAAAACAGACAAAGGAAAGTCTCTTCTGTTTGATATTTTTAGTTTTTGTTCTTTTAGTACTTCTTTTTGTTCTTCTATTTAGTAGCGCGTGTAACATAAACTATAGCAAAGGGAGTAGCCAGTTTATAGGAAAAACTACTCACCCTTGAATTGCAAGAAAGAATGGATCATTCTGACCATAAAAGGCAGGTGTCTAGGCCTAGGACAGGGTTAGGACTAGATTTATCTCTTGAAGTACCTTCTTGCCCATTTTTTTAAGGATTTTATGACTAGTATCCTCATTTAGAATTTTCAGGACTACGTCATATTTGTCAGTCAGTTTTTCAGTCACTGTCCATCCTCTCCCCATTCTAGATACTATACAAATTATATTTTACTCAGAGGATCCTGAAGTGCAAACTTTAATAAAATGTCACAAGAGTACCTGTGAAACAGGAAATTAAGTATTTTCATTTTATAGATAATAATCATAATAATGTATTTTCCTTTAGTACTTACCATCTAGTCTCACAGCCCTCACTGAAGTATGCCTCACACCATCCCCATGAAGTAGAAAAGTATTATTCCCATATTAAAGGTGGAGAAACTGATAGGGGTAGGTAAAGTGACTTTCCTAATGTCATGGAGCATATGAGAAACAGAGATTGATGCTGTCTACCAAGAGGGTCATATAATATCCAGTCAGTATTCTTACCACATGACCCCTTCAGATGGAGTCAAAATGTTTTAAATCTGAACATGTTAAGAATTCTGTCCAGATTATCCTTCGTTCAAATCCTCTTTTAAAGTCACTTCTACAAAGGTATCTTCACAGTAAATAATCAGATATGATGAATGTTTAGCCATGGTCATAAGAAACATCTTAATAAAGATGTTCTACTTCAAATTATACTTTAGGTACTGCTGTGATATATATATCTCCAATTCATACCTCCGTTTGATGCATTCATTCTTTTTCATTATTTAGATAAAGATAAAAGCAGCCAAACAAGTCAACGAGCAGAATCTGTTTTCTCTCAAAGCTCTGAATGTATTACTGCTCATGATATGGATATTCAGGTAATGATATCAAATATACTTCCCTGGATATTTAAAGAAATGCCATAACTATTGAATTGTGTTAAATATGCTTTATTATTTTAAGTGTTAAGGAAATAAGTTGGGAATTTTTATTGCTTAGCTAAAAACTATGTGCTATCCATGCTTGGTCTCATTATATTCTTCCTCTGTCCTCCCATCCAGAGTTTGTTTTAGGCTCTAAAAATATGAGATTTAATTAAGATGAAGTGATTAAAATAGGATTCAGTTCTATTAGAGGCAAAGTATGATAGTTATCTCAGAGTGCTTTGATAGCCTTAGAAGGAAGCCTGAATATCCCATATGAATACATGCCTCTTCAATAATACAGCTGTGTAACCCAGTTCTTTTTAGAGTTGGCACAGAAAACCTGAAAATAGTGGGCCAGTTTCTCAGCTGTTGTGAGTAAGCTTAGCTCTGTCAAAATCCATTATATTAATGCTAATTTAAATCAGCCAAGGATCTTGCCTATCATTATGAAGTTCGTAATAATTCATCTGAGAATTACTATATTATGGTGATACCAAGATTTTACTTTAAGATAAACTGGGAACCTGAATCAAATACTGCAGCATTTTCAGCACTAAGGTACTTGGTAGTGCCCAGCAGAGCTGGTTAAATGCTTAATTGCTTCTGCAAACTGCTCTAATGCCCAGTTTCTCCTGTACTTTCAAAGAGGTCAGAATATTAAATTGCCTCTGATTTCCAGTCTTTTCACATTACCTTAAAAGGATTACCTATTTACCTGTGCAGAAAGGCAGCGGGAAGTTTTGAATGACTTACAAGCTTTTACAGGGAAAGATTATTTGGAAATTCCTGGCTTTGGGTTGTCATAAGACAAGAAAACCTGGGCAATAGATGTTTGTCTTGTTCTGTGAAAGTTATCCCAACATTTCAAGACTCTTCATGTTCTGCTTCAGAGCAGTTGGAACTCTTCCACTTTGTGTACCAATAAATATTCAATGGAGCAGGGACTTAAACCTTCATCTCCCATGTCCCAGGTGTTAGGACTCTGACAGAGGTGGATCGCTACAGTTCAGGCAGTTTTCTATCCACCTTACAGTGCATTCATCTAACCCATGCTTCCTTAGCTTGTTTGCAAGAATGTTATGGGAGACTGTGTCATGGAGTGGGGCCTAGGAGCAGCTGTGATCCCTCTAGCGCCCCCTGCCGCGTCAAGTAGGCGATCCAGCACCCTCTTTTCTTGCCCGCCACATCTTGTTGGTATGTATAATTTTATAGGGGAGGCTGCCTTACGGTCCCCTTGGACACGGTGCTATGCTTATACTGTCCCCCGTTCCGTATGGAGTGACCTGGTGCACCCCCAGCCTTATGGGCCATGCGTGCCTCCTACCTCCCCTTTAGCACGCCCCAAGCCTCGCAGCTCTTCCGGACGTTATCTGGTCCCTTTCCTTTCTGCACCCTGCCAGGTGCCCTTGGGCTTGTCACGCAACCGGTGCCTCCCTCTAGCGCCCCTGGGCTTGTCACGCAACCGGTGCCCCTTCTCTAGCACCTCTGGGCTTGTCACGCAACCGGCGCCCCTTCTCTAGCACCTCTGGGCTTGTCACGCAACTGGCGCCCCTTCTCTAGTCGTCTGCCCTCTCGGGCTTACTAACAGTACTTGTCCCAAGTGGGCTCAGGCGGCCTGAGCCTTACCTAGCCCCTTTGACCCCTCGGGGTTCCCACCACTGTGGAGCCCCTCTGGGACTCCTTCCATTTGGGCTCAGGCGGCCTGAGCCTTACCTGGCCCCTCTGACCCTTCGGGGTTCCCATCACTGTGGAGCCCCTCTGGGACTCTTTCCCATTTGGGCTCAGGTGGCCTGAGCCTTACCTGGCCCCTCTGACCCTTCGGTCTGGGACTCTTTTCAGTCCGCACCCCTCCTGGGGTTTCTATCACAAATATGCGCCCCTCAGGGGCTTCTCTCAACACGTGCCCTCACCGGGGCCTCTCTCTCTGTTCGCCCCTTCTTGGGGCCGGGATCTAAACCCCCACACTGTAGCACCACACTCTGGCGCTGGGAGCACCCCACCTCTCTGGGGAGCTCCTAATGAGGCCTCCTCCACCCCTACAGCCTCTCCCGGTCCTCCGGTCTAACAATAACTCAACAGAACCATAAGCCCATCGGCTGCAACACAACAGTAAGCCTTCTGGCTATAACACAAAGTCTAGGCCCAACCTGGCTTTCCTGCAAAACGTCCCGGTCAGGGTTCTCTCCACCCATGCCACAATGCAGCCGCTCTGCTCTGCTCTGGTGCTCTTCAGGCTGCCAGAGGTGAACTGCTCACTAGGCTTTGGCCTGGGATGCTTATAAAGGCCCGGCCCTGCCCCCTTCTGGTCATGTGACCAGACTAGTTGCCCTGGCAGCTAGCACCTGGGCTCTCTTAAGGAGTTAAAGCTGCCCTCATTCTTTCCTAGGAACAGGGCACCTCAGTGCCCCTGTGACAGACTGTATCAAAAGCCTTGCTTTTAAAGTCAAGGTATATCATGTCCACTGCTCTCCCTACATCCATAGCACCAGTCATCTCATCATAGAAGGCAATCGTGTTGGTCAGGCATGACTTGCCCTTGGTGAATCCATGCTGACTGTTCCTAATCAGCTTCTTCTCCTCCCAGTACTTAGAAATGGATTTGTTGAGGACCTGTTCCACGATGTTTCTAGGGACTGAGGTGAGGCTGACCAGTCTGTAGTTCCCCAGATCCTCCTTCCCCTTCTTAAAGATGGGCACTACGTTTGCCCTTTTCCAGTCATCCAGGACCTCTCCCAGTCAGAGAGAACCAGACCAAACCAAATACAGCACAGTAAGGAATAGTTGTAGGAGTGGGTGTGAGAAATACCCAGGAGTAGCAAAGACTATTAGCAGAAGAAAAGAAGCTGATAACTGGGAGGTCAAGTCCTATCAAAAAAGGACATTCTCACCTCTTGTGTGGAAAGAATTCAGGAGTCAGGGAAATTATCATGTGCTGTAAAACTGATATCAGTGTTTAGTACTTGATTCTTGGTGTCCAGCCAGTTTATGAATTTTTTTTCCCAAGTTTGCCTTTTAAAGGTGTCAAGTAGATTTCTCTTGAGCACGAAGATAACAAGGTCAGAGTGAGAGTGGCTGTTCTGTGAGAACTGTGCTCCTAATGTTGTTTGTGTGTCTCTGTCCTTTTATATATATTTTTTTCTGTGAGAATTCATTCTGATCCATAGTTACAGTTTAGTTTAACCACGTATTTGCTATGTTGGCATCTCATGCATTTTCCAGGTGTATTGTATGTTAGGAAAGGCACGTGTAGGAACCATGGATTCTGATGGTTTTGTCATGGGGGATGTTGATAGTAGTGGCAGTGGAGAGTTTGCAAGGTTAGGGGTTTGTTTGAAAGCCAGGAATGGAGGGGCTGGATTTTATCTTTGTAGAGTATAAACTGTAGTTGTTTGATGACCCTTCTGATCAGTTTATGTGGGATGGTAGGCGACCATCAGGGCTGTGTGGTTTACAGGGGCATTTCTTTTTGTATTGTAGTAGGGTTTTTTTTCTACGCTAGTAAGTTACTGTGCGCATTTGGATAGCTCTTTGAAATGCATGGTCTACTTCTCTTTTGAAGTGTTCTTGTTGTATAAAGGCAGATTTTAGGCTGGCCAGGTGTTCTCTTTGAAGCAGCTGTGGTGGTGTTTGAGGGCCTGACTGTAGATTACAGGGCTTTTTTGGTGTGTTTGGGATGATTGCTGGTCTTGTGGATATAAGTATGGTGGTCTGTTTTCTGCATATAGTAGTTTGTAGGGGTCCCATCCAGAATATGGATTTTATGGTATCTAAAAAGGTGATGTTAGTGTAGGGTGTATTCCAGCGAAAGTTTGATCAAGTGGTAATAGTTGTTAAACCTGTGGTGGAAGTCAGTAAGTGAGTCCAGATAATGAAAATATCATCTGTGTAGCACAGATGTACTGCCAGGTTGAAGGTGTATTTTTCTAGAAATGTTTTCTCCAGGTGGCTCATGAAAAAGTTGGCATATTGAGGGGCTGTCTTTGTGTCCATAGCTGTGTCCATGGTTTGGAGGAAATGATGACTTTTGAAAGTGGAGTTATGGGTGAGGATGAAGTGAATGATTCGTGCAACATGTTGCAAATCTGGATGTACTTCATGTTCTTTAAGGTAAAACGTACTAACAGCTTTTCCTGGTACAGTCTGTTGCACCTCTGTTAGGTTATTGCAGCTTATTCCAGAGACAAGACTGTCAGGCTGTGTATGCTGTCTGGCCACCTAGTGGTGAAGGAGCAACAGTGCAACTTTGAAGAAAGAGATGTAAAAATGACTGTCACGCCTACTTGATTTGGGTCAGACCCCAATATAATCAGTCCTAGGTCAAATGAAATGTCTGTTTACAGCCTATTAGTCATTCTTTTAAGATCCAGAGGGAAAAAAAGCATGACTGTGGGTTCATGAATGTTCATTTGTCTATTACTAATCACACATTCTACAGATTGAAGCCAAAACTGAAGATATGCCTTCCCAAGCCTCAGATACTGTTGCCACACCATCTCCAACTGGAAGTGTTCAAACTAATGTGTCAGAGGTGAGCTCAGTGTGCAGCAGAGTATTTTGCAAAATACTTGTGCTTTGTGCATTTCTTAATTATGTTAATCTTGTGGTATGGACCTGCTGAAGACTTTCCCATTTTGGTCAGTTTGCCCAGTATTTGATGGTTTGTTCCTTTTTTCTTTATTTTTTTTAAGTCTCAACCCCCTGTACCATATTATCACAACAGAATCTCAGAATTAATTTTTAAAAGTAAATTTCAGAGGAAAGATTGAAATGGTGTGCCCTAAATGCAGAAAAAAGGAACCAGAAATCAAATAGGGAGCCAAGGTTGTTGTTAAAATCCTGATGATTTTAAACCAAACTCCTGAATGTTTGAGGCTGGCAATAATGCTTTCCATGCAGCTGTGCCCCTGCATCACAGAAAAGTCATCTCTCACTGGCCCAGAATAAGCCAACATGAGGAGAATCATATGGGGCCTGACTGGATCTGGGGCAGCTATAGTCATACAGCTCCTGTAGTCGGCAACCTCTGCATTGCATTCTACTCTCTGCCTGGTGAGCAGTGGATTCTGTGTTTCCTCCTCCCCATTCTCCCAAAGCACCTGTTTCTTTTCCCAACCAGATCCTATTTACTTGGGCTTTTATAGGGGGAGGCATTGTTGCTTTCATTCAGAATGATCAGTGAATTTCAAAGAAACTGAATAATTGGCTGTTTCCCAACACTATCAATGCTGTGAGATTTGCTTTTACTCTTTCATAATGCATGATTTTTGTATAATTTTATTCAACCTTTTAGTTTGTAAAAGATCAGTTTTCAAAAAGTACGTTTTGTTGTTTGCTTTTTAATTATAAATGAAATATAGAATGTCCTAAGACCTGTCCTTTCACTGCTAAGTAGAAGTTGAATTTAGTAGACCAGGGTTGTCCAACTGTTAGCCTGCTTGTAGTTCTGGAGGGGTTGAGTTGCAGCCTGCAGGGCTTGTTGGTGCAGCTGCCAGAGCTATTGTGTTGGCACAGCTCTGGAACTCAGTGGGAGGAAATCCAGGTCTTCCATTGCTGTTAGGAACTAAAATCAGCAGCAGGAGAAAAGGAAGGGCAAGCGTGGCAGTGCACCTTTGGGTGCTTGCCACTTTAAGGGCTTGAGCAGGCTGTGAGGCAGCCTGCAGGTAGGAGCCAACCCAATCAGGTGGTCACATGACAGCCAGGAGGCCACCTGATTGGAGCAGGGCTGAGTAGCCTCAGTATAAGAGCAGGACCTGAGGAGCCGGGCCTGCAGTTGCAACTGGAGAGCTGAAGGTTGAACATCTCCCAGCCAGATCCTGCTCCCAAAACAACTGGAGGTCAGAGTAGGAATTATGGGGATGGAGGAGGTTCCTGAGGACCCTGTTTGGGGTCCAGCACCTTTAGAAGGGGGCTCAGTGCCTGTGGCCTGCTGAGAGGAGAACTCAGGATAAGCCCAGAGAGGAGCTGTATGCACAGGGGCTTTGTGAGAGAGCAAGAAGGTATGAAAACTGGTCCTAGGGCATGACCTGAAACTACAGCCTGCTGGGGTTGGATGGTGTGGTGGGGCTCCCTGTGACAGGGCAGTCCCCAGGAAATACCACACCTGTGCCTCCTCAGTGAAAGGCAAGTATGGGGTGCTGGAAAGCCTCAGCCCCCATTGCCCTGCGGGTGACCCTGTGGAGGGTAAAGGCTAGGAAAGTACACCCCAACAGAACAGCATAGGGCCAAGGCCCACAGAGTGAGGGCAGTGTGGGGAGGGGCCTGAGAAGCTGGACCCATATGGGAGAGAGGGCTAGCTGCTCAAGAACCTAGCCAGAAAACCTTTGACTGGCCTGTGCTGGGGCCAGGACTAGGATGGTTGAAAGGCAAAAGCACCCACTGTGAGCGACAGCCAGAGCCAGTTGCCTAGAGTCCGAAGTGGCTTAGAGGTGAGGCCAGGGCCTGCGAGGCCAGAGGTCCCATAGGGGGCTACTGCTGAGAGTGAAATGGGTGTAGGAAGTTTGTAGCCCTGAATGATGGCGGAGGTTAGGCTGCCTGAGTAGGAGGGATCTGGGCTGGGGTCTGAAAGTCAGCCGGGAATATAGTGTAGGGCTGGAGCTTATAGTGATGCCATCTGCAAGGCATGGGACATGGTGAAGGGAAGGTCAGAGCTGTGTATATCACCTTTGGCATCAGGGCATTAAAAATGGGCAGCTTCCCACCTAGAAACATCAATTCAATTACATCAAAGGTGTGGCAGGAGAGTCAGGTGGGGGGACTGCCCTAGGCAACTGGGCATGCCGATATTGTAAGTGGCCTTGAGACGGTCTCCTGTCACAGCAAGCAACAGTGGTATTAATCCCTGGGTTCTGGAGCCACGTCATTGCAGTGGCTCCAGCATCTACACTGACAAGTCACCACCAGAGGTGGGTCATCCAGTTAGCAAGAAGTTCTGCATCCCAGATCCAACGTACAGGGCCAAATGAGTTGGCTGCCCCTGCACCAGACCATTGGATTTGCATTGGAACTCAGGGAAAGTACCACTGGGGCAGGAGTTTTGTCTCTCTTTTGTTCCATAGCATTTAATATAGTTTTGTCCTTCTGGTCCATGACTAGGACTTCTAGGCATGATGATGATACAAATTATAAATAGTGAAACTAAAGTTTAACTCCCTGATGGAGGCCTGAAAGGAGAATTTTTCTTAGTTACTTCTTTTCCTGAAGTGGCAGTGAATATAGTACAAATACTCTTAGATAAAAAAAATTGTATTTCTGTTAGTAAAATGGAACTTGTACAAATAGTATGCCAAATTTGATTCATGCCCTGATTTGGATGGGGTGTGTGTTAGCAGAGAATTTGTCCCATGGAATTGTAAACATTTATAGTTCTTTTATTCTTTTCTTCAGTATAGTATCAAAGCTGTGCTGTTTTTCTTCAGATATTCTCTTCATTGTTCTACCGTTTAAATATAGCAATACAGATTTCTACTTGTCTTTTTAATATGGCTAAGAACAAAATCTTTACATTAAAATATTTCTAAATCTGAATATGTATTATTGCCTCATATAGGCATTCTAATGAGAACTATTAGTTTCTGAATATATTTGTTTCTTTTAAAAGTGCTTAAAACCTCTTACAACAGGCATTAACTGTTTTATAAATTTGCATTCCCCCTGCCCTGCTTAAACTTCTTTCTTTGTCAAAAGCCCTTCTTTTCTGTATAGAATGATGTAACAAGAATGATGCAACAAATCTCATTCAACAAAAAGTGAAATCTGATTTTATTTGGGTCTTCTTGCTACAGAAGGATGGAACAAACATTGTTTCCAATGCTGAATTGCCCTTAGGTGATGTCACAGGCACAGATTTTAAAACCACTGGGATACCTACCCTGGAGACTGATGAGGAAGATGCCTTTCATCCTGTGTACAGAGGAGCTGTATCTGCCTTCTGCATTCAGCTGTTTTGTATTGATGAGAAGCATGAAGCAAGGTATGTACAGATATATAGGAATTTGGTTTCCAGTTTTCAGTAACAACTTACTGTAACACTCTATTAGGTATTAGGTATGACAGGTTCTACTAAAGTTAAGCTTGAATTAGTTTCCACCTAACCTCTTGTATGCATTCACTCATATTTTTTAAAAATCTTTTACCTTCTACCTGAAATTGTCCAAAGGTTCTCTCTGATGGTATGCCCTGAGCAATATAGTGTTTACCAGGCTGCAGTGTTTAACAGCAGCTGCACTTCTTGGGAAAACCATGGATTAACATGAAGAGTACCAGATGTTAGGTTTTTGTCACTGTTGCTAGTTAAATAGAAAGTGGGGAGTTGGGCTTTTTTTACTGCCCTGACAATAGATATTCCTGCTTCCATTCTTATTTTCCAGGGTTTTCAAGTATTCTGTCAACTTAGTAGTATCTACCCCAGAGGGCTATCCTGGTTGGATGTGTCTTTAACCTTGAAAGGTAGCACCTGATTACCTTAGACTTTACAGGCCTTAGTGCTGTACAGGAGGGATGCAAATTTGCTTCAAAGAAATTCCTTTGTATTTCTCACAGCTCTTTGGAAATGTACCAATATATCCCTGTATTAGAAAAAGCCATGTTAGAAATGATTATTCTGAGTGGAAATGTTATTAAGCCCCCGGCTACCAGGTGAAAGAGGAAAGGTCTGAAATTGTAATTTCTGGAATTCATTGCCATAAGATGCAGAAACTGACAATTTAATCAGTTTCAAAAGAGATTTAGACAGATTTACATAGGATAGGTCCATCAGTGGATACTAAAGAACACAACAGGTGCAAGTTCCAAATTTGGACTTCCTGGGCCACTAAATCCTGGAAGCTGTAAAGGAAGAAGGGTGAGAATAGATCAGTCTGGATGGACCCTGTTTAATTACTCATTTCCTTAGCACCCACTCAGTCTCTGTGAGATACAGGATTCTGAGCTAGATGGAACTCTGGTCTGATCCATTATGGCATCCCTTATGTTCTTATGTGTAAATACTTCTCAGTATTCAGAAAGAGAGAAGGGCACAGGCCTATCCAGGATCTCAGACTCTTTGAATTTCATATAGAAAAATTAAATTCTAAATTGTGTCTGGATACAGTAACACCACCCAAAATAGAAGACTGTGTGCCCAGGACTTTGTCATCATTTACATAGGGATACATCTCAAGCACAGAATGTATTTCAAATTTTTTATGAGAATAGCAACTAGCAACAGCAATACAACATAGATTCATGGATTGTAAGGCCAGAAGGGACCTTGGAAGATCATCTGGTCCAGCCCCCTGCACCAAGCAGGAAAGAAAGCTGGGGGTCAAGTGACACCAGCAAGGTGACTGTCTAGTCTCCTCTTGATGATTTCCAGGGTAGGTGATTGCATCACCTCTGGTGGCAGCTTATTCCACAATCTGGACACCCTGATTGTGAAGTTTTTCCTAATGTTGAGCATGAATCAGTCTTCCAGGAGTTAGTGGCCATTACTCCTCATTTTCCCACTGTGTGCCCTGGTGAACAATTGCTCACCAAGCCCTTGATGTACTCCCCTAGTGTAGCAGTAAGCTGCTACCAGGTCCTCTCTCAGCCTTCTTTTCTTCAGGCTGAAGAGTCCCAGATTGTTCAGTTTTTCCTCATATGGCTTGCTGTGTAAGACCCTGATCATATGGTTGGCTCTTCTTTGGACTTTATCAAGCTTGTCCATGTCCTTGTTAAAGTGTAGCACCCAGAACTGGATGTGGTACTCCAGCTGCGGTTTCACCAGTGCTGAGACCACATATTACCTATTGGGATGGTGCAGTGACCATTTATTTTAAAGTAGGAGAATGAATGTCCTTTTTTATTTAGATCAAAGGTATCAAACATATAGACTACAGATCCAGCTTGAAGAATGGTTTTGTATTGCCACCATGACCCGAAGTATTTAAGGCTGAAGTACTGAATCCCTTTTCCAGTTCAGTCTTCACAAATAGGAGCAACAATCAGATGATGAGTGCAATTGGCAACCAACATAAGGAAGGACAAACAGCATAGAGGAGTAGAACAGATTAGGAATTATTTCAAGAAGATGTTTTCAAGTCAGTAGGGCCAGATAGGATGCATGCTAGGATGCTGAAGGAATTACCTGATATTAATTTTAGGGCCAGTAGCTATCCTCTTTGAGAACTCCAATCAGGATCCTCCATGTAGTCATTAGCTATCCTCCAGGTCAAGTCCCACATGCCTGGAACAAGGCAAATATGACATCCATCTTCATGAAGCATAAGGAGGAGGATCTGGGGAATTACAGATCTGTCAGTCTGACCTCCATACCTGGAAAGATCATGGAGCAGGTCTTCCAGGAATCTTTTTTGAAGCATCTAGGGAAGAACAAGGTGACAAGGAACAGCCAGTATGGATTCATCAAGAGCAAGTCATTCCAGACCAAATAGATTTCCTTCTGTGATAAGATGACAGGGTCTGCGGATTGGGGAGAGTAATGGATTGATATACTTTGGCTTTTGACTTTGTCTCTTAAGGCAATCTCATTAACAGGCTAAGGAAATACAGTCTAGAGCAGGGGTTCTCAAACTGTAGTATGCATACCCCTGGAGGTATACAAGACATCTCTGGGGGGTATGTGGAGAAATTGTGTATTGGCGGATTGAATTTTCATTATAATAATAATTGGTATTTAAGGTGTTAAAATATAAAAGGTATGCTGGTAGGGGCACACGGGCAGCTGGTAAATCTGGAAAAGGGTACGCAATAAGAAAAGGTTTGGGACCCTGTGGTCTAAATGGAAGTAGTGTGCAATGGATACATAACTGGTTGAATCATCATAGTCAATGAGTAATTATCAATAGCTCAATGTTAGTTGGTAGAAGGTATCAAGTGGGGTTCCCCAGGGGTCTGTCCTTTGTTACTGTTTAATATCTTCATTAATGACTTAGACAATAGGATTGAGTGCATGCTTAGCAAATTTGTGGATGACACCAAGTTGGGTGGAGTTGCAGATTCTCTAAAGGGTAGGGCTAGGATCGTGATTGACCTAGAAAGACTGGAGAAACGGGCCTCAATCATTCTGTTGAGATTAAACAAGGACAAGTTCTGCATTTAGGACAGAATAACATCATGCACAAATAATGACTAGGGAATGACTGCCCAGGCTGCAGTACTGTAGAGAAGGACCTGGGGGTTATAGTAGATCGTAATTTGAATATGAGCCAACAGCATGCTCTGTTGAAAAAAAAAAAAAGCCAACAGCATACTCAGTTGGATTAACAGTGTCACTTGCACATTGAGAGACGCTTGTGAGGCCCCACTTGGAATACTGAGTCCAGTTTGGGGCCCCAGACTTCAAGAAGGATGTGGCAAGTTTGTCAAGAGTCCAGCACAGAGCAACAAAAATGATAAAGGGTCTTGGAAGCAAAACTTACAATGAGAGGCTGAAAGCTCTGGTGTTACTTAGTCTGGAGAACAGATTACTGTGGGAGGATTTGATGTCTTCAAATATCTGACAAGCAGTTATAGAAAGGATGGAGACGGTCTTTTCTTTGTAACCAGAATGATTTTGCAGTGGCCAGGGCTACCTGTATTGCCCCTTTATATACTCTCTGGAAATTAGACTGGGTGGGGAGAAAGGTATTTACAGCTGGATCTCAACAATAAATGGTGATCCTCCTTGACTAGACTCAGGACCAAACAGATGCCTGTAGCTGTTTTGGCTGGATGTAGACTTTCCATTCCAAAGGCGAAAAGATGTTGCCCGGCTGGAAGACACTATCCATTATGCTTTAGAATGTTCTTTATATAATGACATAAGGAGAAAGTATTTATCACCATTCTTACAGAAATTGATATACTTTCTTTGTGACCATAGGGGACAGGACTAGGAGGCATGGCCTCAAGCTTCAGCAGGGGAAGTTTAGGTTGGAGATTAGAAGGAACTTTCTGACTGTGAATGGGGTCAAGCAATGGAACAGGCTACCTAGAGAAACTGTGGAATCTCCCTCTTTGGAAGTTTTCAAGAATAGGTTGGACAGACACTTGACTGGGCCAGTTTAGTCAGGAATGATCCTGACGTGAGCACAGCCTGGACTAGATGACCTTGTGAGGTCCCTTCCAGTTCTACTTTCCTATGATCCTGTTGAAATCTTCTCAAATCTAAATTTTTATTTAAAAAAAATCTAAATTTTCTGTGGTGACTGTAGATAGGCCTCTTCTAAATGTAAACTGGTCATGCCGTTGATGTTTACGTGGGTCTACAGGCAGTTTGATAGTGTAGGCCAGAGGAATAAGTCCCCTCTGTTAATCTGATTGGAGTGTCAGCCTTATTGTCCCGTGACTATCTATCTCTGCCAAAATTATTTGATCGCTGATCATATTAGTGGGTAAATGTAGATAAGGAGTGGAAATAAAGCGCACACATATGGAAAAAGCAAATGGAAATTGAGATTTGCTGTAGGGAGAGAAGTACAGGAGACTCTTGAAGTCAGAGAAATGAGGAGGAAAATAGAGCATGTGACACAAGGGTCAGGGATAACAATGAACCAAAAATGAACGAGGTTTCTTAGTGATGAATGAAACTGAGCAGGGAACTAATAATAAAATGTTCAACTACATATAAGCAGTATTCTCCCATAGATCCTTAGCAGGACCTCACACTAATTTCATGGCCATTCCATTGTGCATTGTGGGGAGTATGTAGTTCTAAACTTATTCCCCTGACCATAAGCCATATTTTAAGCACAGAATTTTCCTCTTTCCTTCAAATGAGGCTCCTGATCCTGATGATTTGCTGCTCAAAAAAACACCCTGAGAAGACTTCAAAGATCAATTGCTTATTACAGTACTTTATTCACTGGAGCTTATCTATAGAGGATAATTTACTAGTATAATTATCTCATTATAATATCAGTTTAACTTGCTAGGTGGACAGAATAATAAGAGCATACACACAGGGACTTGTACTGATATAACTATCAAGGAATAACTATACCATGATCGTTATGCCAGTACATTTCCTAATGTGGATGATCCTTGAGGCTTACGGTAAAGTATCCAAACACTTTATTCTCCAGAGAAGATTATAGTATACAGAAACTTTCCTAGATGCATTTTCTCCAGAACAAGTTCTCTTTCATAGTGGATCTGACAAAGAATTTGCCAGAGGCAGTAAGAACCAATAGAAGTGAAGTTACAGATTGCTAAGTTTGAAGTACCTGCAGCACATTTCAATGAGACAGCCTCTGTAGGCCCTGGGCAACTGACATTATCTGAGCTTCAGTGACTTCTAGACAGTCCAGGAACAGACTGTAATTAGGAATAGATTTCAAAATTTCCTCCAGTACCAACTGCACTAACCAATGATGCATCTTGTTTGGAATGAGAAGCCCATCCAGAGAAGTTAGGCTCTCAGGGCATTTGGGTCCTGATCCACAAAGGTGTTTAGGTGCCTAATTTCTATTGATTTCCACCTAAATAGGTACAGGAGGCCCATATAACTTTGAGCAACTAAATCTTATTCCTTTTGAAGCACAGAAGGTGAAAGTATATTATCTGGGTAGGGTGGCAATCCTATTTGTTCTGAGAACTATGAGGTACTTTTGGTGTCCCATAAGGTAGCTTTGTTTCAAAAGTACTAATAGGCTACCAAATTATACGTAAACCAGAAATGCCAGTGTCATGGCCCCTGAGTCAGGGAGCCTGTATGGACAGAGCTAAGCAGTGTCCCACAAGATGCATTCTATAGCCACTTACCTTGAAGAGCAAGAATATTGATGTTTAAACATATTTGAAAAGAGATTTGCTGTATCTGCAAGTATCTATTGTATTCCCAAGCAGAATAGCTATGTAATATTCTTTGTATATATTAGCCACATTATCTTCCCTATATGGATTTACCAAGAAATCTTGCTTAGATTCAATATTAAGAAATCACAGCTTGGGCTTGTCCGAAAGAAGAAATTGATAGCACAGTTATCCTGCTGCAGCTGTTCTGGACTAACCGCCTTCACAGGCATTCTGTTCTGAAATAAAAAATAAAATAGAGGAATTAAGGACAGAGGTGGCCTTTTTATATAGCAGATGAGGGAGGGGACAGACAGCACAGAGGCAGATAGGGCATGGAGCAAAAAACAGAGTAACATAAGGCAAGGAGCAGAAAGCAAAGCAGCAGATCATCAAGGAGCTCAGCGCAGAGAACAGAAAGCAGAGCAACAAATAAAGCAGGGGAACGGGATGGCAGTGGCATTTGGAAAGGGTATGATGCTTAATTTGTGTTATGGTTGCCAAAAAGGGCAGACCCCACTGCAACCCCACTGCTCTAAAGTAAAATTACTTTTTTTTTTAAATGGCATATCCATGCAGATCAGTTACTCTGGAATAGCTATACCAAAATAGTTATTCTGCTACAGCACTGTTAGGATTTTCTTCTTTATGGGTGAAGCTGATTTCAGAGCTAAGAATGTCCACATCTCTGCCCTCTTGCAGTTTTGTTTTGTTAGGGGATGTATCTTTATTTTGTTTCTTCACCTTTGTATTCTTCCCTTTGACATTTTCCCCTCCATGCATTGTTGTTGTTGTTGTTCAAAGCATGTTCACCTTGCTTATCACTATACACTGCAGATTGCAGTCTCCTCTAATTTTTTTTAGAGACATCTCTGGAACAATTTAGACTGCAAGATGGATATCTTTGGAGTCATTCTTTATCTTTTAAAAAACTTTTATTGTAAGATTATACTTACATATTCTCATCTCCAGAGTTAAATCTTGAAATTTAAATAGTTGTGTGTGTGTATGTTTACTAAATATGTATATGTGTGTATATCTTTATAGATGTATATATTTTTTGTTCACTTAAGTATGTGTTTACTTTCTGCTGTGAAAGAAACTGACCATCATGGCAGTGGTAATAACATAGGTATGCGAGGGGATGGCAGGAGATAGCCTTGACTGGGATTGGTATCTGAGAATTTTATCCTAAATGAGTTCCTGCTGACCCTGCCTGAAGGTGCATAGATCCAAGAGTGGTAATTTGCTGAAAGGTAACAGTTACAGAGGTGTTATCTCTTAAGCCTTAAGGGGAATTTGATAGTGAAGATTTTGTACTATCCGTTAGAGTCTTCAGATGTTCCATGTCTCCAAATCTAGAAGCAGAATGTGGGCTCTTAGTACCCTGGAAGAAAAACATGAATGAGCTAACCCACCAACCCACTTGTAATTAAATTATTTGGTACTTTGGGACCAAATAACTCTTTAAGTTCCTCTGGTTCTGTCTCCGTTCTTGAGCTCCCTGTTGCCAAGAAAATACTGGGCACTGGAGAACAGGAAATTATACTGTTACAGGTTTACTGTACAACAGTTGCTGCCCATTATCCAAGCCCCACTGTTTGCTGTTGTGTCATTTTTTCTATTTATCCTGACAGTTACTAATGCCTCCACTAAAACTTATGATTCTTTCCATTTTTATTGGTACTGAAAATATAGGAATGATGTTTGCTTTATTGTTGATTCCAACCTTTATAAAAATTCTTAAACAGTTGTCTGTACTGGTCATGTTTAAAATAGATGTTTGTTTTGAGAGAATATTGCATAAAATGTCTGCATTATTTTGGTTCATGGTTATAGAACTGTCATATTCTTGCACATAAGGAAAAGAGAATAAAATTATTAGGTCTGTATTGTCCTGTTAAACTTGAACATTGTGTTTCACTGCTCCCATAAAAAGTACAAGGGAATTATTCAAAAAGAGTAGGTAAAAATAAAAAGAGGAGAAATGTTCAGGAACAGTATTCAGATTATTGATGTTCCTGTTATTTTGATAGGGTCTATTGGATATATAGCAATGAAACTATAGTTCTTTTGGTGCATCATGGAAAAAAAACTTTATCCATAGCAGCAACTGAGGTTTGTAATCTCAGTAATTGGGCTTATTCTAAATAAATGCAATTCTGGCAACATTTCTGAAAGTTTCCTAAATGGTACTTTTCAGTTAGCAACATCTGATTTTATTTTATTTTTCCTCCGATCTTCCTCCTAATGAAGAGGGGTGTTTGTTTTTTTCATTTTTGTTCTTTTACAACCTAAAATCTTGGAGTTTACTGTTGTTTAGTGCTGCTTTAAGCTTTAGAACCTGACAACTGAAGTAGAGCATACACTTCTGCAATTGATTGATACCATACTAGAAGGAATGTCTTCTTAGTAAGTACGAACAAGTGCCTAGATGAATAGGGAATGATGAAGCTTTTGAAATATGCAGTAGTTCTTAGATATGACCTTGTTTGTTTATGTAACAATGTTTGTTCTTGGTTGCAGGTCAATGGATTTCTTACATTTCATTTTCAACCTTTTCCCAGTATGTATAAGCAAAATCTTTAAGTGAAACAAGTTTTTGTTTTGTTTTATTTTTCATTGAAAGCTAGTGAAAATGGTATGATAAAAAATAAAATCAGTTGTAGATACAGAGCCATTCCCAGTGCAACTTGGTAGGGGGTTGCAGGGAGGATATTTCTGAGAGGTTTTACGAATAGTGTTGAAAACCTACTTATCATTTGACGGTTGATACTTCTTAATGCTATGAAATCCACATGCTTCCTATGTGTTGCAAAGTGCCATGGCTCACGAGGATCAAGTGTAGGGCTAGTTATCCAAATCTGGTACTGTTTGAGCAAGACATTCTCAAGATACAGCCTTCCTGGAAAAAAAATCATATCAATATTTTTCAGTTCCTCTTACTTTTCTATATGCCCCTAGAACTAAAGCTGTAGCTGCAGTATACCCCAAACTGGTGTCACCCTCTGGGAATTAATCTCAGCTGGTGTCTGGTGCTACTATCCTTTTTGAGAAGCAATATGTAAAAAGTTGCTCATAGTAAAAGTTGGATCTACAATGGATTTGAGCCAAGTTGACAAACTAGAAAAATTATGCATGCACAGCAGGCTTGAAGCTCTGTAAGCCAGAGTGCTGTAGTCAGTCCTTAGTCTTTAATTGGTGGGTGTCACATGGTACTGTGCTGTGGCTGTTAAACATGAGCAGTGCTGCTGAAGAAAAAGTTTGTTCTACCCTTGGCAGGTTCTTGAAAGTGTATATAGTGCATGTCAGATGCTTTTTGCCTGCATTCTGCAGGGGCTCTTTTTCTAGAAGTTTTGCCTGGTCGAGAAGCCATCTTGCTTTAAGAGCAGACCAGCTTTGAGGGGAATCAAAGAGAAACAACCTGTAGTTCCTATAAATATCAGTATGTTCCTAACCTCAAGAATGCAGGGAGACCTAATCTAAAGATCAGCATTAAAGGTAATATGCATTAATATGATACCAGAAAATTGTCTCCAGTTAAGCCAGTAACTTGTTTACTATGAAAAATAAACATAATAGATGGATTGCAGCTTCCAACAATAATTCCTCCTGCCCTATGCAAATCACTGGGTCACACCTATCCATTTCATCAAACAAAGTTCTGTAGTTTCTTGTAACACATGGTCTGAAGAAAGTGTCAGGCACTAAAATTCCAGACACACAGCCTTTTAAAACAGTCTTGGGGAAACTCATTATATTTTTCTCTTGACAAAGTGCCTTAGAAAAATCAAGCAATACTCATACTACAATAAACATTTTAAAAGGCTAATCTAACCTGGAGGCTGCATTTATGTTGTGCTTCTCCACCCCTGTTAAGATGGAAATCCTAGTGCAATCTTAACTGTAGTGACTCTACTCACTAATATACTGCAGTGCCACATTAGGGTGAGGAAGGAGCAAGTGATACAGATTTGGGGTTCTGTGAACCAGGTGCTCCCAATATGCGAGTGCTCCTATTTATCTGTTAATTTTAATTTTCAAAATGCTCTAAAATCCACATGCAAAGTGAAATTATTTTGAAAAGTAGCATTTCACGGAAGGGGCTGGGTAGACTTTGTAACTAAGTACAGACATTCAAAAAGCCAGAGGTTGAATCAATTCAGTTTTTGTGGGTTAGTGAAAACTGGCAGGCTGAGGGGGCAGGGAGGTTTAACCCCCCCAATCCCCAGCTGCACAGGACCCCGGCTTGCCTACGAGGGGAGGGAGCCCCTGCCAGGCCCCTGCCCCCTCCCTGCTTCGGCAGAGTGTGGGGGGCATGGCCACACCCCAGCATGGGACTTGCATACTGAGGCAGGGAGGCCCTCCTTGGCCCCAGACCCCGGCCAGAGTTTGCCTAGGGGAGGGCAACCCCTGCCAGGCTTTTGCACCCCAACCACTTGAGCTCCAGCAGCAAGTGGGGGAAAATCCTGGGAGGGGCTGCTCCACCCCCATTAGGCAGACCCTGGCTGTGGTCTGGGGCTGGGTTTCCCACTCCCACACGTTTCTCAGCCAGCTTGAGCGGTAGTAGTGCCCCAGCTAGGGACTGGAGAGGCAGGGCCAACCTTGCTCTGCTGGAGCAGACAGCACAGCACAGCCAAGGGCTGCAAAGCATCCTGGGATGCTGGGGGACTGTGATTTAACTTGAACCAGGAAGGGGTCTGTGACAGAAGTTCCATAAGCTAGTTTGGCCTAAATCAATTAAGTCTGGTACTACATACAACTACGTTTATCTTAAACCAGTTTCAGCCATTTGAAAGTGGTTTATGTGCACTGAATTTCTGTTGTGTTACTGGAAAAAGGGAAAACTGAGCACCAGTTGAGATAAATGAATCAGTTCATTCCTGTTAAAACTATTGTGTCAGGCTGTTTTCCTCTATTTGGAATGTTCATATCCATTGGAAATCATTCATAACTTTGTAGTTATAATTTACACTGCTGCAGTCCTCCTGCACTGCAGAAGAATACCTGGGAGTAGAGTGCAGAGTTGTATGCTCCCTTCTACTCCCATATGTTGTCTCCAGCTGGTAGATGTGCTCCCCACAATTCATCAGTTACCTCCATCCAGCCTCACTAGTATCCTCAGTCCTAGTAGGAGTTATGGAGACCCAGAAGGAAGGCAGAGCTGACAGCTGAGTGGCAGAGAATGCATTTCAGGAAGCCTTGCATATTTCTCTCCCTGCCACCCCTTCTTCTAGAAAAATCTAGGGAAATTCATTGGTCCAAAATGCTATTGATTCCAAGTAGTACTAACCAGAAGTGCCATGTATCATGGTCCTATACTTTACTTTTCTGAAAGCCAAGAATTAAAGTAAAGCAAAGCAAACTTAAACCTCTAACAACCAGGATGTAAAAAGTGATATATACACCAGTTCCCCCTCACACCCTTACTTCTGCCTGCCTTTCAGCAATGCCCCAACCTATCCCTAAACGACTGCACAGCATCCTTTCCATTTGGATGATATGAAACAAAGTGAGGAAGTGTTATGTTGATAGAGCAGGATAAAATGTAAGAGCCTGTCCTCACTAAGGGAAGAGTGGTGTTTTAGAGGCCTGGATGATAAGCTTGAACTGAAAGTCTCTCTTCTGTTATCAAGTTTGTAATAGCTTATAAAGTTCTATATGTGGCTCAGCCATGACTTGAAGAACAGGCACTGTACACCAAGTGAGAGCAATATGGGTAATTTTATGTGGTTCCAGCAATACAGATAAATTTTAAATGTGGCTCTACATATACAGAAGTCAGTCTTAAGCCTAAGTGGAAACCTTTTTTCACAGCTGTTAAAATCACTAATTACTTGTATTCTTTATAAATCTTTCCAGGACAAAGATTTTTGCATCATCACTGTGCCTCATCTTGTGCCAGAATTTCTGCTAATCCAGAATTTTGTCCGAGTTGTTCCTTTCAGAAACTCTACACTTGACCAGGAGCTCTATGTGTTTCATCGGGCAGGACTGCTCAAGTTAGTACAATGCTTTTATATGACCCAGTATAGCAACTAAAAAGTACCACAGAGATAAGACAAAGGTGACTTTTAATTTAAAATTCAATCATTCGTAACTTTCTTCAGTGACACTACAAATGGGAAATTGTTATCGTCCCTTGTGCCTGCGCCCTCCAACCTTTGCACCTCGCCTTCCCCCAAGCAGCCTCGCCCTTTCACCCCCTGCAGCCTCTGTCCTCCCGCCTCTCCCCCCACCACCTACCCTTGCTCCAACACTGGTGGGCTCCAGCCTGGAGCACAGAACACAGTCCCAGCCCAGCTCTATAGCAGCGGGGTCGGGGTAGGAGCGAGGGCCAGAGCCAGGGCTATGGCTGCAGCAGATGCCTGCCCCCATCCCCCCCCCCAACCTTGTACTCAATTCCAAGACAAGGGGCTTTTTTCTCCATGTTAAATGGGGTTAAGAGGAGACTCACCTTGGAATCAGATGCATCTGGTCATTTAGAATCATGGTCACAACTTGAGACTCTGCTTCATTTAATTTAAGAGAACTCAGGTGTTTAGGAAGCTTACTTGAAAGCAACTATAAAGTATATCTTTAAACTCAGCTCTTTTACAGTAGGTGAGACCCAAATCTAGTTTGGTTATGTAGGTTTCTACTGCTGGCATTGGAATGCCTAGAACCTAGCTACCTTGCTCCAGGAAGTGATCCAATGGGGCCAGGGCTAGACACTGAGGTTCCTTATAGTCGGGAGATTTTGGCATTTCTGAAGTGCAATCCAGAAAGCCCATAGGAAATGCTAAGCATACATGTTTGTTTGAACTGCAGCCCCTATCAGGATCTTAAGTATCTGTACATTAGATAGCTTGGTTCACTTGCAGTCCATAAGATCTACTCCTGCTTTGGAAAACAGATGCCTAAATGACCCATGCTAGTCGTCTTCTCCGTAATACCATAGCATGGAAGTGACCAATCTGCAGCATGGGTACCACAAGTGGCATGGGCAGCCTGTGTGAGTGGCACATGGCAGACTGGGGAGTGGCAGGCAGCACAGGGGCAGATAGAGCAAGGAGCAAAAAGAAGTGCAGCAGATCAGGTAAGGAGCACAGGGCAGGGAGTAGAAAGCAGAGCAGCAGATTGGGTAGATGAAAGGGATCAGAGTGGCACTCAGGAAGGGTGGGGTGCTTATTTTCTGCCATGCCTGCCAAAGAGGTTGACACCCACTGCCTTAAGGATTTGAACACTCACCCTGGGAGTAGAAGATCTGTTTTCCTGGCTCTCCTCAGCCTGTGGGGATTAAAACCCACTTCTGTCAGCTCCCTTTTGAGTGCCCTCACCACCTGGCTACAGAATAATCAGGAGTAGAAGGGATACTCTATATACCTCCTGTTGAAGATGAGTTCTTTGACCTGTATTATACAAGAGGTCAAATTAAATGACCCTTATGGTCCCTTCTGGCCTTAAATTCCATACATCTCTATGAAAACATCTCTTTAGCTGCTATCCTGCAGCATGCCTCTGCTTCAAGTGCCTTGCTGCACTTCTTTGCTGCCTGCTTACTGCATTATTCATATCTTTCCAATTTTCATCAAAGCCTGCATACCTTTTGAAGTAACATGTTTCTAAAACACACAGCTGTGGACAATGTTAACTTTATTGCTAAGCATCCATTACCTTATTTACCTTGAATTTTGTGTTTTGTAGTGCTCTAAACTTTACTGTTTTCTGAGACACTGGCAAATTTGCAGTGCCCTCTTCAGGAATGGTAGACATAGAGATGTTATCAGGCGGTTAATTCTTCACAACATTGTTAACAGCTATGTCCCAGAATAGGTCATTATTGTCCCTATGAAGGGCAATTGTTTTCTTTTATGACAGGACTAGGATTAACCTTAATTTTCTCCATATGTTTCTTACCTGTCTAAACCAAAAAGTATTGGGTATGTAAA
>NW_017729022.1:125114167-125115060 GCF_001723915.1 Gavialis gangeticus | reverse complement strand
TGACCTTGAGTCTTGGAATCATGGTTTATTCTGCCTCTCTTGCTACTTAGCATGATAAGGTTTCCTGATATGATTTTAGCTATGTGATTCATTGTCTTCTGCCACTTCGTTAGTGTAAAAGATCTACACCAGGTCTATAGCCTTCCTTAGGGGGCTAGTACATCCTGTTCTTCAGTGGATTTATTAACTTGACTGCATGTTGAATAATTTTCACCATAGCATTTCCATTTTGAACTTGTACTTGGTCACCTCAGGTGATATAGTCATAATTCATGCAGTAACTGGACAGCTACTCTTGGTCAAAGTGGATGTTTCTTTCCACACTGTGACATTTAGGCATCTTTGTATTCGTAATGTACCTCTTTCCTATTTATGGCTGGCTACAGAGGAAATAATTGAAGTAAATACCAGTCATATCCATCACAGCTGATTAGCAATTCAACAGTGAGATTGGTAAGCCACAGGTTCTTTGATATTTTGATGAAAAGTAACATTTTCAAGGTTCTGTATACGTTATGTGCTGTCCAGGTGGTGTAGGGGTTTCCATGAAAGCATGAGAGTTCAGTCATCAGTGATCTTTTCTCAAACTCCTTCCAGGAGCTGAGGAGGCTGCGGGGAATCAGACTGTCATTGGCTTCTTCTGAAGAGTGTGGAAACCAAATACCTAAATTAGTTTGTGATTAAAGTCCCCAAGATCATAAAAGTTAAAGAAGAAGCCAGTTCAGGATAGTGGGAAGTTTCTGAAGAACATAAAATTTAAAGTGCAACAGCTGACACTCCCTGACGTAAAGGCAAAATATCAAAAGTAAAAGATCAATGTATTCTAGTTGCACCATTAGCTTTTAACAGACATGTGAATGGAGAGGGAGTCATATAAAATGGATTAAAAGAAA
>NW_017729022.1:125079978-125109167 GCF_001723915.1 Gavialis gangeticus | reverse complement strand
CCTGACGTAAAGGCAAAATATCAAAAGTAAAAGATCAATGTATTCTAGTTGCACCATTAGCTTTTAACAGACATGTGAATGGAGAGGGAGTCATATAAAATGGATTAAAAGAAAAAGCAGGGAATAAACAAAGGGGGAATGTAAAGACATGAAAGGACAAAATCAGAGAGAGAATGGCAAAGGCATAAAATGAGATACTGATTAGCAAAGGTTGTAAAAGGAATAAGAAAAAGTATTAAGCGCACAAAAAGCAAAAGTACGGCAAATGGAAATGTAGGTCTGCTACTTGACAGGGAAGGAGAACAAATAACAGATGACAAGGCAAAGGCTGAAATGCTTAATGGATACTTTCCTTCAATTTTCAGTAAAAAGCATAATAATAATAATAGGGCTTCTGAGCAGTCAAAGGAATTGGGCTTCTGGAGTGGGTTAATTCCTCCCTGGGAAAGAAATGAGCATACATAGACCTAAGATATGCTTTACTAGCCATTCGTACTCACAATAGACCTGATTTTTTGTTAAGCATCCTCCATTTTTTGCAGGTGCTATTTTATTCATGCCAAAAAATTGCTTCCTGTAGTTAATTGTGGATACAAATGCCACCTCTTGTCCATCTAACTGTCTGATTTGCTTAAGCAGATTTATGAATATAAATATGTTATATAGAGGTAAATGAAGCTAAGGAGCTGAGAAGTCAAGATAACATGATTGAGGACTACGGGGCTGGCTTGGTTTGCTGCTTTACTGTCTTGTGTGCTGCTCCATGGCTCCCTATTTGATCCTATGTTTAACTGAGTATATAGAAATGTGTTAAAAATAGTCTGAGTTGAAGTTTATGTAAAACTCAATACGTGTATAGTTCAGCAGTTAGAAAGACTTAATTACAGTTTTAATTTGAAGTGCATGCTTGCAGTCTAATGCAACCTTTAGATGCCTCAAGCTAACAAACAGACATGTTGAAATAGTTCAAAGTTTAGGTCCCTGATTTTCCTGGCAAAATTCAGATTGAAGGCAGTAGTATTTTTTTTAAAATATATTAGCATTATTTTTGGTAACTTGGAAATGTTTCAGTAATATTTTATGAAACATAAATGTAACAGTAGTGCACTACAGTTTAAAATGAAAAAATGGGAAACAGGATCAGCTATATCCATGGTATAAAGTAAGGAGCTTAGTTAACTTTGGGCAAGAAACCTTCATTGGGATTTTTTTATCTCAGTGTAAACTCAATGAACCAAAGCTACCATCCAACCTTGAGTGTTTGAGCCTCACTTAATCAAAGCACTTGATTTATGAAGGTCAGACCTAACCCCTTCCTGTTGAGGTCTGAATGAAGCTTACATAGCAGGGAACAGGGGAAAGAGTCACAGCTGGTGTAAATTATCATGGCTCCACTTAAATGAAGAGATATGACAAATTACACCCACTGAAGATCTGCCCCCAGGTCACTGACTGGAGCTGCATAGGTTTTTAGTCTTACATACCCTTTGTGCCAGCTTATCAGCTCTGGACTATTTACAGGCTTCACATTGCACAGCTAACACCTGCTTTTACGCTCATGGGATTGCACAGGTAACAGCCTCTGTCAGCTTCCCAATGGGCTTTGTCAATTCCTTCATGTAGACTTAATCATCTAGAGTTTCTAAGACATAGAGGTGTTTTGCCCCCTGAGTTTACAGACCCCTGTGCTTCAACAGCATGGTTTGTAAATACCAGCAATTGAATAGCAATGCTTTTAGCTACTTAGTAGTGCATGCAATACCTCTCCCCTCTTTCCCTCAATTCTTAAACTAATATAAAGTCTATGAGCATTATTGAGACCTGTCCTAGGTCCTTGAGAACAGGGAACCAGTGACAGCCAGGAATTCTTTAGTCCATTGCCAAATCATAAGACTTAATGCCTCTCTTTTGGACAAAGGCTTGACAACCATGATCCATGTGTTCATCATCATCATCATCATCACCTGCTGGACTGACTTCTGGAAATGCCCCGGAGATTATTCTAAGTGCCCTGTACCTAGCCTATTAGTCAAGGCTTATCAAACTCCATCTTTCCAACATATAGCAGCTTGCATCTACTATGTGGAACTAATTGCAGGGATACCCCTATTGGCTCCCCTTTCATTTTAGTGTTCATTTCATTGTCTAAGTCCTAACTCTCAAAGGTCTTCAAGGACTGGAGCAAGATTCTCTAGCATCTGTCTAGCATTCTCCATCTTTAGTAATCTAAATGGGTTGTACCAGTACTCCTCACGTAATGTTGTCCCGGTTAACGTTGGTTCATTATTTCATTGCTGATCCGTTAGAGAACATGTTCGTTTAAAGTCATGCAATGTTCGATTATAACATTGTTATAACATTGTTTGGCTGCCACCTGCTAGTAGCTAACTACTGTGATGTAATTGGATTCGCTTAACATTGTTTCGCTTAAAGTCAATTTTTTCAAGAACATAACTATAATGTTAAGTGAAGAGTAGCTGTACTTATCTGGAGCACAGACACTGGAAGAGGCCAAAATGAATCTAATAAGAGCTACAGTCACTTTTGGTGCTGGGAAGTATGGAGCATGATACCAAAGGAGAAGAGAATAGCATTTATTCAGGCGATCTTCACCAAAGATTATAAACAACACCTTTTATATCACTGCTTACCAGCTCTAATAGAAGCTATGACAATGATTAAACAAAATGATAATTTCAAGGGATGATACCTAAGGAAGATGAGAAGACCCTACTATAACACTGAGGATATTGAAATTCACTGTTTACATTAGCAAATTAACAACATGAAAAGCTCATAATTTGGAAACATCATGACTACATCACTCCAACCCTACTAAGAAAATAAGAATAGATGGAAAATGTTCTGCACTCTTACCCATGCTTTTTGCTCTCAGCACTAGTACAACCTAATTTTCTGGTCTGTTTAGAGCAGGGGTGGGCAAAATGGTGGATCTGGCCAGTGGCCATACTCCATTTCCCAGCAGCTCCTGCCTGTATCACTGTAGCTGGTTTCCATGGAGACCCCAGGAGCAGTGGTACTGTGACAGCTCGGGGCCAGGGTTTCCATGGAGACTGCACACCCTGCCACTGCCGCTGGGGCCAGGTGGGTGGGTGTGGTGGCAAGTCACCCCCACAGGCTCCTGAAGGGGAGAGGGCAGTCCCCGCGGGCCCCAAACCCCACAAACATCTCCTCCATGGGGGAAACTTACCTCCAGGGGCTCAGCCGGAGCTGGAGCAGAAACTGCGTCCACAGCCATGCGAGCCGGCATTATGCCGGCTGTTTAATCAGCTGTTTCCCAGGCAGGGAAAAGCTGAGCCAATCATGGTGGCTGTTCTGGCCACTGCAGGAAGATTTAAAAGCCCCACTGGAACTCAGGGGGGCAGAGAGAGCAAGGGAGCTCACTGGCATGGAGCGTACCAGACGTGCTGGGGCTCCTGGAGCAGGCAGGAGCAGTACAGCTGTCTCAATGCCAGCAGGCATAGCAAGGGAAGCAATTGAGCCCCCGGCAGCAGGCTGGGATGAAGGAGGCAACTCCACATCCCTCTCTTCCCCAGCGGTCTATTTTTTCTGAAAAACAAGAATAGGAGCAGAACCAGAAGCGCCCTACTTGGAGGCACTGAAGCAGGTGCCAGCCGACTCAAGTCCAGCTTGCAGGTCTCTGCAGCGGAAGGGCTACCCATTGGGGCAGCCTGACAGGTCCCCGACAGGACCCACGCTGACATGGGTTCCCCCTAGGCAAGCAGGGGTTGATCGAGTACAACCAAACCACACTGTTAGCACCAATCTGGTTGGCGAGTGGACAGGGTATAGGGGAAGCAGAGCTCCGTGGAACATCACACCTGAACTGTGAGTACTACCGTCCCCAGGGGCCCCCCAGGAAGAAGATCTCCACTGAACCCTCCCTTTATCCAATAACACCAAGTTGTGGCAGGCGAGTTGAGGGGAGGGGCTTCACGCCAGACGGATAGTACACCACTCTGGGAACCCCCACTCAAGGCACCTTTCATCACAGTGGGGAGCTGCTCTGTGGCCAGGGCTGGGATCTTGCAGTAGTGACAGCATGGTCCAGAGCTGGGGCAGAGCTGCAATGTGCTGCCTGCATGTCCCTACCCAGGGTGTGTGGGCAGCAGATCGCAGCTCTGCCCCAGCTCCAGACCGTGCTGTCACTGCTGCAAGATCCCACCCCTGGAGTAGCTTCCTGCCCAGCACTGCTGGGACTGGTCTCCATAGAAATCCTGGCCCCATGCTGTCAGTCCTGCTGCTGGGGAGTCCATGGAAACTGGCTGCAGTGACGTTGGCATGGGGTGCTAAGAAATGAAGTCTGCCACAGGCCTAATCCAGCCTGTGGACTGGACTTTGCCTGCCCCTGGTTTAGACCCTTGTAGCAGACCAAAATCCTGGTCACTGTTACTGCATTGTACCCCTGCAAGTATCTCATGCTTCCTGCCTGTTAGGCCCTCCTCTTGTTTGTATATTCACTGTTTGATCTAATGTTCCAAATGAATCTGTTTCTTTTAACTCTTGATTCAGCAGTCATAGGTTAGGTTTAAGGCCTGTTGTTTTAACATTCAATTGAAAAGAAAAGTAACCTTCCAACAGTTTTTGCTTGGAATGTAATAAGATTTTTGTTTGAGCAAGTTAGATATGTTTTTCATTTGGTTATCCGTCTGAGACCCCAATCCAGTAAACACTTACATGTGCGCAGGAAAACCTCATCAGTTCAATATCATATAGTTCAAAGTATTGAGTACTTCAAAGCTGTTGTCATTCCCCAGCTGAAAAGATAGGTTTTTATATGCTTTATGATATAGACAATATGAAATACAGCTACTTTGAAATTTGAAGACATTTTCTGGTCCATTGAACCATAACCCCCTGAAAACAGTTTGGCAGACCCAGGCGTTAGTGGGATTGGCAGCATTTTGGTGCAATCAGGGGCCTTAGTGGATCTATGGAAGATGGGGGGCATGGGTGGGATTGGGTCAGTATGGCAATCATGTGTTGGAGGGATCAGAAGTGGCTTGGCAGGATTAGAAGTTGGATCAGGGGTCATTTGGTGGAGTGGGGGTTGGCAAGATTGGGGGTAGTTTGGCAGAAATGGGTTAGTGGGTCTGCAGGCATGGCAAGAGTTTGGCAGGATTAGGGGCGGTTTTGTGGGATCAGGGATGGCAGGGCCACAGGGGAGTTAGGTGTGCTTGGGAGGGGTTGGCAGGACAGTTCCACACGTAGATGTTTGTAACTCTATCTAGGTGAGCTAAGATAGTCTGTGGGTAAACTAAGTCTGTATGTACCCATAGTAATTTGGATAATTCAAACCCATTTATTTCCAAGTCAGTATTTTCGGTCCCTTGCATTTCAAATTAACAAGGTTTTCCTGTACTTAACTTTAAATATTTAGTAGTAGCTGTGGTGGAAGTGGAGCTGTGACATAATCATCTAAGAATGTAGATATATAATTAGTTTATGAATACTGCAAATGACCTGGTCAGTAATGTGACACTATTGTGAAGGGGTTCGCTAGATTTTCCTGTATGGATGCATTGCAGGGGGCTGTACGGGAAAAAAACAAACCGGGAAGCAGTACAATAACTCTGGATTAGAATATCCCAGCACCAAGTTTTCTGCATGTCCTTATGTGACATTTTATATAAATAATGTAATGTATTTTATATATTTGAAATAATTTGGGATGCACTCATTTTAGCTGTAAAAAAACTGTGTGGATGTAGTGTTCACAGACCAGGGCCTGTTAGACTTCATAAATGAAATCTTTTATTTGTCAGCAGAGCAGGCTTTTCATGCCTGTATTCTCTAATAGGTCATTTAATGTAAGAAGAGCCACAACCAGTGATCTACCTGCTGTTGAAATGCTCATTAAAACCCTTGACTTGAATAAAAGTATAGTAGATGACTTAAGGATCTTCACTCTGGCTCGCAGAGATCCAGTGAGTACATGCTGCAGGTATTATATGTACATGTAGTTTTCCATTGTGTTGTCCAAAAGGAAGCATACTATTTGCTAAAAACATCTTTCCCAGGGTTTAAATCTTTACCAGTGGAATCACTGGGGGATGTGGAGATGAACCTGACTTCCATGAAAATAATTATCAGTCCCCTAAACTTCAGCATTGGTCTGCCTGTCCACAGTGGCCTGTCTTCATGGAACTCATTGCAGGACTGGGCCCTTGCTTGGAGAGAGGTTAAGTGGGTAGCATACAGAATGGCTAGCGGGGGTTTGTGTTGATCAAAAGTGTATCATTAAAATGCACAGTTAAGATCAGAATTCTAATATTGTGTGTTAATCAATGATCAGCATAGGTGTGCACATTTTGTTACTTGTCTTTCAGGATGGGACACCAGTCCAGGCATTTGTAGCAGAAGTTTCGGATCAAATAGTTGGTGTGTCTGTTGTCAGAAATGAAATGGTAAATTTCATCTGAATTTTTTTTTCATTCTCCCATTTGGGATGTGTCCTGAATTACCACAGTGAAATGTTGACTGTTTTATTATTTGTATTACATGAATGTGTACAGAAACCACAACCAAGGCCATTTTTGCTTGGCACTATACAGAAAAATATTAGTGGAGGTCCCTGCTTCAAATAGTTCAAAATCTAAGGATTATTGTCCTCTTTTTGTGAAAGGGAAATTGAGGCACAGAGAACACCAAAAGTGTGCATGAAGCAGAGAATCAAGCCCAAATCTCTTGCAGCTTGGTCTGGTATCCTAACACAAGGCCATTCTTCCTCTAAAAAAGAGTTGATTTTTTTTTTTATCCTGTTGCTACAACTGGGTGCATCTACATGAGCATTTAATGCAGGGGCAGGTAAAATACGGCTCGTGGGCTGGATCCAGCCCACCAGGCCATTCTAACTGGCCCACGGGGCCCCCCCAAAATTTTGAAAATTAATATTTATCTGCCCCTGGCTGTCTGTCAAAGATGACAGGAGCCAGGGTGTCGCAGAGCACTCGGGTGCCCTGCGCCTAAAAGCAGAAATGGCTCAGCAGAGACCCCTAGTGGTGAGAAGGGGGAGGCTCAACTGCCAGTCACCAGGGCAGCACAGGTGCTGGTTGCTAGGGGAACCAAGGGAATCAGCTGACAGGAAGGGGCAGGGCTTGGCCCCTTCTTAAGCCCAAGCATGAGGCCAGGAGGGCAGTTCCCCTCTGGCGGCCAAGGAGGGGGGAGCTCAGCCAATGCAGAGATAAAGGAGAAGATAGACTGCAGGAGCATCCCCTGGTTGACACTATGAGTTGGAGTATTTTCCCGGTAGGGATAGAACGTGGTTTTGACCGGACGGTTTAGAGTTTATGTTGTAGCCCAGGGGCTTGAGTTTTCTGTTTATAGTTTTATAAGACCGGAGGACCGGGTGAGGCTATAAGGGGTTGGAGGAGGCCTCGTAGGAGCTCCACGGTAGCATGGGGACCCTGGTGCCATAGAGGGCGCAGCGTTCGGGGTGCATTTGACCCCAGTCCCAGAGTGAGAGGGGAGAGTGGGAAGCCCTGGAGTGAGAGGGGGGCAGTGAGGAGCCCCGGAGCTGAGAGGGGGGCACTGAGGAGCTCTGAAGCTGAGAGGGGGCAGTGAGGAGCCCCAGAAGTAAAGAAGAGGGCCGAGGCATAGGGCAAACCCTGTCAAGTACCATCTGCAAGGCTTGGGCTGCGGTGTAGGGGAAGAAAAGGAGCTGCAGATAGCGCCCCCTGACACTGGGCATATAAAGTGGGCAGCCTCCCGCTAATTACATCACTCAATCAATTAAGATCAAGGCATGGCAGACAAGTAAGCAGGCGGTTAGCCCAAGACAGGAAGGCGGAGCCACCAATAGAAAGGCTCCAGCGAGATACTCCTGTCACACAGGGGCAGTAGGGCCCAGGGGGAGCCAATGACAGGATTAAGCAGCCAGAGTAGCAGGGCTGGCCTGGCCCAGCCCCAGCCCCAGCCCCAACAGGAAGCCTCTGCCTACCAGGGGCTTCTGGCCTGGGAACTTGGGGCTGTTCCTGCCTCCTGGCGCTGAGGGAAATACAGATAAGAATGGGGGGAGGGAGGCAGGGGAGGACTGCAGGTGATTGCCCTAGTCCTCAGGGCGAAGTTGGCTCCTGTGATCCCTGGCACTGCAGCCAGGAACCATGTGGTGCTGGAGCAGCTGGCCAGTGTGGGGTGGGGAGTTGGAAAATGGCTGAGGCAAGTGGGGGAGAAGGGGCAGTGAGTTGGTGCGTAGAGTGCAGCAACAACTGGGCGGGAGTGCAGGGCCCATGCTGGTGCACTGGGCCAGCATGGGCAGGAGCATGGGGCATGGGCCAGCAGATGCTCTATGGAGCTGGTATGGGTCCCCCTTCTCCTTATGAGGGCAGGGAGAGGGAGGAGCTGGGCAAACCCTCCCCCCACACACTCAGAACCCCCCAAAACCCCGTACCCCTCCACACATCCATACACACACCCACATGCTTCCCCATACACACATGCCCCCACACCTATCCACCCCATCACAAACCCCACGCACACACCCACAAACCTATACCCACCCAATCACACCGTCCCACAATATACACAAATAAGACTTCATTTTAAGCTATTATACTATCACCTCTATGTACACTACACAAACACATATAAATCAGGACAAGAATACTTTTTTAAATGAAATTAATGAATGTTGTAGTATGTTTGATTTTTAGAGTATAATTTGGTATTTTTGTGGTTCCAAGATGGCAAACTCCTTTGCTGAAAGGAATACTTCTGAGGGGTAAGGGGAGGGACTTCTGGTGGCAAAGGTCAGGGATTAGGGGGCGCAAGACGGTGACCAGGGGACAGGGCACCTGTCAAGAGGCAGGACTACCCATGCGGCTCTCGATGGCTTGCCAAAACTCGGTAAGCGGCCCTCTGCTCAAAATAATTGCCCACCCCTGTGTTAATGCAAGGCAATAAACTCCTGAGCAGTTGGAGCTGGAGTAAACTACTCCTGGGCACAGCACCTGCATATGTGCCCAGGACAACAGCAATTTGAGCCAGGGCAGAGCAGGCCTGGGTTGGCAGTGGATATGGTGAGGTCAGTCCGAGGCTCTGAGTGGCGGTGTTGGCAGAGGGGCTGGCTGGGGCATAAGGGTGCTGAAAGTGCAGAGCCATGTGGTTAGGTGGCAGGCAGGAGCCTGGCCCTGGCTGGCTGGGCTGACCAGCACAATTTGCACCTGCGATCAGCATCTACACATGCGTTTAATTGCAGTAAATTACCCCAGTGTAAGATAGTGCTGTCCCTGACAGTACTATTTTACACTGGTGTAAATTAGTTTACTGGAGTCTAATCCCATCACACAAGTAGATGGTGATGCTTTACTCTGCAGCTAATTAATCTACTCTGCAGTAAAGTGCATATGTAGACATGGCCACTGTGTACTTTGGTTCCTATTTTTCAAGGTAAAAAAGGAATTTCCCCTTACATACTGAAAATGGTACTTGCACTCATCTAAAATCCACTTTTTAAAAATAGCTTCTCAGTACTGTGTCTCACATAAAACAGAAATTCATGTTTGTTTTTGGGGTAGAAAAATAAAATTGCAAGACGGGTAAGGAGAATAAATATTTTCCATTCTGTTTTACACTGGTTGCAACAGATCAAAAACTTTCTCACCATTTTGCTTACTCTAAAAAGGCAAAAATATGGTACTTTTTTGCAAGATTTTCAGTTTTTAAAATAAGGAGCAATCACCATTATTTTCAAAGTTATCTTTTTATTTTGAATGCCTTGAGATGAGGGGTTGTCACAGCTACTTTAAGGTGCCTAAATTAGATTAATCCAAATGTGAGGTTGAACCAGTCATTGCAAGAAATTCCTTGTAGAGCTTTTTTCTTCCTCTTGGCTTTATACGTGGAAGAGGACAAGCTGTCACTCTGTGTCTGGAACCTTGTACAATAGAAAACTTTTTTTGCTAAATGTCCATTGAACAATGTCAGGGGCTCATGTAATTTAGAGACGGGGTCAGACACATTCCGTAGTAAATAAAGCCTGGAGAATTACAAAAAATAGCTTTTGATACAGAGGAAAGAATGTCAAGGAACATTTTGTAGCTGGTCATGAAAAGCTCTCGAGGTGGTCTTGCTTCTGTGTTCAAATTTAATCATTTAAAGAAATAGAAAGGCAGCCTGTTGGCACATCTTTTATTGTGAAAGCACAACTTTTCCCACCAGTGCTGATTCCAGACTTCTTATTTTGTAGGATATTGAATATATCCGTTCACATTACAACATTGAAGATTTTATTTACTTTAATCATCACCAGAAGGAAGAACATGGCCATCTTTACCACTTTGCTCTAAATCCCATATTCCATCATTATACCAAATATTTTTTGAAGGAGATCCTCCGCTTAGCCTACAAGTCTTGTCTTTATTACCCTATTTATCCACAGTCAGAAGAAGGCAAGGTAAAACCAAAAGGCAATTATTTTATTTTAAAAATATTATGCTGTTGTGTGGTATACCTTTTTCTTCCTCTTCTCTCTCCCTCTTTGCCCTCCTCCTCCCTCTGACTGTGCAAACAACACCTTGTTCATCTCTCATGTAATCTGTATTTGTGTTGAAGGGATAGTGCTCTGACTGCGCTGCTCCTGGCTATCACAATATGGGAATCATGCCTCAGTGAAGATATGTTTCCTGCTACCTCACTTGCTTTAAGGGAGATGCCATTTACTTTTTGTCCATAAAGGCCTAATATTATTCCCCTCAGCTCCACTGATCAGGGGCTGCAGCCAGGGCTCTGCCATTTCCTATCTACTCCCAATGTACCTGTTTTAGGAAGAAGTAGCAGGGATAGGAAATGTATTTGCTCCCTGCACACCAGAAGGTGACATCCAAATAACAAGTTCAGGTGTGGTTTTTACTCCATCTTTTGATCCATCATGGCTATATAGCTGAAGCACATTTCAAACATTAACTGGGGAAATCTCCACTTAATGGTTGGAACACCTAAACTTAGCAATTGGAATGCCTAAAGTTTAGGTGCCTGGCTCCATGAACATAATCCAACTAGACTTGGCTTAGGCATCTAGGGTTCATACACAGTTAATAGGGAGACTTGGGCACCTCCCAAGAACAATCCAGTAGACAGGCTTAGGCATTTTATCACTCTAAATAAGGGGTGCTCAATCTCTGGCCTATGGGTCAAATCCAGCCTGCAGAGCCATGGCATCCAGCCCATGGGGCTCCCCATGGGTCAGCAAATTTGGTGGCAGGGAAGCAGTCACAATTAATGCTACCATCCCTCACCACTGCCAAATTCCCAAGCCCCACACCCCCAGGTTGGGGCTAAATCATGCCCCACCTCCCATGTGGCTGGATCAGGACTAGGCCATATCCCCTTCCCTGCACAGCTGGGTTAGGGCTGAGCCATTCCCCCTCCTTTCTGCATAGCTGATCAAGACTGGGCCACACTCTCTACTCCCATGTGGCTGGATCGAGGCTAGGCTAGCTTCCCCCCCACACTTCCACATGGCTGGATCAGGCCCTGTTGGGTCCGCCCCTCTCTGGTCCACTGGCCAGATCCAGCCCATGGATGGATCAGACAGTGGCCATCCAGCCTGCAAGGCAAAAAGTGTGCGCACCACTGCTCTATAAAGAAACTGGGGAGAGCTAAGGGTGTCTAAAGGACAATTTAGAGATAATGGAATTCAGAGTCCATAGGAAATGCTAAGCACAGGATTGTGTCTGAACTCCTCTTGCTCTCTGGAGCTAATGTGCATGCATTAATTTGGAATCCAGAGGACTTAGCTTTCCCTTCTGGAGTAGGTGCCTAACAGGGGATAGTGCTGCTTACCTTCTGCATAGTAGTTTAATTGTTAGATCATTCACCCAGGAAACGCAGAGCTGAAATGAAGGCCCTCTTCAGCCTGAGGGGATTCAAAACCACATCACCCATTTCCCAGGAGAGTGTTCTGCTCATCAAGCTACAGCATAGCCTAGGTGAGAGCACTTTCTACAGCTCCCAGGATTTTTTATGCATTTTACAGGGGACAGCCATCAGTTAGAAAAATGAAGCCTCAAAGCCGAGACTGGGCTCTACATCTGACCTCTCTCATCTGGGTGCCCTAACGGCCATGCTACAGATTCTGTCTTGCTCTTATTTGCTGTCCTTCTGGCCCCATGACTCTTGCAGTTTTGGTTCAAACCCATCTCCTTAGGCTGAGGAGAGCCCAGAACCCCAGGCTTACCACTTCCTGGGTAAGCGCTCTAACCACTAACTTGGTATGCAAAACATGGGCAGCGTCACTGCCTCTTCTACAACCATGTTTTGGAATGAAGGTGACCATATGTAGCACTCCTTTTACATCTGACAAAGTAGGCTGTTGCCTATGAAAGCTCATGCCTTTCTGAACCAGTCTCTAAGGTGCCACCCAGCCCTATGTTCTGCCTTTGTATTAGATGCAATGCTGCTGTTATAAGTTAGACATGCTCTTGGAATACTTAACACATTGGGCCCTTCTGGAGACTTGGGGAAAGTTTAAGCATCAGTCCACTTCCATTCTAGCTTGCAAGAGAGTTTAGATGGGAATTAGACACCTATGGTGCTTATACATGAGCAGTGAGGTTGCTCTGACGCGCTGTAATTACAGTGTGTTGAAGCAGACTTGATTAACCAAGTCTGCTGAAGTGTAGTAATTGCCGTGCTCCAGCAGTCTCCAGCGTCTCGTGTATCAGTGTCCCCACACTTCAAAATGGAAGCAAGGCACTTTAACTAAAGCTCTTTTGACAAGCTTTAGTTAAAGTGCTCCTGGCGCCATTTTGGAGTGCAGGGACACTGATGCATGAGATGTTCCAGGTGCTTTAATTAAAGTGCTCCCCTCCTTAAAGTCTCAGAGCTGCTCTAATTAAAGTGCTCCCCTCCTCCCCTCTCCACTCCCAGAACACGTGTATAAATGCCCCTAGTTTTCTAAGCATGTATATAAAGCCCAGCTACAAGCATCTAAGGAACTATGTGATACAAAATACAGGCACTGAATGAATTTCAGGATTTCATGGCTCAGTATTTTTCTGGATCACTTTTTCGAACATGAATGGATTTTAAACTTTAATTTGAGGCAAGGATTTCTTAGGCTGATACCTTTTATTGGACCAGCTATGTAGTTGGGATGATTAGACAAGCTTTTGAATGCAAGACATGAGGAAGATGACCTGAGAAAAACAGTCTTGAATTTGAAAGCTTGTCTAACTTTAACCCAACTACATAGTTGGTCCAATAAAAAATATCACCCTAAGAAATCCTTGCCTCTCACATCTGGATTGAGCCCTAAGTCACTTAGGGTAAAATTTTCAGAAACATCTAAGTCCCCTTGTATTTTTTAACATATGAGTCTTGACAAGATAGGCATATATATTTTTCAGAAGACATATTTTGCTTTTTAGCCTGTGTTCTTCTGCACAGATTACCACTGTGTGCAGTTTTAGTAAGTGCCTTGAGAAACTAGTGTCCTTGAGCAGCTGTTGGTTCTCAAGGTTCTCCAGTGGCAAAATTATAGTTCTAGAAAGAAAATGGATGGATGGAAGAGACCATTTTAATCTTGCTAATGTTTTTTGCTTGGTCTATTTGTCAGGTAAAGCAAGTTACCTTTAATTCATCTATGTTTTCTAGTACATGGCATTATAAATTATAGTATATTATCTTGTGCAATTTGGATTGTATTAACATTAATCGTGGTGAATTATTTTGGTATTTGTGGGTGTGGTATAGACTTTCAAAGGCACCTCGGTGAAATTTTACACTGCATTAATGCTGACTCTCTATTTCCTCCAAATCACCTATTTTGTCTTGTTGTGTTATGAGTTTTAATTAGTTCTGTCATGCTAGAATAAAGCTGTTTCTAATGACCTGTGCTATTCAAATTAACATGGGGGAGGGTTGTTCATTTCAGGTTTATGCCTGTTTATTAACATTTATCACTTGGATGATATTGACATTTTAGTCAGTATAGATTTTCTATATAAATTTTTAAACCATGCTTTGCCAAACAAGCAAAGGTTAACAGTAAGCAGATAACACAGCTTAATGAGGTCAAATCAAGCTGATTCATGATCACTGTGGAGAAAAATATCCTCCTGGGGAAAATACTTGTGCTGAAAAATCCCATAAACCAAACCACTTGTTTATCTGTCATTCCCACAGAGATAGTAATGTAATTACTCTCATAATTATCTTCATTAGTGTCAGGAATTATCTGCAATTCATTCCTCTGCTCTGAGTATGTTTGTTTATTTGCTGATTTTTCTCTCAGATTTAGCCAACAGAGTTAAGAATTTTGTATTTGCAGAGCCATACAACAGACATCTGTGATGCACTGTTCTGACATTCTCTCTGCTAAAATATAGATTGCTGTCTTTCAGTTTCAGAATCCCTATGCCCATTCCCTGACATCTGCCCTTCATTACATGGTTCCCGTGCGACCAAGACGACAGATTGTCTATCCTCTGGAAAAGCTTGGCATAAATGCTCCATCAAAGCAGGTCTCCAAGGATCAGGTGGGTAACAGAAGCAGCAGCAGGCAAGGGGCATAGTGCCAGCTAATGCAGGGTTTGGCAGATGGGATGACATTACTATCTTAGTGTTGATAGGCTGCTTCTTAATTACACTGAACATGATGTTCATACCCTTACAGTCTAAGCTGTGCTTTTGCACTACTGTATCTTTTTCTAAATATATATTTCAATCTGAGCTTAACAATCACCCACCATTAAATGCTGTGGTATTTACCTATTAGCAAATGTTCACAGACTTGCAAGATTTCCTATGGAATTGCTAACATTTAAATGCATAGTACATTTAAAAATATTGGTATTCAAATTAAAACATAGACAGCTCTTTGCCATGATGATTTTTTCCTTCATCTTAGTCTAATGCTCTCAAGATCAAGAAGTACAATGATGTGCTTCTGATAGCTCCAGTAGAAATGCTGTTTGATATGTTTAAATCAATTTATTTTTCAGTTCCAGGTCCAGGTTTGCATAATGGTGTAATCACTGCAAAATGAAAGTTGTTGTTTAACAGTAAAAAAAAAAAAAAGAAGTAGAACTTCTTATCTATAAAGATCTTGTGTATTTATATGATTCCCATGTAATGACTCTTTGCTATCCTAAGCTGGGAGTTTGGTTTAAGTACATCTGTTCCACTTCTGTATGTTACAGAATATATTTTTAAATGGCTGTGTTCTGCCATAAAGATGGTTCATCTGTGAAGTAACAGGTGAAGCCAAAACATGCAGAAAAATCACATCAGTGGTGGTCTTCTCTAGTGATGGTTGTACTTTAGTGAAGGAAACACAATGTTAGAACTTTATGTACTGCTTAATTCTAATTGGTTGAGACAGAATCACATACATTATTTTCTTTAGCATTATCCTGTTCATATGTGGTCAGTGGTTCTTGGCATCCAAAATTCTTAATTAGGCAGCAACTGGCAAACCAGAATCCCAGAACCCATCTCAGCCAATTGGATTGTGTTTTGTTCTGTGCAACAGTCGTCTCTTCTACATGTACAGCATTCTCTTATCTGCCTGTCTGCTGCATAATTGGCTGCCTAAAACTGCTTTCTATTTACCTTCATAATACATTGAAGTTGTCTCATTGGCAAAGGCCATCCAGCAAAAATGTTCAATGGATTATCTTCCATCTACACTAGAGGTCTGGAGTTACTCATTCCCTAATAGCTCAAAGGTTATTCTAGTCCACTACTACTGCTCATAGCTTCCTGATGTAGTAGCAGCTTGAAAATAATGAGTAAATTGGCTATTTTACTGAGCAACCAACATGGACTGTGGCTAGCATGAGCTAGGCCATCTTAATTTACAACACAACAAGCTAACACGAAGGCCTGAACATAGCACTGAAAATGAGAAGCAGGTTCTGCTTTCTGATTGTGGCGTTTTCGGTTACTCCAGCTTGGTTAAATCACATTTCCTCTCCGCACTGAGATCTTGCAGGAAGGACCCCTGAATAATCATGTTCCCTCCTGCAAAATTCTACAGCCAAGTCTACAATCCATAGTGAGGAAGAATTGTACCAGAGGCTGCTGCTAGAAATAATAAAGTCAACTGACATCTGAGGAATGTGGTGATTATTGTATATCATACTTGCACTCGGAGATCCCAGTCAGGCACACTATACATAGAAACATGGTTTCTCCTCTAAAAAACATACGATCTAAATAGAGCAGACAAAGGCTGGGGGAGGGAGGTAGGGGTAGAAGATGGGGAGACCAACTTTCAAAGTGGTCAGGTTGAAAATTGCATTGAGTCCAGCTTTTTAAAAAAAATCTACAACCTGGTGGATGTATGGGGGTTAATAGAGGAGAGGAGCTAATAGAAGGTCCAGAGTAAGAAGAAGGAAAGAATGGGAAAGGATGTATTGATGAGTGAGCTGAGTAGAAGAGACATCAGGAGAGAAGAGAGGAAGGGTGGCAGAGTAGGCTGTCAAATGCTGGCAATGGTAAGGAGGAGTTTGTAGCAAACTAATCAACAAAGATAAAAAAACCCAATCCAGCATCCAAAAAAAAGAAAGCAGAGCCTGAGGATGATACCACTTGTGTCCAAGCAGTTCTAAACAGGACTGTTTTTTCCTAGCCACAAAGATAGGGGAAGAGATTTGCTGGATTCTCATACTCTATTATTGGTATGGGTCCAAAATAGGTTTGGAAGGAAAGTCCTAGTTCTGTTTGATACTCTGCCCTCTATTCTGGCTTTCCCAGCTTCCGAGGGGTGGGAGTTGTTGTAGTGTCATTGTGAGAAGTATTTCTTCCTGGTCACTCTGGAAATCATCATGTGCTTCCAATTTGAAGGACCAAGTCTCCTTTCAACTTGTATTTAATTATCATAACTGCAAAAGCCAGTCTTTTAAAACACAAAGACCATACTTGTTAAGCAATTATAATTCAGCAAATGTGAAACTTTCATAGGATTGTCAGTTGTGATCAACTACTGCAGAGACACTTGTTGAAATTCTTGCTTTAGTGCCCATATGGTGATCTTTAGTGCTCGCCTGCCACCACCTGCCTCCTGTTTTCTCCTATTACAGATTGAGACCTGCTTTTTTTTTCTCTGTCCGCTTTCAATTCACTCCAATTTCTTGCTCTCCTGCTCATATTTGCAACATGCATTCTTTTTCAGTAACAGCTTCAGGCTTAACAGCTGAGCTGTCTAAGCATATCTTCTGGTCTGTGCACACATACCTTCACAGGCCAAAAGACCAGCTTAGTATCTTGTTAATTTTGCACAGTGACTTGCTCAGGTTCTTTAATATGTGCCAGCCCCTGTAGTACCTATTCTGTGCTTTAATATGAAAAAAGGAATATTCACCCCTAAATATAGACTCAATAGGGATATTGCTGACTAGGCCTGTAAAGTTCCCCTTTCATTGCTCCAAAGCCAGAAGCCACGCTAGTTCAGGCCACAGAAAGTCAGAAAAACTTTGTCCTGGTTAGTTCACTTGCAATGGCTTGCCATCATAGATGGAACCCAGCCTTCTTGAGAAGAAGCAGTTTTCCTCCAAGGCTAGAACAGTTCTGTCATAGATGGATGAGCTTTAGAAGTTATCTGACCAAGTTCTGTGATGGAGTCTGTCTTCCTTGCCCCTACACTCTCCTTCAATCACTCCACTGTCCTTCAGTGGCTTGGAAGAAACAGACCCTTCTGCAAAAGTTCTACAACCTGCTCAGCATCAAGGCAGTTTGATCTGTGCCACCCTTGAAGAGAGAGAGGTTTTTACTGTGTCTAAGAAATTATGGTTTTGCTTAATATCAATCTGCCCATAAAGAGAAAGATTCTGTGTGGACATTGTCATATAATAACTTGTCTTTAGGAAACTGTATAACCTCATATGTATGTGCATTCTGCTCTCTACAAGTTTTCTCTCTTCTTTCTCCTCTTCTGCCTGCCAAGAAGAAAGATGGCTCAGCATCTTTGGCCATAAAGCCTGTTTTTCAGCATAGGACTATCAAGTCACCAGGGTGTAATGACTGGGGATAACTGTCTTTTGGAAAGCATTGAACCCTATGATTTATTACCTCTCAGAAGAAGAAAAGGAACCCTAAGGCAACACACAAGGCTTCAAATGCTAATATAGTCTGTGGTAAATGGTACATTGTTACGAAGATACTTCTGGTTTACTCCCTGGCATCTTACTTCAGAAGGAGAGGAGGACAAGGAAGGTGTTCCTTTTTAGGCTGTAACTTTTTCATTGTACTGCTTCTTGGAGCTGCAGATGAACAGGGAGTGGTGATCCCTTAATTGTGCACAAAATTCTAGTGTGAGTGACTCAAAAGCACATTGGACTTGATAAAGAACCCATTAGACTGAACATTCCTTCCAGAGGAAACATTCATGAGCTTTCAGCAATCCCCAGACAATTTAAGGACTTGTCTGGAGCAGTCTACTGAGTTTTTCTTAAGGGTCCGGGGCCTCATGGCATTTTCTGGAAGGATGACCTCTTGTGCTACATGGTTTAATAAACATCTTCAACAAAGGGTAATATGATATCCCAAATGCAGTCTGTTTACAGAGGAGAACTGCTTGATCATTTGACATGTCCAGGGAGAGCATTCTCCATAGGGTGTCCTTCACTGGCCTATTCCCATGGTGGTAATCACCAAAATGTATCTACTCTGGAGATGCATTGACAGTATCAAGAAATTCGCAAACTGTCAAATGTATAGGCCTACAGACTCCATATCAGAATGCTGGAGCCCAGAGTAGTATGTTGGGCCTTTTAAGGTGTCCCTGCCCTCTTTCTGTTATCAATTAATGCAGGTCAGGTAGACAACAGTATGGTTAAAAATACAGGAAGGAAAATACTCTCTCTACTTTTCACAGAGGCAAGGAAGTTTTAGCCATAGTGCATTAAAGTATCAGACATATCCTGTAGCTCTGCTTCTAACAGGAGATAGGGATATGCAAGCAGAACCAGAGCATGAGGAATCAAAGGCAGTATGAGCGGTCCCTAAAAGCACTTGGGATTTCCCAACTGTTCAATAAAAGTAGGGGTGTCCAAAAGTGGATCTGCTTGTCTGTGAAACCAGCAAGTTCCCACTGTACTGCATGAGAGCAAGTAGGGATAAGTCTTTAATATATTTTTGTTCTGGATTGGAGTTCTGACTTACTATATGCCTTCTTTTCCTTTCCTCTCGTTCCATGGTTATTAAGGAAAATCAAAAGGGACAGGACAGATATCATTCTGGTGACCACAGCATGTCCAATTCAGCACTGATCTGTGAATCCCTTTTCATAGAACCTCTTCTTCTACTACTAATCTCCATACCTTCTTTCTCAGAGTGATAAACAGTAGGGCTTTGTGAAGCTTTGGTCCCTGATTTGATTTGGCGGAGATTGGGCCCGATTCGCTGGCCAAATCTCCAGATCCAATCAGAGGACCCTTTAATCTCTCTGAATCAAATTGGAACCCTCTGAATCAACTTGGAGAGAGATTCAGAAAGATTTGGTGATTCGGACACAGACACAGCTTTAAATGTTTTTTCTATATACCTCTAGGTAGCAGGGCAGCTCATGAATACTGCGATGCTGGGGCATATGGAGCGTCCCACAGGGGCTTGGGGGGTCCAGCATGCTCAGCAGCAGATCCGAAAATGGACCAGAAGCATTTCTGATCCACTTCCGGGTCTGCTGGGGAGCGGGCTGGGGGGCCCCCCTGCACCTCTCCTGGCTCAGCGAATGGTGCCTCCTGGGTCTGGCGGGGGACACCCAGGGTCCCCCCACAGCCGATTGCCAAAGTATTTCTGGACCACTTACGGGTTTGCCGCCGAGCATGTGGAGGGCACCCCCAATGCTCCTGTTGGATGCTCCATGTGCCCCAGCATGGCAGCATTCATGAGCTGCACTGCTACCTTGAGGTATGTAGAAAAAACATTTAAAGCTGTGTCTATGTCTGAATCAATGATTCTCCAAATCAGTGTCGAACCTTCAGCTTCAGATTCAGATTCAGCTGAATCGAATTGGGGACAGCGATCTGAATCAATGAATCAAATCACTGTCCCTGATTTGGGCTGAATCCAAATTTGAATTGAATAGGGCCTGCTTTACATACCGTGAATAAACAGGTACACCACCTTAGTCCAGAGCATCTTCTATTGGCAGCACTGAGGATGAACTACTAAGCCATCATGGACTGCTCCTGCTATGCAAGAATGCAAACAGTAATCCTCTGTTTTAAAAAGATCTTTAGTGTGCAATGTTACAGTCCAAAGTGGAAAAAAATCTCTATTTCAACTGTGAAATAAGTATTGATTCCATCATGTCCTGGATACCATCTGTCATGGACACTTTCCTTACTGGAAATTACAAAGATGCTTTCTCTTTCTTGAAAATGTACCTAGCAACCATCATTGTGCTATGGATTTTCTTTTAGCCTATGGTCGCCAGTTTCCAAATGACCGTACTCATGCTCACACTTTGGCCTGGGAATTCCTCCCTCCCCCTTCATGAAGCTTGAATTTATTTTTTTTACTAATGATAATGCTTGGAAAGGATATTCCTGCAATTTCTGTCATTAAAAAAAGTCTTTCTTACTTGTTTAACATTGACAAGGATTGGTTTCTAAGCTGCAAGTTCTTACATAATTGGCCTCGGTGACAATGTTGTACTTAAGTCACGTAAGTTTCCCCTCCCCACCTGAACCAACCTTGTCTGACTTTCATCTTAGCCAGCACATTAGCCAGTTTTCTTTTCCAGACTCCACTCTCTGCAAAGGGTTACACATCTCTCAATGAAAAGTCATGTGCTTTGATTTGGAAAAGTCAAAACTTAAGTGAAACGTAGGCAGGCTTTCCATAGCTTATGTGAAAAAATGTCCAGAGCAACCTTTCTCTATATAGGAAATGTATTAGTGGATTAAGGTCTATATAGATCTATATTACAAGGTGTCCACAGTTCCTGTACCTACAGATCTGAGCTTTCATTCAGCTAGAGGTGCTGTGACTAGTCTGTGGCACAGTCAGTATGTGGAGATCAGAAGAAGAACTATGGATTTCAAGGATATGCTTTGTACTGTTCTCTTTTGACTTGATGCCAGAGCCTCCATTCAAGAGATAAGTCTTTGCCCATTATCTCCCTCCTGAAGGACTGAATACTGATCTGCCACAAGTACAAATACTCTGAGGACCCTGAAGCAAGAAGAGAACTTACGTACCAGCAACTGTTGCTCCTCAAGAGTTACCTCTGTGTATTTGTGTTCACTGCCCTCTTCCCCTTGTACTGCACAGTTTCATATGTCACAGGATACTGTTTCAGGAGAGGTTGGAGAGGTTATGGGCACAGTCTTCCTTATACAGACTCCAGCCTCTGGTATAAGACACTTCAGAAGAGTGCATGTGTAATCCCTGAAAGAAACTTGTTGACAAATATTGCAAAATCATGAATTTGGTAGGTCCCTAACTATAAAGTTCTATGACATAGTTATGCTTTAACAGATCAAATCCTTTCCAGAACTGCTCCAAATTAAAAGAAAATGTCTATTCTGTATATTCTACAACTTGGCCAGTTGAACAGCCAACTGGCATAAGAGCAGAAAACTCAGAATTTTAACTTGCACAATATCAGAAGACCTGATATATTATTATGCGTGTGTTTTTTTTGCATGCCTGTCAGTCATTTTAGTCATATTATGTAAAAAAAAAAAAACAACCTCCCCCCCGAAAATAATTGTTTATGACAAGTTTGTTGTTCTAAAGTGCTGCCAGCTTGTAAGGTGCATATAATTAACTGTGAAGTAGAAAACTCTATAGATAATTAAATAATTTTATAATGATATCTTCATAAATAAACAGTTTATAAACTTGTTTACTTTCACACCATCTGGGAGCATTCTGTTATCCATCTGCTCCATGTAATTATCAATATAAGGAAAGAATAGGTGATATAATTAACAAGAATAACTGATCCACAATGAAGAATATAAATCTCACACATCTGTTGAATTATTTTCTGTTTCTGCCTTATTATTATTATTATTCATTTTTTGTTGTTCCTGGTGGCATTTGAGCTGTCAGGTTTTACCGTACACCTCAGGATTGTTGTTTCTGCTACAGCTCACAAAAGGAAGGCAGAGCAATTAATAAAGTGTTGTGGAAGCCCACACAGCTTTGTGTTTATTGTGAAAGGGCTTCTTGGTGCTGCTCAGTTAGTTCTGTACTGTTCAAGGTACACCACCTATGAAAAGGACACAACATTTTTAAATCAGGATAGAATGGAAGGAATTGATAAAACATCAGTAGGGGTGGCAAAGTAAATCCTCAATTGGTAAAAATCAGTTTAGCTTCATTAACATCCTTGGAGCTATCCCATTTTATAGCAGCCAAGGACTTGACTTAACTTTGGAAAACATTACTAGATTTAGACACAGGAATTCTTTGGGAAAAAAATCCTTCAGAGTACCGATTTTTGTTCCTATTTCAGTGGCCATAAACTAATATTAAGCTCAGTAACATTAAAATTGTTTTGGTATTCCTTTTTAAATTCAGTAATCAAATATTCTCACAGTCATATCCAAGGAGTCCTCTGCTGGACTCTGTTCACTGTGAGAGAAGACATTTTTAACCAGAGGAGGAAACAGTTAGCTTATCTCATTGAAAGAACAAAGGACCTCATCAAAGGACCTCAAGAAAAATGTTTTGATTTATATATAAGGTTTTATCTTTATCATAGCTATCATAAGACTAAGACTGAAATTTTACTAATGATATGTCTGTTAGAAGTATCCGCTTTCATATTTATCCTAAACAGTAATTTCATAGTAGTTGGGTGGGTGACAATGTTCCCTGCCCTTAAATACATGCTACTTTACAGAGGTTGGGATTTTGATCCCCAGTTGGGGCAGGCTGCTCTCTTCATAAAGTTAGTAAACCCTGTTTAACTTTTCTGTCAGCGTGTCTACACGAGATATTTGCTGCAGAGTAGACTAGCTCTGTGTCTACACGTGGCCCTACTAGGCCACAGTAAACTAATTAACTATCCTACGACAGCATTATTAACTTGACAGCAATGCACATGTAGACATTGATGGGGCTGGCTGGGGCACGAAGATGCTTCAGTGTGGGGGCTGCCTGCCAGCTAGCCTCGCACTGTAGCACCCTCATGACCCAGCCAGCTCCTCCACATCGTGTTAAGCCCCAGGCTGCTCTGTCCCAGCTCAACATGCTGCAGTCCCAGGCACATGCGTAAACACTGTGCCCCGAAGCAATAAACTTGCTGTGTGAACTGTGTTGGAGTTTATTACTACATGCTAATTGCATATGTAGATGCACCCACTGTGTAGTAGAGTTAGACAAGCTTTCAAATGCAAGACATTCTTCATTAGGTCTGAACCAAAGGAATTTGTGGATTTTCCATTTCTCGATATCTTCAAATCAAGACTGGTTGCTTTATGGGAAGATATGCTTTAGCCAGTACCAGTTACACTTGAGTAAAAAAAAATAATTAGTGGTCTAGAAAATGTGACATGAAAGAAAAGGTTGGAAGACCTGGAATCACTTGGCCTAGAGAAGAGAAGACTGAAGAGGGATTTGATAACTGGTAACAGCTTTCAAACGTAAAAAAGATTGTTACAAAGAGAATGGCAGTCAATTGTTCTCTGCCTGGGAGGTAGAGCAAGAAATAATAAATTGCAGCAAGAGCGATTTAGACCAAACACTAAGAATTTTGAGGGTGATTAAGCACTGAAACAGATTATCCACTGGGGTTGTGGAATCTCCATTATTGGAAGTTTCAAATGTAAACTAGACAAACATTTATTTAGGAAATTTAAAAGGAATAATCCTGTCTTGACCAGGAAATTAGACTAGAAGACCTCTTGAAGTTCTCTTTCCAGCACTATTTTTCTGTGATTCTGTGAAATGTAAGCACATTGCATTACTATCATAGTAGTTGCTTTCTATAGTAGTATCGAAAGGCACATGTATTCAGTTACATGTATTTGATTCCAGGCTGATGCTTATGGTAATATGTGGAGTAAAAAAATATTTTCTAAGAGAAAATTCAAAGAGATATCAAAATTGTGAAATGAGAAAAAAAATACTGTTCCAGACCAATAATTTTCCATGTTTAAAAATATTTATCAATAAATAAATCTTGTACGTTTTGCTTTTCCCCTTATAATTCCATTCATTCAAAATTGTTTTACCAAATGCCAGGGACTCAGGAAGGACACTGGATGCCCAAAAGCTTGTCCAATAGCGCTCTCAGTTATACAGTTGATCTAGTAAATGATACCACAAAAAAGCCTTGCTATTTTTTTTTTTTTTTCAAAATACACACACTGTATGGGAGTGCCCACCATGAAAGTGTAGTTACTACTAGTTGGGATAGTGCCAGCTGTTTAATAGTGTGCAACATTACTACCTGGGTGTAGTAGACGAAAAAATGAAACTGTGTATTTCCCATGATGGATAAACACCAACAGTCATGTTCAGCTAAAAACATCTCGAATATTTTCAAACTGATAAGTGAATATTTCTATTCTATTTCTATGCAACCCCTCCCCACCATCCCTGATAATTAACACAGATATTTGGATGAGAAAACTCTGCAAATTAATTAATAAATTACCCCTGCAGAGCAAACCCTTTGTACTCTTAACCTTACCTATTGATTTAAGTTTCTTTAATGGTCAAACCAGCTAACTGAAATTTGTCCCAAGCTGCCTGCTTTTATATTAGCATCCAAGGCAACCTGGGACATACTCACCTGCCCACCAGTTCCTCAATTACAAATTTCCCTGTGGGAGAATATCAGGCATGGATCGTGAATGTTTGGAGCAATGCATGGGCAGCACAGCATGAACATGAGACCTCATGTTTGTATTCTAGGGAAGAAAAGTAGAAAGGGCTCTCTGGGGTGATTAAATCAGGAATGTTTATTGCCTGTGGTAGATATCTTTCATGCCAACCCCTAATCATCATTGACCCATAGGCACTAACCCCATAATAGTAACAGCAAGCCCTATCAGATGACAATTGACTGGTCTATTTTAAATCCATCAGTCAGCTGCCCTCCTTCTACAATTCTTCTCACTTCCACCCTCGTTTGGTAATAGTAGGAAAAGGCACGGACTTAGTAACACCAGTTAGAGGAAAAGAAGGCTCTAGGATTTATGGTGTGCTTCTGCATGTTTCACGCTCCGACGCAATCTCACTTAGGTCAAAGAATAGTTTGGAAGATACAGCAGAGGTAGAGATGAGTCATTGTAGAATGGGCTCATTATGGTTTGAAATGTTAAATGATGTTTAGTAACATGCTTCTACTAACATAATACATACTGCAGAAGGTAAATTTTGTTAATTCATGCCTTGGTCCAATCTGAGTGGATTTTCATGGGGAGAGCAAGACACCTTCCCAGCCTCTAGCCCTGGCATGCATCAAGGTTCTTCTGTAAGCCATTTGAGTGGTGGATCACTTTAAAAATGCTTTTAACATTAACTTTAATATAATGACTGTCCTACATAACTATATTGTATGTGTGTAGTGTAGTCATTTTAGAGAGTGACATCCTTTGGAGTTTGGTACTATTCCATAGTTAAAATATTGTAGTATGTTGTTTTTACTACTGAAAAATACTTGTGGCCTTAGTGGTATTAAAGAGATAATTCCCTATTTGATATATCCCCGTTAAAATATATTTAAAATGAAATAAAAGTGAAAAAGGCCCCAATCCCATCTCTTATAGTTTGTTAGATCATGTTGAAATTATACAAAGCTCAGATTTCATGGTTTTCATTAAACTAAGGAAGAAGTATGAATTTTTAAAGAAGTAACTGTTGCTTAAGATGCTGTTGTGCATGAGTAATAAATTGTTAATGTTTTTGTAATACATGCATGGATTAAAATCCATTATTTATTGTACCTTCCCTTGCCTAGTAAAAGTGATGATTTTATAGCACCAGCAGTCATGCAAACACATTTATTCTGGGCTGATGGCTGATAATAAATTTCCTTACTGTAAATGTCAGTGGGTTTTGTGTGTTGCTGCCATTACATCTTGTTTGGAAGGCTGAATATTACACAATTATGGGAGGCACCAGATGGCATCATTAACAGGAATGCTCTGAATGTTTACCACTTATGTGCATGTGTGAAATTAAAAGTAAGATGACCTATCTTTACTTTGAAAGCATGATGTCAGTAGTATACAGGTGTTAATGACATTTGCAGTAAGCTCGAATATTCATTCCTGCCTACAAAACAGGGTGTTTTTTTAGCTTTTTGAAAACAGCTTGTATATTAGAACCATGAATTAGTGTAAGAGCAGTTTTTGAAGAGGGAATAGTTGTTTTTTCCAAAACAACTTGCTGTTCAATGTTACAAAATGAAGAACTACATCTTCTGTCACTAATATGTAATTCTGATACAATATGCTATAGATAATCTCCCGTTGTTTCCCATTACAGTTGTTATCTTTGTTGTACTAAAATTTTATCCTAAAAATAATAATGTTGCTAGTTCTATTTATATTAAGATTGTTTTGGTTACAGGTTTCTGCCTGTCCCCCTTTTGCAGTGAATTTTGTACACAGCTAAGGTGTCACTTATGTTCCCAAGTATTTATCAACAGAAAAGGTAATTAGCTTTTATTCTGCCCTTCTACTGCATGGCAGTCATTTTAGATAGCAAAGAGTGACAGCATAGCTGCAATGTGTCTGTAGATCTTCTAATAGTTTGTGGAGATAGCCATACCCAGCAGCCATGACTTATTCCAGTCCAATGGGTGCCCCTAGGGGGAGATTCAGGAGGTACCAGCCACTCATGCCCAAAGCCCTAAAAAGAATCTGAGTTTCTTTTAGGAAGAGACACATTTATTCTCTAAAAGCTGTGGAGGCAAAAAACGATGGTGTGTTTATAGGTGTTTCTGAATTCTGCTTTGTTTAGTTGAAGGATTTAAGTTGCATGAAAGTGATATAATAGAGAATGATCCTCTGTGCACCTTGTTTTGGTTGCACAAAAGCTCTGCAAAATAAACATAAAATGCAAGAGAGAAAGCTGGGGAGGTTTGTTTTGTTTTAAATTTAATCCTGATTATTCATTAGGTTTCTCTCCAGCTGCGTGGTCCCTGGCCTACCCATTCTCATTTACAGCTTGATCCCAAGGCCATCCCAAGTAAATGGGATTGATTTATTTCAGTGGGGTTTGGAAATAGGCATTTAGATCTTCCCATCTCTCCTTAAATTGCAAATAAAGCATAAGCTGTGATTTAAAAAGATGTAATTTCAGTCCACTATTTAACTACTGGTTGTAAAAAATTAATAATGCATTGATAATTATATCACTATAGTCAGGATTCTAACAGTTTAGAACTCTTACTATCCTACCACTTTTGCTGTCTTTTCCAATGTGTTGGAAACATGAACAATCCTCACTTAGACCTTGCTATAGAACCCCCAGTCCATGCAGAGCACCATTGACATCCTGGGGGGTTCTGCATGGAGCAGCAGAGTGCAGAATAAGAGCTCAGATATTTTTTCCTAGCATATAGTACCTCCATTAACCTTCCCACCTTGTTGACTTCAGCTAGAGCTACATCTCCCCAGCTTTTTTAAAAATGAGATGCAAGGTATATTATGCTTGGTATCCAGACTTTGAGGGACACTAGAATTAGCGACTATTTATGAAGATTCAGCCACACATGACTTTCCCAAGTCCACATAGCAAATCTGTAGTATAGATCACAGAATCACAGAAAATTAGGGCTGGAAGGGACCTCAGGAGGTCATCTAGTTCAACCCCCTGTTCAAAGCAGGACCAGTCCACTATATCATTCCAGCCAGGACTTTGTCAAGCCAGGCCTTAAAATCTCCAAGGATGGAGATTCCACCACCTTTCTAGGTAAGCCATTCCAGTGCTTCATCACCCTCCTAGTGACAGAGCTTTTCCTAATATGCAACCTAAACTTCCAGTACTGCAACTTGAGACCATTGTTCCTTGTTCTGTCATCTGTCACCACTGAGAACAGTCTGGCTCAACATCTTTGAAACCACCCTTCAGGTAGTTGAAGGGTGCTATCAAATCCCCCTTCAGTCTTCTCTTCTGCAGACTAAATAAACCTGTTCCCTCAGCCTCTCCTCCTAAGTCATGTGCCCCAATGCCCTAACCATTTTGATTGCCCTCCTCTGGACTCTCTCCAACTTGTCCACATCCTTTCTATAGTGGGGGTCCCAAAACTGAACACAGTACTCCAGATGTGGCCTCACCAGTGCAGGATAAAGGGGATTAATCACTTCCTTTGCCCTGCTGGCAACACTCCTACTGATGCAACCCAGTATGCAGTTAGTCTTCTTGGCAACAAAAGTGCACTGTTGACTCATATCCAGCTTATTGTCCACTATAACCCCCAAATCCTTTTCTGCAGAGCTGCTATTTAGCCAGTTGGTCCCAAGCTTGTAGTGGTGCATGGGATTGTTCCATCCTAAGTGCAGGACTTTGCACTTGTCTTTGTTGAACACCATGAGATCTATTTAGGCCCAATCCTCTAATTTGTCTAGCCACTCTGAATCCTAGCCTACCCTCCAGCATATCTACTGCTCCGCCCAGCTTGGTGTCATCTCCAGACTTGCTGAGGGTGTACTCCATTCCATTTTCCAGGTCATTAATGAAGATACTGAAAAAAACTGGCCCCAGGATTGACCCCTGGGGCACTCCATATCAAGCCATTGATCACTATCCATTGAGCCCAATGAGCCAGCCAGCTTTCTATCCACCCACAGAGCCAGTTATCACATCATAGAAGGCAATTGGGTTGGTCAGGCATGACTTGCCCTTGGTTAATCCATGCTGACTGCTCCTAATCACTTTCTTCTCTAAATGCATAGAAATGGATTCCTTGAGGACCTGCTCCACAATTCTTCTGGGGACTGAGGTGAGTCTGACTGGTCTGTAGTTTCCTGGATTCTCCTTCCCTTAAAGATGGGTGCTATATTTGCAATCACATCAGCCAACTCCCTCAGCACCCTCAAAAGTATTGCATCTGGCCCTATGCACTTGTATACATCCAGCATTTCTAAATAGTCCCTAACCTGTTCTTTCACCACTGCTCACCTTCTCCCAAAATTGTGCTGCCCATTGCAGTAGTCTGGGAGATGATCTTGCTTATGAAGATTGAGGTAAATAATGCATTGGGTCCTTCAGTCTTTTCCTCATCATCTGTCTCTAGGTGCACCTCCCCTGGG
>NW_017729022.1:125060642-125074978 GCF_001723915.1 Gavialis gangeticus | reverse complement strand
CCCCCCCCCCCCCCAATTCAGTAAGTGACCCATAGTTTCCCTAACCTTTCTCTTGTTGCTAACCTACTTGTACAATCCCTTCTTGTTACCCTTCATGTCCCTTGCTAGCTGCAACTCCAGTTGCGCTCTGACCTTCCTGATTTCACCCCTTCATGCCCAAGCAACATTCTTATACTCCTCCCTAGTCATCTGTCCAAGCTTTCACTTCTTGTATGCCTCCTTTTTGTGTTTAAGCTCACTGAAGAGTTTTCTGCTAAGCCAAGCTGCTTGTCTGCCATCTTTCCTTCCTACACAGTTGGATGGTTTGTTCCTGCACCCTCAGTAAGATTTCTTTAAAATAGAACCAGTTCTTCTGGACTCCTCTTCCCCTCAGACTGGCCTCCCTGGGGATTCTGCCCATCAGTTCTCCGAGGAGTCAGTCTGCTTTTGTGAAGTCCAGGGTATGATTGGACGAGGAATTAGATTATTTTGCTTTCTGCCTCTTCCTTGCCTTGTTACTACAATATCATCTTGTACTTGGTTAGTATTGTATGTTTCATTCATTAAGATGCCATACGGACTGCCTTTTATTAGGAAGGGTAGCAATTTGATGTTTCTAGTAAGGGTTCAAAACCTGGAATAAATGCCAGGAAAGACCTCATCATCTGAAGTATGATGAAAGAAGACATGTACAGTTTGTTCAATCCAACATGCCTGTATGAGTTGAAGGATAAGTGTAGCAAGAACTCATCAGAAACTCACCATTCTTCTGATCAAAAACACATTGGCCGTGTCTACATGAGACACTGACTGCATAGTAGCCCATGACTACTGTGCAATAGTGTCACATGGCAAGAAGCATAACGTGATACTACTGCACAATAGTCTTGGGTTACTGAACAGTCAGCATCATGAAAAAGTCATTCAGTGATTCTGTTCAGCCTTTTAGTACTTGTTTATATGTCTCATGTAGATGTGACCATTGTATACAAAATTGGCATTTTCTAACAAGATCTGTTCCCTTTTGTAAGTAATATCTGCTTACATCAGTGAGAAAAGCCAGCTTTAATCCATCTTGCTCTTATTAACACAGGAGAGCCTACGTAGGTAGGATGTATTGGCTCCTGCACCATCAGCAGAGTTTATAACTGTCAGCTGCAGAATCTTTACAGCCAATGCTGTGCAAGCTAGAGAAAACCCAGTGTGTCTTTCTGAATCCAATTCATAGCTGCTCAATAATGTAAAAATCATATTCACAAATGGAATTTAATGACTGATACTTACAACTTGGCTGCTTATTCACCTAACACTATTCAGACAGCTTAAAAAGCTGATTGAATATTGTGAAAAAAAATTGCCTGATTATATAACAAATGAAAACTCCCAAAATTAATTGTATAAACCATGTGATAATTGTCTAAACCATCAGACATTTGTGTTCTGTGCTGGTTTTGCAGGAGGCTGTTAAAAAAGGATCTCCCTTTTGCTTCTCTCCAGCCTCTTTAAGGTATTTGCTACAATAGATCATCTTCACTCCAGGGTCCATGCTCCTGGAATGCGACCAAGCAGGAAATACCACATACACCATTCTGAGGACTTCTTGTCCTGCCATTGCTACATAGGCATGCACAGAAAGACAAATATATTCTGTCCTAGCCAAAGGAACACATCCTATAACATTTGTGTAACTTCATGGCAGTTTTGTCTTAGGGGGCCACCACACTCAGTTACAGAAGTAATGTAGCTCTGTGACTGTGCTTCTTTGCATAGGTGAGAAGGCAGGAAAACTAATACCACTGGCTGAACTAGAGTCTCTAGAAAAATGGGTGTTTCTCAGAAGAGCTGGTATTACTTGAATTGCTGATTCAAGGAGAATTATCATTGAAGAGTAAATACAGCACAGTGCAGTTGACACTGATTAAAAGACTGGTCATTAAGCACTTAGGGACTACAGAGAAAAAAAAAGAAGGGTTATTACCATAAATATCCCAGTGCAAAAGAAAGTTATTCATAGGATAGTCACTAATGGTGCCACAAGGTGCAGATGTATGTATCAGTACAGTGCTGGTCACCACCACAAATACCCAAAGTAGAGAGGTGCACCAACAAGATGCCCTAGCAGAATGGTCTCTATAGCAACCTTCTGACTCTTTCTTTCTCTGTAGCAAACCAACCTCCTGCTGCTGTTTCAAAGTGCATTGGCAGGAAGCAAAACAGACTCAGAAAGGGTCAGTGCCATACTCTGCCGCCTTGGGTAGGCCAGATCTCCAGCTATCCTCTTGGAACTATGCAGCTTCATGTGCCTGTTAACTTCAGTGGAACTACACTCTCCTGCAGCAACTTGGCATAGCACTGTGCCACCTGAGCAGCCTAGTGCTAGCCAGTAGCACCTCTGAGTAGCCTGAAGCCAGATAATCACAGCAGCAATAACAGTGCCAGAGCACAGCATCCCTGACACACGCCTCTACTAGAGGAATGTGACAGGCTATGCTGCATGGCCATTATGGACAATTACAAGCTGATCGGGATATCATCCAGCTTCTGGATATGTAACATGCAATTTACATTTCTGCTAAGAAAAAAACTGCCAGCTAGAAATGGTGACTTTGGGCCTGCAGTCAGCACCATATGCATTTATAAAAGTGTGTTAGCTACATTTCAAGATGGAAGTATCTTTTTCTCTCTTATATGACTGTTTAGTCAAAAACACCATCTCGAATGACATCCCAAGGTCAGTCGTGGCCACTTGTGAGCAGTATCTGTGTTGGTTTATTTTGTTCCTGCCATAAAGCTAGGTGTCAACGCCAACTGTTGTTTTCAGAGACCAGCTGAAATTAGAGTCTTTTTTTTTCCTGGTGCAAGCCATGCATCCTGAGTGCACTCTTATAGGATTCAGTGCCCTGCAGAAGTGCAGGGCACATTTTTCCCCACTCTGTACAATTTCAGCTTATTAAAGGCAGCTTCTTGAAAAAAATCACGGAGGGAAGACTTAGAGGCATCAGAAATGTTACTGATGGTAGAGTCCAGACAAGTTTTCCTTACTTTAATACCTGGGGAAAATCATATTGTGGACCAGCATTGTTCCTTCTTGGGTAAAGGTGATCAGATCTAATCAGAAGTTCTTTTCAAGGAGATGGTGGAGGTTTGTTTTTTTTTTAAGCGGGCCTGCAAAGAGTAGGATAATGAACTAAAAGAAGGAATATGTTGGGCTTAGAGACGCTACAACAAACTTTTGATATAGAGAAGCTGATATTTAATTATCTGCATGTACCTTAAATCCTCAAGACCAGTGAATACGCAGCCGGCTGCAATGTTGCTCTTTCACTCTCTAGTATGCTATATTCACTGATTCTGCAAGAATTGTTTTTTATGGCTTACTTCCTGCACTCCCTCATATTCCAAAGCTGCTCTTCTCCTCAAGCAAATTAGTTATACACCTGTTTGAGCCATTGTCAGACTATTTCCTCACCACCTCACTGAAGATTGCAGTTCTGGTGTCTCGTATCAACCTAGGAGTCTGAGATTCAGGCAAACATGGTTTACCTTCATCCCAAATATTCAGTTGTAACCTCTGATTTTCATCTAAACCTGTCAATATACCTGTATTTTTTCTAACGAGGTGCTGATTTTTCTGTGCATCAGTCTCCTTTCTACTAAAAAGAGATAATGATACTGACCTCTTTTGTAAAGCACTTTGAAATTTCTTGCTCAAAGCCATTGTAAAAACTGGGTATTATTTATTATTGTTATTGTCCTTTTTGGCCCAGCTGGCATCAGAATCCCAATGAGCATCAGCATTCAGTGAATGAATAATTGCACCAGATCTAAGGTGGCTACAATTTCTGTCTCATTAAGTGTTGACAGAGCTAAGATACGTCCTAGAGTTCTGTCCACATTTTCACTCGGGTTTAGGACATAGCCTCTTATATTCTGTTTGGGACAAAAGTCTTGCAGTTTGTGTTCCAGCATTATAATAAGATGCTCCTCAGATGCTTTTTTTGTTTCAGAGAAAGCAAGGATGATTATTTACCAACATTTTTTCCTCAAAGTTATTGGCTATATTGTTCCACAGCTTGACCTCCTTCCTTTATTGTGGAATCTTACAACAAATCCCTGGTTTAGTAAAAGGCAAGGTGTAATAGCTGAAAGGGGAATGGGACCTGAAGACAAAGGCCAGGTGCATGTGCAGGCCTGGTGAACAATGCTTTCCAAAAAATTCTTGAAGAGCAATGTTTTTGCTAAAACCAAGTATGCCATTTCCCCATCTGTAAGATTGGTATAATGATACTGCCTCATTTATAAAATGATTTGAGATCTATGGATGAAAGCGCTATAGAAGAGGTAGGTATTATTAACAGTACAGGCTACAGTCTCATAGAGCCACAGTTACTATGGTAAATAATTATTGTTTTATAAAGAATAAAATAGTATATTCATGCTGTTTCTGTGTCTATCCAAATGGTTTTATTTTCAGTTCCTTTCAAGGAACATACGTATAGAACCATGTAGTCCAGGACAGAGCCTTTGAAAGGAACACTTACAGATTCTTCCTAATGTGACTTTTAAGAGAAAAAAAAAGCAAACCTCCACTGACATATTTTTGTTTAAACTTGCATCATACAGAAGTTCTTGTATATAACTCCTTGGTAAAAATTAGGTGGGTTTTTTTTTCATTTTTTATGATTCAAATGGGGCTTGAAATTAAAATAGCTCTGTTTATTCACGTTCTTGTTTGTGTACTATCTTTGACCTCAGCAGGACACTAGAAGAAGGGATATTAATCATTTCGTACTCTCTCTCTTGGTTTTGCAATAGCAGGGTTCAAATGATGTATGTCCTGTATAACAGTGGATGTTTTTCATATTTCTGAGGAACACATGGTAAATTAAAACAAAAGCCTTGTGAGACTGATGAAGAAGCAGATTATTGGATAATCATGCTGGGAAAGTTCTCTTAGGTTTCTTAGTGCAGCCTCCTGCAGCTCTACAGGATTTCATTAAGGTGCGGAGCACCCAGATCAAGGGAAAAGCAGAAAGACCCTGCTTTCTGCACCTTTTTTCACAGCATCTAATGAAGCAAGCTTTAGCTCATGAAAGCTTGTGCTATATGTATATACGGTTAGTCTATAAGGTGCAAATCTACACTGCCTTCTATAAAAAAGGACTCAAACGTGTTTAATTTGAAGCAAGCACATGAGCAATCCCACTCCAGTGAAACTTGTGCACGCTTAAAATTAAACAGATGTTTTCCGTTGGTTGTAAGCGCTCAGTGCTTTGCAAGATCAAGCCCTACCTCTAAGTTTTGTTATAGCTAATTTCTTGAAGAATTCTAGTGACTGTGAACCACTAACAACTACCTATTCCAAGGGCTGGCAACCTTTATCAAGCTATGGGCTTCACAACCCAACCCCAGTCTATTGAGGGCCAGGTGGCTTTGGCAGCGTATCAGCGGTTGGAGGGGGCTTTTCCTGCACCTGCGCTGGAGCCACACAGCTGGGAGCTGCACCTGCACCACTGCTGCTTCTCTCAACTCCCACTCCCTGCTGCAGTGCAAGCACACCTCCCACCTGGAGGGTAGCTGCACCAGGATAGGGGAGCTGAAAGCTGTTTCCATGCTGCTGCTGCTTCTCCCTCCCACATAAATGCCCCATATGACTTAGCCATGGTGCAGCTCCACTCTGGCTGGAAGCCACGCTTGTACCATAGCTTTAGAGAGGGAGAAGGACGGAGGAGGGCAGCAGAGAGAAGTGGCAGTAGCAGCAGTGGAGGCACAGCTTTCAGCTCCCCAGACCCAGCAGTGCTCTCTACCAGCTGGAAGGTGTACCTGTGCTGCAGCCTTGGGGGAATGGGGAGGAGGGTGGAAAGAAGCAGCAACAGCATGGGCTCAGCTTCTAGCTCTCAATCACCACTGTAGCTCTTCACTGTTCAAACCCAGGGTCGACTTGGGCGCAGGCAAAGCCCTGCTGCTCCATGAGCTGATCTAGGGGCTCCGTGGGTTGAATGTGGCCCACAGGCTGTTCAGTGACAGCCTCTGTCCTATTCCATTGTTTTATAAAGCTATAGTATCCAGTTTAAAATGGCCTGTGGTTTCTGGTTAGCAAAGTATTAGAAGAATCCCTCCAAATACTTACGGTTTTTATTTGTGTACAAGCTTAGATCTAAAGTCATTTACAATTTTTAAATATTTTCAGTTGTGGTTTATTTAAATTTAGAGGTAATTTGGTCTCAAATAAGTACTCTTAAAGTAGAGAAATATTGAGCATTTTAGAAATCTTCTAAATAAATCATAGGTAATTTTTAAAAAATAGGACCAAACCACAGTGCAGCGAAGAAAAACCCAACCCTCTCCTCTGAGTCTTTGCTTCCAAAGCCCTCATGTTCTTATGTGTGCATAGTTATTTAGGCATTTATCCAATTTGCACAAGTGTGGGATTTTGCCTGTACAGTGGGCAAGTAATGTATTTTCTGGGGCACTCACCTGTTCTAAAAACGTGTTATCAAGAGGCAATGCGGCTTTGTTAGGAAAGCTGAAGGCAAATATAAATAATAGAATCAGAAATCTGTTAAAGCTGGAAAGGGAACTCAGGAGGTGACCTAATTTAAACCCCTGCTGAAAGCAGGACCATCCTTTTTTGAACCGCCACAGACAGATTTTTTGTCTAACCTGAACTTAAAAACTTTCAGGGATGGAAATTCCACCACCTTTCTTTATGGATATTTTCATAATCATAATTAGTGTTATCTATGACAGAGGGAAAATGGTCCACATGGTAGAAGTTGACTGCTCTGAGATAATTGAAGTATATTATGCTATGAGTCCCTGTGTGTAAGTCATGATTTACAGAAAGGATTTGCATTTCCACTCAAGTACTCTGCAAGTTGAGTAAGCATTTTTAATGGAGCTAAGTATGCAGACCTCTAAGTGGATGGAATTGGCTGTCCACATGCAAAAGCAACTCCTGTGATTCAATCAAGAAAAGCCACCTTTGTCAGCAGTTGCAAATGCAGCAGCAGACAGGCACTCTGCCCTCCCAGGTGGAAGCAATGTGACAGGTGGCACAGTAGTAGAAGCGTTCACAGATAAGAGTAGAAGAAGAAATGCAAAAAAGCTATCCTAATAATAAAAAAATACATTTTTTCTGAGCAGCATATTCCTTTCCTAACAATGGCAATATATGTTCTCTGCCCTGTATTAGTTAATGACCAGTATTTTATTTAATAAATGAATATAGAATAAACAAGTTAGCGTTTACCATTGACCTATCAATTATGATGTCTTATTACTCCTCTGGGGAACATATGTAGCGATTTGTCTGACATTTTGTTAAAATAAGGTTGTATTATGGGACCAATCCACCTAATTCCTTATTCCCTGGGGCGAGGCAGTGTACTTAGCTGTTAGAAAGGTGATTTCTGAAGCATGACAGCTGTTGGTGTTGGAGCTATTGTGCAGTGAACAAAAACGGTTATATTCTGCTCCTATGTTGCCTTTGTATCATTGATATAGGAGCCATTTCATAAATTAGATACCACTCTTTTCCAGCAAATTGTATTACTGCTTTATATTTCATTGTTGGACTACATTTTTTTGAAAATAACAGCACCATAGTGGAAGGAAATAGTTGAACTTAGGCCTTGCTGGAAGGCATATGGAGTTTTGATCCCATTAGCTGCTGACATTCCTGTCTGGTTTGGTTAATTAGATACGTTTGCAGAAGTTTCTTCCATCCTCATAAGCTTTTTACCACCTTATTAGTTTTGTTTAAAAGCCATGTTTCAGTAAATGCATTGCTAGTAATTTTCCCCCAGAAGGCATCGCTTTTTTTAGGAAACTGCTACTCCATCAAGAATCCTCCCATGCAGAAAATTTTTCTCAGTCCATGTTTGCAAAACACAGAGCATTCATGGTACACCCAGGCACCCCTACTTTATTCCCTGAGTTCTGCTGATAATGTATTAACTCAAGGGAATTGTTCTACTATAACAGAACAAAGCATGGTTTGGAACATTCAGCCTATCCCACTGTTGAATTAAATCATGATCTCACTGAAGCTGATAGCAAACTCTCAATCCTTTCACTGGGGCATGGATTTCATTCTTGCTATCTAGCTGTTCCTAGAAGTCAGAAGGTTCTTAACTGTTAAAAGGTATGGGCTCTGAAACATCCAAATGGTATTTAGGATTTATAATAGAGATGAAACCATTTGAAAACCAAGTCTAATTTCCATTAACATATTTGTGATTATAAAAAATCTTACACTATAGTGCATGCATTAATACAAAAATGAAGGGGTGCATCTACATGTGCAAATGCTCTGGGGTAGGTTTACTCTAGAGTAATTTAGTCTAAACTAAGCCCACCCCGGGCAGGCATCTACATGTGCCGAGAAGCAGGAGCAGATTTGCTGCTCGTGGCCGCAGTCTGCTCCTGCCGCTACTGGCCCTGCACCAGCCCCCTGCACCAACCAAAAGAAGCTCTAGTTTCCAGGGGCTAGCAGGGAACATGGGGCCAGGAGACAGCTAGCTCCTGGCAGGGGCTGGGACATTGCTCCCTGCCCCCAGGAACTGCCTGTTGCCAGGGTGGGCTCTGCCACTGGAGCCCAGGTGGGGATACTGTCCCCCTGCCCCAGCACCAGGGACCTCCCAGCCCCCATTTCGTGATTGTGGAGTGGGGCTGGGAGATTCTTATCTCACATCCTCAGCTCTCTAACTGCAGAGCCATGGCTTGGAGATTCTTATCTCCCATCCTCGGGTCCAGAACCGCAGAGCCAGGACTGGGAGAGTCTTATTTCAATACAGTTTTCAATAATACAACACTCTAAGTGAGGTAAAGTATGATTACCATATAAAGCACTTTCAGAGTTGGACCCCAGACTATTCCATTTAGGTGTGTAAATGTAACGTACTACATAAAGGTATGTTGCAAATTTTACTTTGTAAACTAAGCTCTGATGGTAAGTCCAGCAAATCATTCACATTAATGATCTCTGCAATCTGTCAGATGTTCACTTTTTGTCAAATAAATATCTTCAAGCTTCCAAAATGATGAAACATTATAAATGCATTTACTGGCTATCATAAATGTCAGTGTATGTTAAATAGTACCGTTTCTTTCTTACATTGCTTATAATTATATACTAAAATTTATAAAATCCCCAGAAAAGCAAAATTTTTGACAGGGTTGCCATGTTTTTCTTGAACAACTTTTCCTGATCATGACATGTGGATGTGGGGAGACTGTAAATGTGATATACCTTGCTCTGTGGATGTGGGTTTTCCTGGCTCTGTGGATGCAGGGAGACCAGTGGATGTGATATACCTTGATTTTAGCAAGGTTTTTGATACAGTCTCCCACAACATTCGTGCAGGCAAGCTAAAGAAGTACTGGCTGGGTGAATGGACTGTAAGGTGGATAGAAAACTGGTTGAATCATCAAGTTCAGAAAACAGTAATCAATGGCTTGATGTCTAGGTGGCAGCCGGTATCAAGTGAACTGCCCCAGGGGTCGATCCTGAGGCTGGTTTTGTTCAACGTCTTCAATAATGACTTGGAAGATGACATAGAATGCACCCTTAGCAAGTTTGCAAATGACATCAAGCTGGGGGGAGTAGTAAATACACTGGAGGGTAGGACTAGGGCTATGCATCAGTACAGGCTGGGGGCTGACTGGTTGGGCAGTAGAAAAGGACATGGGGGTTACAGTGGACAATAAGCTGAATATGAGCCAGTAGTGTGCCCTTGTTGTAAGGAAGGTTAATGGCATACTGGGCTGCATCAGTAGGAGTGTTGCCAGCAGGGCAAAGGAAGTGATTATTCCCCTCTGTTCAGCCCAAGTGAGGCCTCACCTGGAGTACTGCGTTCAGTTTTGGGCTCCCCACTACAGAAAAGATGTGGACAAATTGGAGAGAGTCCAGTGGAGGGCAACCAAAATGGTGAAGGGGTGGGGAACATGATTAATGAGGAAAGACTAAAAGAACTGGGCTTATTTAGTCTGCAGAATAGGAGACAGAGGGAATTTAATAGAAGCCTTCAACTACCTGAAGTGGGGTTAGAAAGGGGATGGAGCTAGACTGTTCTCAGTAGTGGTACATGACAGAACAAGGAGCAATGGTCTCAAGTTGCAGCAAGGAATGTTTAGGTTAGATATTCGGAAGAACTTTCTCACTAGGAAGATCGTAAAACACTGGTACAGGTTACCCAGAGATGTGGTGGAATCTTCGTACTTGGAGGTTTTGAAGACCCGGGTAGACAAAGCCTTGGCTGGTCTAGTTGGTCTAGTTGATGATCTAGTTGGGGATGATCCTGCTTTGAGCAGAGGGTAGGACTAGATGACCTCCCAAGGTCCCTTGCAACCCTTGTTTTCTATGATTTGATTCTGTCTCTAAAAGCTGGTAGCAGCTGAAGAGTGAGAGATCAAATGAAGATGTGCTAGACTTTTCACATTTGACTCCTAATTAGGATTGAACAAATTACTACAGAATACAAAATTTCCTAGGATAGCTTCTGGAATGTTCTTGGAGAAATCGCATAATTGAGATTAATCCAGCTGGCCACTGGATGTCCTCATTGCACCGCAAAAAATTACAACTAGAAGAACATTTATCTGGCAGTAAAAAAACCAGAAAAAATTGACAGGCAAATGCACACATTTAACTCTGCCACTTTTTAACATCTTTTGGTATACAGTACTTCAAGGATGTGAATGGTCAACTTCTATTCCTTTCTTTAAGACAGTTGAGGCAGTTATGTTTAATATTTCTGTTCATCCTAATAGGACTTTTAATTGAATTGAGTATCCAGTGTGCTTAAATCTTACCTCTGGTTCTCTGATAGTATAAAAGATCCTTGTCTGAGGCAAACTGTTTCTGCAAACTTCTTCTATTTTTGTGCTTTTTGTTATAAGCAGCATCTTTACAGTATCCTTTCTGTCAATATTCTACTTAATTCTTAATATGTTGAGTTACTACTTTGTCAGCTAATATGCTATAATAGATAAAAAATTTCCAATTCTTAAAAAATCTCGTAAGAATTAGAAAGAATTATGTTGTTACCTGCTCTGTTTCCTAAGGATGATAGTGGGAAACCTGCTGGAAACTTTAGTTTTGCTTCCTGAGTAAGCAACAGTATAGAAATGTACAGTAAGAAAAGTGCGTCTGACAAACAATAAAAGTAGCTCTGTTTTCTATTCTTCCCTTCAGTGCACACATGAATCTACAGTTATACAGCCTGTGGCTTGTGTATGGGTACAACAAAAAGGAATAACTAAAATGCAAAGTGTGAAATACTTCAGGATGAAAACTGATTCTGGGAAATTTGAAAACTATATACAACACACAGCCAAATGTTCTGTCTAATGCACTATCATTTCTTGATGTCTCTCTCTCATTCTTTCTGGCAGCTCTCTGTTGGCTAGTGAAACCTATGTAGTAGTACAGACTGGGTATTTTCAGTAGCAACCTAAACACATACATGCACCCCTTATGGCCAGGTAGCATCATTAGACACCTGAACATGGAGTCAGCCACAACCTATGACATCAGACTTAAGCTGAAGAACAAATGAGGGCTGTGTGTCTTTTGCCCCCACAGCTCAATGGCTTGGTGTAGTCTTGTGGGAAGCTGAAGGTCCTGAGTTCTGCGCTTCTCTTTACTCAGAGGGGGTTTCAAAGTGACTGTTCTTGACTTCCCAGCATGGCACTTTAGCCATCATGCTGTGCGTTAGCCTTCATTCACTCCCTTCTCTAGCATGTTTTTCGAAGCTGAGCCACCGTTTCAGTCATTTTTTACAAAGACACCATTACCACTTCTGCAAGAAAACCTGAAACATTTAACTCCAACCTATTAAACAAATGATATGGCAGCATTTTTGTGTACCTGTTTGGTTTGTGGTGATTCCAGGAAATTCATACTGTTGGTTATATCAATGAGCCATAACAGAAGTTTTTAATAAATGAAGTAATGCACTGCTAATGTCCTAATGGTTCTATCAGGCTCTTCCTGGTTTTTTTTTAATGTACATATATGTCTGTCTTGTTTATGTTCCAGTTAAGCTACGCTTTGAACCATATAAATCGAAAACTGACGTTAGAACCTAAAGTATCTGTCAATGCAAGAATTGTAGTAGTGGGGGCATCCAATGTTGGAATCTCCTTCCTGGAAACACTGATTTTTTGGTAAGCATGCTAGTTTTTGTTGATTTTAGTATAGCAAGGAGAATGGGCTCCTTTTTTATTTGAAAGGCTTCATTCTTTAATTAGGATTCAACCCAGCATCTGTTTCTTTAGATGCCGTTTTGCACCTACATTTGTTGCCTACATTTGAATTGGGGATTCAAATAATTAGTAGTTAAATCTACCACTGTTTGATCTGTGGGTGTACAGGGATAGGCCTGTCTGTAATAATGAATTGATTCTTCCATTCAAGAAGTGCTAATATAAATGTTTGCAGTTACAAAATTGTACCTTGAAAAAGGAAAGCTTTCTCTGCAAGTGTCGCTATGGATAGAAGTAAAATACGTACATTTTAGAATGAAAGGACATCCTGTACCTCAGGTGCTAAACACCTCCTTGTAAAGCAGGACTTACAGTATGTCTGTAAAGCCATACACTCTCAGAATCTAGGGAAGAGTGCTATAAGAATTCCAGTGGATTTGAAGTTACTGTTCTGATATAGTAAATTAAAGCTGAGAGCCTAGACTAGAGCATGGTTTGGGTCCATCAGCATTGGCCAGCCAAACCATGTTAGAACACTGTTTAGCTGCAATTGTGTTTTATATCCTCTGTGAACATAATTCTTAAGTTTGGGTGCAAAGACAGTAGAAATGATGTTTATGTTCCTTCTGTTTATATCTATGTTTTATTAACCTTTGGAATTGTCAATGCACATTGCCATCTTTAGCTAGATAAATAGTAGCAGAAACAAAGGTGAAAACTCTTCCTTCCATTTACCTCTATGTGGCTTTAGTTTAGGGGTGACCAACCTGTGGCATAGATGCCACAAGTGGCACAGGCAGCCTTTGTGTGTGACACAGGAGATCAGAGAGTAGACAGACAGCACAGTTGCAAATAGGGCAGAAAGCAGCAAATCAGACAGAGCACAGGGAAGGAAGAGGAAACCTGAGCAGCAGATAAAGCAGAGAGCATAGGGCTGAGAGCAGAAAGCAGAGTAGCAGATGGAGCAGGAGAAGGGGAATCAGAGATGCACTTGAGGAGGGTGCAGGGCTAATTTGTGGCACATCTGCCAACAAGATTGACCCCCACTGTTTTTGTTTCCAGAACTAGGTTCAATCCCCACTCAGTATCTTTAAATGGAGAGATGAGGAAGAAGAGCTACACAAAACATGCTGGGCTGCAGCAGTCCCTGCCTGCCAAAGAGTCATTTGGGAGTATAAGCAGCCAGCATAGTTGAGGGTATTTTTCAGGAGTAAAACTGCAATGCTAATGGCTCTAGTTGTATCATAAGTTTTCTGACCCAGAAGTAAACCAACTGTACTTGCAGAGTGGAAGAAAAAAATCAATGCTATTATTTTAATAGTTAGTGTTGTCCAACTTGGGCTTAGAAAGCTGAGCTTTTTAGTGCTCATTATCTTGTGACTTTACAAGACTAAAGGCCATTGCTACTTCAGATCTAGTGAATTTATATTCTCCACTAAAAGAGTTGCTACTCATTTCTAGTTTTCATGGTTCACAATACCTAGAACCATTGTTGCTCCAGGTCTAAATACTGCAATTTCTGGACCAGTGAGAGAGAATGGCACAGTGGCGTATTTGAGAGAGCCACTATCAGGCCCAGTAAGTTTACCATGTACACATAGCCTGTCAAATGTTGGTAGCAATCCTAATGTAATGGGATTGGTGATCAGAATTCAGGTGAAAAAAACAAAGATATGTAATAAACGAAGTGTATTCAGTCGGCAGAGAAAAGCAGAGCTTATTCTATGATTGTCTTGATATAATGTAAGGAAACAATAATGTTGTCTTACAGTGTACTCTTTTAATATGAAAGAGGTCTAATCTTATACCTACCTTGCTTGATGTCACTGCATTTTGGAGCACTCTTAAAGAACATATTTTTTTTTATCATTTTACAGTGTTACTTTCTGGAAAGTATTGTTTTCTGCACAAATGCATGTTTTAAATTTCAAAATATCAGGGGATAGAGTCATTACAGCAGAATTCTCATTATAGGAACTACATATTGAAACAAAATAGTTGGAAAACATTGTGGCTTTAATGACTGCCTGCTAAAATGAAGTTAAGGGTTTCTTTGTCTGCTATAGCAAATCTGGACATCACAAGCAGAGAAATCAATACGGCATTGGAAAGAAAAAGATAAAGACCTTTATGAAAAGTATTGCATT
>NW_017729022.1:125050831-125055642 GCF_001723915.1 Gavialis gangeticus | reverse complement strand
AAATGCATGTTTTAAATTTCAAAATATCAGGGGATAGAGTCATTACAGCAGAATTCTCATTATAGGAACTACATATTGAAACAAAATAGTTGGAAAACATTGTGGCTTTAATGACTGCCTGCTAAAATGAAGTTAAGGGTTTCTTTGTCTGCTATAGCAAATCTGGACATCACAAGCAGAGAAATCAATACGGCATTGGAAAGAAAAAGATAAAGACCTTTATGAAAAGTATTGCATTAATACAAGCAAGGGAGAGGACATCTCCCTTTCCCCCTCTCATTCTTTTCTTTTGGCTTCCCTGATACTTTTTTTCTGATGTTCCATACAGTGTCCATTCTCAATGTCAACTCTTTCTCCCCAACACCTTTCAGAGTCTCTGTGGCATATCAAAGCTCAGTTGAAAATATATCTTTTAGATGTCACTCATCTTCCTATCTCTTTTCCTATGTTGATAATTACTAACTCCTGTAATTGTATTATTTATAACTCTTACAAATATTATCATTAATTCATATTGTACTAGTGTCTAGCAGCCCTGACTGTTGTCATGCCTACTTGTGATATAGGCACTATGCATAAAAGAAGAGGCAGTTCCTTTTCTGAATAGCTTACAACATAAACAGCCAAAAAAGATGTAGTGTTATCTCCAGTTTACAAGTGAAGAACTGAGGCATATGAGATTGAGGCCCCTTCTACACATTACAGTTATTACACAATTAACTGGTTGATTGTGCATTTAACTGAGACCAGCTACATGTGCGAAGTGCCTGTCACAACATAAAAACCAGCTATAAAGTTAGACCTCTATAAAATGTGTACTAACTTTATAGCTGGTTGCTATCCAGTTGCTATAGTATCCAGCTTTAATTTGCATGTGTAGCAAGGTCTGCCCCTGCTGCTGAGAGCCCCATCAGCTGACTGGGCTCCCAGCCCCAAGTTTGCACCATGCACCTCTGGGGCTGGTAGTCCTGCAGCTGAGCAGACTATCATCCCTGGCAGCTATGGCATGAGACTGCAATCTCCCAGTCCCAGGGATAAGTAGGGCACCCTGCAGCTGGGAGATCACAGCAACTGCAATCTTCCAGCCACTGGGGTGCTCCACACACTTCCGGGACTGGGAGATCACAGCTGTTGCGATCTCCCAGCTGCAGGGGTACTCCATGCACCCTTGAGGCTGGGGAGATCCCAGTGGAGTGCCCCCATGGCTTGGAAATTGCAGCAGCGCAATCCTACAATTGCACCTCATGCCATGCACATATGGCTTGGCAGGAGGCGCAATTGGGTGGCCTTCACCTGCATGTCTAGATGGGCCCTGAGTGTCTTTTTCATGGTCAAACAGGAAGTCTGACAGCTGGGGACTGAACCCACATCTTCTGAGTCTTAGTTTAGCACCTTAACCACAAACACTCCTTCTTATTCAGAATAGCATTTTAGTGCAAATATGACTGATGATCTCTGTTCTGCGATATTCCCACTGGCAAGGCGTCTGAGCCACAAATTTTATTCCAGTTAAGTTCCAAAAAGGGGTCCTTGCAGGACTTGTTTGTGTTATTTCAGAGACTTCAAACATGGTATAAATGAAACTTTCTGATTTCTGAAAAACTGAGTCTTGTCGCATAAAAGCAATCAAGGCCAAGCATCAAACTTTTACATATTTGTATATTAGTGAGCACACAAGTTGAAAAAAAGACAATTTTTTAATTTTCACTTCATCAACTGGTAAAGACAGTCCCTTGATCAATGCAGAGAGACCTTTTAATACAATTTAATCGGCTCACGATTTTCTACTATTCTTTGCAAAGGCTACATGCACTAAAAATAGCTAGGTTGAATCAATTTATAAGACCCTAATCCTTAAAAGAGGAAGTAGTTTTCTCCTCATTATTCTTCCTACTTAATTATTTTACATTAGCAGTCACCATGGAAACACAAATATAATTCACTTACCTGCATAACAATCCCTAGAACTAGATTTTAGAAGTGATTTCAACTTGTTTGAGACCTGAAGAAATATATTTTTCATTAAATACTGGAAGAATAATGAGCATTATGTCTACTTGTTTGTAAGATATAGAGAACTGCGTCTCAGTTCTATTGTACTGTAGCATTGAAAGTGGCAGTAGCACTGTAGTTCATGGAAAATCCATTTGAGGCAGAGCACACCAGTTATTTTTCTGGGAAGTTCAGCGCTCTTGATGTTTGAGCCATACAACAGAGCAGATTCTAACATCAGTTCTTATCACCTGAATGCACAACTAATCATTATAATCCATGCTCCAAAATTATATTTTTTAAATTATTTTATGAAGTGGGTCCCTGGTCCTTTATTCTGACTCATTACCCTTGCCCAGAGTGGATATCAGGAGTTTCTAGGAACACAGGGGCTGCCAGACAGAATCCGACAAGTGGCCAAACTCGTTCAGATTCCTGTCTCTGAGAATGGGCATTATCAGCTGCTTCAAAAAGAAAAGTGCAAAAAATCCCATAGTGGGCTATTATGGAAAAACTTGCCCAAAGGGGAAGCAGCTTCCTAACACCGCAACGCCACCCCCACCCCACTTGAGGTTTGTGCTCTGAAGTAGGAAGGTGTTTATCCATGATGCTTTATTCTACTTATTCTAAGTGCAGCTGTTCTCATTTTTCATATTTCCCTATCCAAATAAATGTACCAACGCCTTTTTTTGTTTCCCATGAGTATAATCTTGTAATTTACAATTTAGTTTTTAGTCAGAAGCCATTCTAGCTTGGTATGCACATGAGTAAGGATGTTTTCTTCAGGAAACAGCAAAATGAAAAGTGAGCGGAATTGCTGGTTAATTTTCCACAGCCTACAGGTCTAAATCCTGCCTCCCCCCATCGGCATGGCCTTCCCCACTTGTGCGTCCAGATGCAGGTGTGAAAGCAGGCTTCCAGAGGCCATGACTCCTCATCCCTAGACAAGAATACGAGGAGGGGCAAAAGAGGGGCAGGGAGCCAGCCGGCAGAGCTGCACCAGTGTGAGGGGGGAAGTGAATGGCATCATAATTAACTTCCCTGCAGGAGTGCAAGCAATCAGGGAAGGAATTATAATTCCCACAATTCCTATGCAGGGCTCCTCCTGGGCAGGGAAATTACATGCTTCCCCTTACACAAAGCCAAGAGTTAGGTCACTATCTAGGACGAAGGCAAAGCTAAAAAATAACAGGGCAGCAGCACACCATTTGTTAAACTTGTGCAAGTCCTGCATGTAGGGCTGCCCTATAGCAGATGAAGCAGGCTAACAAATGCTTCTCTCGTGGAAAGGCAGTTCAGCCCAGCAACACAGAGGCTCAGGCCCTATTGTTCTCCAGCTTCCAAAGTATCATTTCTGATTGGTGCTCTTTCCTACTCTTTGTTGTACAGTGTCAGAAGAAAATCCTTTCACGTTTGGATTGAATCATGTCAAAGAGATACCGGTACCAGTTTTTTTAATGGAAGCTTTTTTTTGCATTGAAATATTTGGGGGTTTTGGGGGGGAAAAAAGCAGTTACAGGAAAAAGAGTTTGTTAGATATTTGGGTAAATTCATGAAGAGCTTGTTCTTCCATTCTCAGGACTATGAATGATAAGTGTGAAAAAACTGCACACAAAAAACAAAAAGGCTCAGGACCCAAAATATCATGAATTTCATTTAAAAATAATAAGAATTTTTAACTAGTACATTCTGGGTCCTTGTTCCTTTTCATTTGTTTTCTTTTATTGAGCTACCAGGGTTTATGTTTTCTAACTTTCACTTGTATCATGGAGGCAGGAAACTTCCTTTTTTTTTCTTGAAAGCCTGAGATTGTGATGTGATCACACAATTCCAGGAGCTGTGGCTTTAAAAACAAAACCCAATGCTGAGGAGTCAGTGTTGGCAGCACTGCATTTTTGGCAGTTTATGGTATAAAGACTGCAATGAATGGCCCTAAATGAATTTATTTTAGTATATGTTCCTTTAAATGAATCCAGGTATGGGTTTATGTTCACATTGGAAAACTAATACTATGTACTTCCATTTAAAGTAGAAGACAGAGTATTGACATCAACCCAACACATTGAAATAATCACAGCAACAAATATCAATATACTGTTCAAGCACCTTATAAAAATGTAAGCTGCTTTTAACCTTCAGCATTTCAGAGTTGGGAAATCAGATTCTTCACTGATTTATACATTGGTATAAATGTGCTTAATGCAATAAAAACACACAATTTAATCACTGAACTGCAAAAACTGCATCTGAAAATTATTTTTCAGGTATGAAATCTGTTTTCATATATGCATAATTTGAATATACTGAATAGCTGGCTCAATTCAGAGTTGGAAAAAAAACAACACCTGAAGGCTGAGATCAGCCATGAAAAGTACCAATATCAATATGTTTGATTTGAGAGGATTGTAAGCAACAGGAAGCAGGGGTGTGGGATATAATAACTTTCTCATTTAATCACTGTTGCCTTAAGTGCAGCTCTGATGGATGTGGTTCATAGCATTTTATATTTAGCATCTTCCCAAATATTGACAGTCTCCTCTCCCCATCCCTACCCCCCCAAAAAAATTCTCCCCCCTCTTGAATTCATAGTTTTATCAGGTTTTTTTGTTTGTTTTTACTAGTTCTTCGTAAAGTTTTGAGTCAGGCAGGCTTAAAGAATGACAGTTACAAGAGCAAAGATAGACCAAGGAAAGAGATAATTCATGATATGTTGTTTTTAGTTTATTCCAACATATGATTCAGAAAACAGCATGCTAACTAGCTAGCTCTGATAGTATTTGATTGAGCTTGGCGACAAGATCCCCAAAAGCTTCCTCACA
>NW_017729022.1:125022030-125050820 GCF_001723915.1 Gavialis gangeticus | reverse complement strand
AGAGGTCAGGCTGATGGGCCTGTAGTTTGCCAGATCTACTGCAGGTAGTAAGGTAGGGGGGGTCTTAGCCATGTTCACCAACAGGCTGTGTTTTTTACTCGTAGAGAGGTAACTTCAGCTCTCTTTCTACTTAGCACTTCCAAATCCAGAGGCTTCTGTATCAAGCACAGTGCAGAGTATAGCCTGCTCATCTGCTGCTTCACTGGTGAAGGCTGCATCAGAGGCAGAAATGCTTAAAGGTCTGTCTTTGCCCAGCCTGGGGATGGGGTGAGGGGACCATGCACTCTCTCTGCTGGTTAAAACCAGGCCTCTAGGGCAGCGCTGGGCTCTGCCAACACCAGCTCCTGAGCCGGAAACTGCAGGCAATGGAGAGGGATGCCTGGAAAAGTGCTGGAATAGGCAGGGACCACATGGCCCCTCCTCACCCATCTCTGATCCAAGGGATTCACAAGTCCCAGAGCTGCTGTTGTCACTGACCCACAGGCTTTTGCTCCCAGTAACACTGGCAGGAGGTAAAGTGAAAGTCAAAACCCTTGGAAAAAGGGCAGTGACCAAAAGACCTGTTCAGAAGACAGAAAAGGGAGGGTTGGGGATAGAGAAATTAAAAAGATCTTTAAAAAGTGATGCTTTGGTAATGAGACACCAAACTCAACAGATTGTACAGATCTTTGTACCCTGGCAACCCTGTTCTTTCTTGAGCTTTTGGATCAATTATGAAACAGATAACAATGCTGATGTGCCACCATTAACCTTCAAGGTCAATACTCTGTGAAGAAGAATGGAGGAGACTCATCTCCCTCCCCCCAAGTTGTTGTTTCAGGCAGTCTGCAGACTCAGGCAGACATTGCTGCATCATACTCATGCAATGGCTTTTCAGGCTTCCACAAAACAGTTGAATTCAAGCTCTTGGACTAGGATCCCCCTTCTACTTTTGTGAGCAACTTTACCCCTTAAGAGGTTCTAGCTTGAGCCATTTGGAACGGGTTTGTGAATATTCGGCACTCTATTTGGGAGATACACTTTTCTCAGTGTGTCCTTTGAGTTATATTCAGCCCCTATGATGTTTCCTCAGAAAATACAACAGACATCTGATTGTATAGATGGCACTAAAGTTTGCATGGATAGAAACAGAATTGGAAGCATTCTCGTATGCCACGGAGTCCAGTCCCTGGCATTCACAAGCTATCTTTAACTCAAGGAACCCCCATTATCATTGCTGCGACCCTCATCTACAAGTCACAGTACTGTGCCCAAAACACCAAGAGCACCCTACAACATGCAACAAGTGAAAAAAAGGGGAAACTGCTAATGCCCTGCCAGTGTAATAATGAATGAGAAGTAGTTAAAGGAAGGACATTGCCTGTGCTGCAGGGGAAGACAAAGCCCCCAACCACATAGTCAACATAAATGAAATTCTGATCCAGGGAAAAACAATAGGAGAACCTGTAAACTGTAGATGTGGTCAGTGCCCGACAGACCACACTGACAAGTGGACTAAAGACCTAACACAAGCCTAAGTTATGAATACTATGTACATTAGTCGGTATATAATCAATCATCAATAAGCTTAATCAGTAATGAGGAAGGCTGCATTTAAGCCATAAGTGGTGGCCTGGAAAAGTAGAATAAAAATCAGTTTATTGAGGCCACTAATATTAGGGCAGGCCACTTGCAAATCACTGCTCTTTGGAAAACACTTAATAGTTAGTTAAAAGTAACAACTGGTGTTTTGACTTTTGATAAGAATTGATTTGTACGTTGTCAGCTAGAATCCTATTGCGATAATAATGTGTGTCTGTTAATTGAAGTGGTACAGGCAAAATATATGCTATGTATAGAAGAGAACTGAAAGAGGGAGCTGAAGTTGCTCTGGGGATGTGAATCCAGGGATACAGAGGAAAACAAAGAGCCCACCACCAAAACCACCTGCCTTGGCCACTTTCAAGGGGTTTATGCAAAACTGCAGATGTGTGGCTAAAGCAGGAGTTCCCAAAGCCTGCTTTAGATTAAGCATTTGCAGATGATGTAACTAGCCCAGTCAAGAAAGTAAAAGAATCCGGATGTGGCAAGCAGCATTCGCACATGGTGAGAGAAAGAAACACAAAGTTCTTCTCTGAACTGCAAAAGCCGATCCAGCTACAGGAGAGTGAATGGCCCTGGACACAGGACAGTGATCAAATGCCCCAGGCAGAGGGGAGAGAAGAGGGAGAAAGAAGAAAAAAAAAGGAGAGAGACTGAACGGGGCAGAAGGAAAAATAAATGATGAGAGAATTACAGTCCAGGCCCTTTCCCTGGTGCCTCCCTGGGCAGTCACTGTGCTGTGACAAAGGTGAGCAGGAGGAAAACCAGTCCCTGGCCCTACCTGGTCCCCACAGTGCTGAGGAGCTGGGGTGCAGAGCTGGGGGTTTGCCCCAAATAGCAGGCCTTGGGTTGAAAAGGTCCTTGTGGGTTTAGCTTTATTGCTTCAGTGAAGTGCTGAGGCATATACAAATCTTTACCTCGGTAAAGGAGTTTTTGGGCCTGTCTCTACTGGAAAGGATCCGGATACAGCAACAAATGTCTCTGTATCAGTGAATCTCAGCCAGGCTACCCCTACACTGGACACTGTGCAGGGCCTGAGCAGCGCAATGCTGGAGACACAAATGAGTACAATGCTGGAGGACCCAAGGGTGGGCGCTTTGCCTCTTTCCAGGGACAGGCTTCAGCCCTGGCTGGGAAGATGAGTCACCCAGCAGCTCTCAGCCAGGGGGAGAACTACCCTTTCTCCCCTGGAAATAAAGAGCTTTCAAACTACTGATTTGCAAAAAAGATCTTTATGAACATGAATATTAGGAAGCAGTTTTCTAAATATAAGTACACAGTTTTGTTGCATTCCGTATGCTGCTAGAAGTGAGGTTTGAAACGTTAGACCGAACCTAATTAAAAAAAAGGTGGTGGGAAAAATGGGAGGAATAAAGGCAGGGTGGGAGCCCAGGTACTGCAACTTTACCCCTTGTGGGCCACCAGTTGGACTGCTCTATTTTACAGGAGAAAGTTAAGGATTTTAACAATGATGTTAAAAGAATGATGGTGCTACAAGTCATCAGAGAAGAAGCACCAGACTTTTGTTTCATTCAAGAAACCCAGCTTAAAGAGGGACGTATGAATTACATAAAAACCAAATGATTCCACACCCCATATATATCTGCAGGTGAACTGAATGGAAGAGCAGCTGCAATTATCACAGCAAAACATTTACCTTTTCAACTAAAAGAAAAATACTTGGATAAGGATGGCAGATATATACTTGCTAATGGAGCTATTAGTGAGAAATGCTACCTTTAGGGAGCATTTGTGCACCTAAAGAGGACTGGATCTCATTCCTGAAAAATCTCTCTCAAACTTTAGGAGAAATGTCAAGAGGGAAATGTTGTGTTAAGAGGAGATGGTAACTGTGAAATGCACCCAAAAATAGATAGGTCTGACAGAACTCTAATGAAGGATAGTAAATCAGACACAACAGTAAGTTTAATAGTAGATAAGCGTATATTTTGGCTCCTGGAGATGTTTAACTCCAAAAGAAAGGTTTTTATTCAACCCACACAAAGTGTATGCACAAATAAATGTGATCCTGATTTCAAACAATGCTATATCAAGAAAACAAGGTGGAATTGCCAGGTTAGTCAATGAACCAATACTGTTACTTACTAGAGATCGGGAGATTACACCCAAAATAAAAATATGGCCATTGTATACCCCACTACTGTCTGATCAGGAAGGAGTTTGAGCCATTAGAGAAGAAATCAGGTGTTATTTCACTGAAAATAATATAAATCAAATTAAAAAGAATGTTTTATAGGATGCTTTCAAGGCTGTAATCAAAGGCATCCTCATAAGTAACGAACGTCACCTGAGAAAGTTCAGAATCTGACTAATGAGATAGAAAGACCATCTAGAGCGAAAGTCCTCACACATCCATTTGCAAGACAATAAGAGAAAATTATTTAAAAATCATCATCAATGCTATATGTCACCCCAGTTAAATATGTATGATATCAGAACAGGCAAATTTTAGAAGGAGTGCAGTCAGTTTGAGGGGATTATACCATATATAATGGATATGTCTCAGTATCAAACTGTTTTGGGAAAAGTTTAGAGACATGGTAAGGGAACAAAATGCCAGCTATCAGATAACCCCTTACTGTTCTTATTGAATCCTCCTGAGAACTCTGCAACATATAAGGGTCATAGGGAACTGATCACTCATCTTCTAACAGCTGCACAACTTACACTTGCAAAAGCCTGGAAGAGAAGTGACATGCTTAATATCACAGGTTGGTTTAAAAAAAGGCTAGGAAGGTTTAGTAATGGAAAAATTGTCCTATTCCTAAGAGGAGATTTAAATAGCAGCCATCAACTACTTGAAGGGTGGTTGGAGCTAGACTGTTCTCAGTGGTGGTACATAACAGAACAAGGAGCAAAAGTCTCAAGCTACAGCAAGAGAAGTTTAGGTTAGATACAAGGAAGAACTTGCTTGGTAGGAAAACACTAGAACAGGTTATATAGAGAGGTTGTGGACTCTCCATCCTGGGAGGTTTTTAAGGCCCAACTAGACACACCTTTGGCTGAAATGATCTCGTTGAGGACAGTTCTGCTTTGAGCAGGGGGGTGGGACTGGATGACCTCTCTTCCAACCCTAATTTTCTATGATTCTATGAAACCAACCATAAATTCAAAAACTCCCTAAGAGAGACCCAGTAACTACCCTGCCATTAGAAAGAACTTCAGGGAAAGCTTGAACCTGACTACTCATAGGAGCAATGCACAGGGGAGGAGCTGCATCACTTTTCAGAGTCAAGCCTAATTAGAACGAGAGGCTTATTGATTTCCACACGTGTGTGCAATTTGCCCCCTAGGCTCAGCAGATGGTATTCCTGAAGTGATTTACAGCCCCTTTGGCTCGCCTGGACTCACAAACCCCAAGCAGAGAAGAGGTACTGATCAGCCCCAGCTGCTCTCTTTTTCTGCATGTTTATCCCTAGGCAGCCCTCCCTGTTCCCTATTAATCTCCCTGATGCTCCTCTTACTGTAATAGCTGTTTATTCCCCCTGTGGCTCAGGGTGGGAGTGTGGGGATCCTGAGTCCTTACACAAATGTTTGCACAATGATAGGGAAGGGTCTATACACTGGAATGCTTGCAGGGGAGGAAAAGGAGCTGCCTTCTGCTGACCAAATGAGAAGCAAGGAGGGCTGCAACCCATTACTGTCTACTGGAGCCTGTAGGGCTTGCAGTTCACAGTAAAAATAGATATATCCAGTCAGTAGGACCAGGACTTCTCTGAAAGCCTGGGGAAGCCCCTGCTAAGGGTGCTCAAAGGAGATTACAGGGGGTGGAGTGGTGAAGTTACACCCTGGTGTGATTCCTGCTCTACAGTTTAAAACACACAGTCCTGTCACGATACCTGAATTTCTACTCGGGTGGAGTTTGAGGGAGTGAATTGACTTTATAGCTCATTATCTACTGCTCCTTGATTCTCCACTAGTGAGGCTGTCCTTCCTTCTACAGTTACTTTGGGTTATGTTTCTCTGTTCCCCTCTCAGCATAGCCTGTAAAACTGTGTGCCTGCCTAGGAGCCTGCACTGAGTGGAGTCCTTCCAAAGGGATTGAATCCACAGCAAATCCGAGATGGGAAGGAGAGGGGCTGGGCTGAAGCAGGTGGAACAATGAGGTAGCTAGCACTGGGGCAAGAGGCAAAAGGGACTTGCAAAGGATAAAGAGGTACATTACTGCCGGGAGCCTTTCCTGGGTTCTTAATTGCAGTAGATGGCAGAGGCTGTGGGAGGTTGAACCAGTACCTGCAACCAGGGCAGCATAAGGCTGGGTATGAGTGGATCTGGAAGGGCTGTTCATACTGGGTAGAGGTGTTAGGAGCAGCTGGAGGCAGTCCTCACCTACTTTCTCTATGTTGGGGGCAGGTGGGTGTGCATGTGATCGGGGCACTCACTCCTCCAGGATCTCTTTCCCCCTGGGACCCAAAACTGCCCCCACATTGCTTGATCCCCTAAGGAGCCCCTCCTACACAGGGCAAGGTGCTCCCTACAGGTTTTGGACGGGGGGTAGGAGTAATAACTACTGCAGGGCCACTCTGGCTTCATGCTGGGGTAACTGCATGTGCAGCTGAAATGTTAGTGTGGAGGTGGTGAAGTGAGGCCTTAGCAGCCATTGACTGTCCCACTCCATAGAGGTAGCCTGCAGCTTTTCTGTAGTCTTGGAGCTACTACTCCTTTTCCTTCTTGGTTGCCCATTTTTCTCTTCTGCCGCATCTCTTCCCCAGCAGTTGCTGGCTCTCCCTCTCTCAAAGTGACAGGGCATAGGCTCCCAGTTACATCCCCCAATGTCCTTTACTGCAGTATTGGAGCTTAGTTCATCATTCCCTAGCCTCTCTTTGTACATATGACTGTTCCATACCAAGTGCAGGGACCTTGAACTTGTCCTTACTGAACTGTATTTGATTAATTTTGGACCATGTTTCCAGGTTGAGAAAGCTCACTTATCAAGCGTGGCTACAATTCCACCCAACTCGGTGTCATCTGCAAACTGGCATAGTGTGTAGTCAATCCCATCTTCTGCATAATGAATAAGAGACATTAAACAATACCAGGCCCAGGACAAACCTCTTGGGGGAACCCTGTTTGATCTCTCCTCCCAAAACGTTCACCTAGACACTATTATTTTAGCTTACTCATGAGAATGTCATGGGAGACTGTTTCAAAGGCTCTGCTAAAAAATCAAGGTCTAGCACCTATCCCTAGCAGATGCAATATCATCCCATCATGTGGATGTCAGTCTGTGTAACTGAGGGATTATAGGACCCAATTTTTCAAAGTGTTGTGGAGTTCAAAGATACAAGAAGAGGTCTCATGGGATTTATTAAAGGTTCTAGTTAGATTAGATGCCTACCTCTCTCTTACTTCACATCAGATGTCTAGTGTACTTGGGCATTTTAGTAAGTCTCCCGAGACACAATCATACTCTTGTGAGTCTGACCTTAAAGGTAGTTCCATATTGGTATGATGGCTCCAAACTGCTTACTCTTAACAAGAACCTCCCTACCGACCTGGGCCTAGACACAGCTCTGGGAGTCCTATCACACCCAACCTAGAAGACAGCTCCAATCCTTGCTCATTCTCAAACTCTAAACCTAATCCAAGCTCAGACAGCCAGAGAAACCTAAAGCCTTGCCTCAGGGAACCAAGAGCAGCCTGACCACAAGAACTATGGTGGAGAGCCCCTGAGCTGAGCTGGGAGATCTCTTGCTACTACAACCCACCCTGGAACAAAAGGAACTCACCCACCACCAGGCCTGAATCCCTAACCCTACATGGGGGAACCTCAGAGTCCTCACCCTTGCTCTTAGCATAGACTGCCAGACCAAAATCCTGGGCTGAGGCCAGACTTTTAGTAAGCTAGGCCCTACCCCTGTTGGGTTATGTGGCTTCCACCTTGGCCAGGGGTGCCTAATTAGCCCAGGACCCAGCCTGGTCTCAGATGTTATGTCTTAACCAATGCAGCTGCAGCCACTACTCTCTACCCTGCTGCCCTTTATTCCTAGCAGGTTTTCCCCAGCTCCTTGTTTTTGTGTTTGATTGAGCTTGGCGACAAGATCCCCAAAAGCTTCCTCACAGCAGTATCTTGTCATTGGTTCCAGTGTTGTGAACCAATTAGCTTTTTATCCATCTCTTTGCATATAGGTGGGGGAAGTGTCATTGTCTTCTGATTATGGGGAAAGTCCCTTTTAATCCATGATTTTGAAAACGTCCTTAATCCAACCTCTGGGGTAAACAATGACTTATTCTCTGGGGCCCTGAAAATATACATAAATGTACTATACAAATAACAATAAATGAAAGGTGGCTGAGATCACAAAATTTAACATAATGACCCAGAATAAAACATATTCCTCTTTGCGTTTAAAGACACTGGAATTATTTTTGCACTTTAAAAGGGGTTTAGGCTTAACATGTGCTTTAACTAGGCACTGAATCATGTGCTTAAAATGAAATTAGACAGGCTCATTAATGTGCTAAATCTCTGAGTTTCTGTCCAGAGGTCAGTTTCTCCCTTTTTAAATTTAAAGTATCTAAGAACAGCTTAGAAATAGTAGGGGCTTTTAAAGCCATATTTGTGTCAGAACAACTACAACTCCTGTTATCTGGCAGCACAGTATTACACAATATCCTGCACATCTGTCCTGTTTGGCAATAGCTAGCATAATGCTTGCTGTTTAATTAGGCTTTTTATCTTTACATTTGTCTGAGAACATCTGAAGCCTTCCATGTTGCCTGTCACTAATTAGTTGACTAATTAAATAGTTAGTGCTTACTTGCTGATCACAGAGCTAACATGTAATGAATGGTTTAGTGATCTTTATTGTTTTATACTATCTATCTTTGCCACATGAATTGATATACATGTGCTTCCTTTTGACTGCTTTTTCTTTCATACCAAGGCAAATCCAAAATAATGTTGTAGTCTACCATGTGTTCAGTGTCACCAGGCCTGCATCATTCAGACGTTGTTGCCTTCCATCATTTCTAGTGAATAGAGATCAAGTTGTGACAGAGATAAATAGGATAGGTCATATCTTGCCTTGTTGTTAAATCAGTGTCACAATGAATACTGTCAGTGACGGATACTAGGCATAACCTATAGGGGAAGATAGAATCAAGATTATCCATACTAGCAATTGCTTTGCATTCTCCTGCGAAAAATAATACTTAATTAGCATAGATATGTTATTACTTTGTAATGATGCAGCTTATTTAGGTTCTCCTTCAGCTTTAAAACCAGTTTATATCAATTTTAAGCCTTTGCCATTTTAAGGACAGTCATGTGCAAATATTGTACCATAGTCTTTCATATTTTGTAAATATCTGTAGATGTTCCTATTTATTTTTTTTAAATTTAATTCAGAGCAAAACATATTTTACCACACAAAGGACTTGTCCCAAAACCCAAATAAGTCTGTTAGAACAACACTTGATATTTAAAAAATGTTGAATGATTAAGCATGGTTAGTAGCATGGACATTTCATTGTAGAGCTTTGTATGTATAGAGAGCCTTAGAATTTTATGGGAATCTACAGACTGCAATTGAGAGTAAATAAACAAGCATCCCAGGTCACCACAATTCATTTATGTTATCCATTTATTTGTTAAAGTGACATTGGAAACTTTGCTTTTCAGTTCTGCTCATCATTATTTTTCCAAGTATAAGTTTTCTTAACAAAAGATGATGTAGGAAAAGAGATTTGTTATCCATAGGTTCTGCAGAGCTGTAACTGTTGAGATCTTTCAGGTAAGCTATCAGCTGCCTCCTGGTTGGTTTTGAAGTATACCAGAATTTGAAGAGGCATTAGCTGCCTGGTTAAGTTGTAATTCTGCCCCCCTGGGGTTTGATTCCTGCTTACACAGGAAACCCTTGCTATTCGCGGGTTTGGCATTCACGGTTTCAAATATTTGTGAATGCCAAACCCACATTTTAAATACAGTTTATAGTTGTTTCTTGTGGACTTTCTGAGATTGAAGTCCCCATCATGTTCTAGTTTCAGCTCTGGATCCTCAAGCAGTTCTGTCTCCCATTCTATGCAGCTGCCAGTCTTTTGGCAGGAGAATATGGCACTGTGATGGCACTGCAAAGAATATTCAATTTTGGTGTGGAGTGTTCTCCTTCTGTGTGTTCTTGTCATGCACATATGGCCCCAAATCATCAGCAAAAGCCAGCAATCTGAAGCCCATTGAAATCAACGGATGTTTTTCTGTTGACTTCAGTGGGCTTTGGATTGGCCCAGGCTAGTTTTCTCAGTCAAGAGCAATATATGCAGTATTTGTGCCCGGTAATATCTAACAGGCAAACATTTAAAAATATTAATATTAATGTTTGGTGATAACATGTAGAGAAGTATTCAGATAAAACTGGGTTTCTAAAACAGATTTCTGGCGTAAGGAAATGAGATACCATATTAAAAATGCCATGTTAACAAGTAGAATTTCCACTGGATGTTACTCAGTAAGGCTAGATACAGACAGTCAAAAAGCCTGAGGCTTTTGAATTGATTGATTCAGTCTTTGCGTGTTCGTCTAAGCTGCACAGATTAAATTGAAACAGCAGTGAACAGACATTTACCTTTGATTCAGGACATACAGCCACATGCCTGTAGTGGCTCAAGCTAGAAGCCAGGGGGTGCTACAGCATGGCTTTCTGGCTGTGTGTTCACTTCCTCTTCCTGCTGCAATGAGGTCTCTGGGATTTGCAGTCCTGAATTACAGTAGCAGGACTCTGCAGAATTGCTTATCACTTCCTCTTTCTGCTTCCAGGTACCTCTGGGATTTGTAGTCCACAGTTGCAACCAGCAGTAAGTTTGAGCAGGAGAAGGGGTGTTTATCCCCCCACCCTGGCCCCAGACCCTAGATCCCAGGTAGGGTTTGCCTGTGGGTGTGGACAGTCCCCATCTCTTCCCGTCCTGCCCCCTGCATCATAGACTGGGCTTCATCCCCAGCCAGGCTTGCCCCCCCCCACGTCAGTCACCCCTCACTGCTCCAGCAGGCCAGCCCTGCTCTGTGGAGCAGACAGCCCAGCCCAGCCCAGGGCTGCAAAGCATGCTGGGATGCTGGGGGACTGTGATTTAACTTGAACCAGGAAGGGGTCTGAGCCAGAACTTTCATAAACCAGTGTGACTCAAATCAGTTAAGTCTGATACTACATTTGACCAGGTTCATTTTAAACCAGTTTCAGCCATTTTGAAACTGGTTTATTTGCACTGAGCTTCTGTTCTGTCACAGGTTTAAATCAGTTTCTGATCACTTAAACTGGTTTAGGAGCAACTTCTGTTCCTAGCCTAAAAGTTCATGAGCCACTTTCTTGCCAAATTCACACTGCAGAAATGGAGAAGTAGCAAGAATGAAATCTTATACTCTCCAGTTGTATTTTTTAAACATGCAGCTACTCTTTGCTTACTAATAGTGTTTTTGGCAAATAAGCAATGTAAGCTTTCCCTTACCAGGGATTTCAACTCTGCCAGCTGATTAGATTTAATCCCACTCCCAAGGTCATCTACCACCAAGGTTGAAAGGCCAGGCACAGGTAACTCAAGATCAGATAGCATCACTCCTGTAACTTTGCACAAACACAGCTCAGTGGGATTTTAAAAAAATAAAAATAAACCTTGCAATATTTTCAACTGATACTGAAACAGCTGGGAAAACAGAGCTAAAAATCTGGCAAGGAAATACATCCACAATAAAGGGAAGTCCTTTATATTTTGGGAAGAAGATGAGCATTGATCAGGTCCTAAACTTTTGAAAACCATGCTGTGCACTGGTGAATTCTTAACCTTGTTAAGCATGCAGCTAAGGAGGTTGCATGGCTACCTGACTGACTGTTCCACTGTGCACATTATAAAGCATGCCTGAGCTAACTCTAATACTTTCTAAAGGTGTCTTGTTCTGTCTCATAGGCTCATGGAAGTGTTGTCCTCCTTTCAATTGTTATGGATGAAGTCACAAACCCTGAGTAAGAACTGGAAGGGGACTTCTTGGGTCATCAAGTGCTGTCCCCTGCTGTAGTAGGCAGATCATGATGTGTCATAATAACCCCTGCCATAAACTGATCAAGCTCCATCCTAAAACTGGTTAGTTGGGTTTTTTTTATGTTCAAGACCCCTGCAGGAAGGCTGTTCTTGAACTTCATGCTTCTGACGGTTTGAAGCCTTTGAATTTCCGGTTTAAACTTTATTCATGTTCCATTCATGCTCATTAGTGTTCAGGGCTAGTTTGTAGCTATGCTGTCCTAGGAGACCAGCATCTGAATTGTGGCTGAGTGAGTCATAATGTGGTCCCTACTTTTGCCTTCCTCGCAGGAGCAGTAGGGCACATCAGCTCTGTAACTGGCATAGCTTATTTCCTTCCTGCTTCACTTCAGCTGTGCTGAAAGTGTCTGGGAGCAGAGGCAAGGCTCCACACACCTCCTACCTATGACATCCACCTACACAGTAGAGGGACTTGGAACCCCACACCAATTGCACTTCCCCATCCTTCATGTGGAGCAACAATTCAAGAAGCTGTAAGACAGTAAGGAGCAACTTGTGTCCCTTTGCTCCCCTGTCCAGGAGTGTAAGCCAACTCTCAGTTGAACATACAGTGAAATTTCTGTAGAGAGAAAACAGTGGATGAAAAGGTGCTGTCATTCCAGACTCCTTTCTAATTTGGCTGGAGAAACATATAATCTATTGGTTTGCCCTTCATTTTTGCTGTCTTTGTGGTTTTTGCTTTTATCTATCCCTAGGCCTTGGGTGTTTTATTGGTTTGCAAGAAGAAATAATACAAATACCATTTATGAATATTGGAAGGATAATGAATAAAGGATAACTGTTGAGAGGACAGCTTGAAGAGAGAACCTAAGGGGAGAAGAGTTGAGTATGGAAGAACAAGAATCAGTCAGAGTTTAGAAGTAAGCATTGCAAACAACAGAGACAAATTGCAAATGGAATTAAATAATTTCCAGGAGAGAGCCAAAGATGATGGTCAGAGCTGCTAGTGGTGTGAAGGAATCAGATATAAAAGAGAAAGAAGAGAAATTTGAGATCATGGAGTTAACACAGGTGTGAAGAGGAGAGATGGAACTGAGAGCTATAAAGAACTTTGGGGTAGCTCCATGGGTGAGTGTGAAAACAATTACAGTGTGAATGACAAGTGAAGGTGAGTTGTTCAAGGAGAGCAGGTGATGATGGTAGTAGACAGGTATCTGGTAAAGACTAAGGTAACAGAGGAACCAAGATAGCCAGGGTGGTCCAGAGCCAGTAAAGAAACAAAGTAAAAGCGTAGACAATTTCACAATCTGCTAGCTGGGGAACTGGGGACCCAGAGAGTGATAGTTGATGGAACCAAATCAGCTTGGTGCGCTGTAACCAGTGGCATCCCCTAGGGCTCTGTTCTTGGACCTGTACACTTCAGTGTGTTTATAAATAATCTGGATGTGGGTGTTATAAGCGGACTGACTAAGTTTGCTGATGACACCAAACTGTAGGAAAGTGCAACCACCCCAGAAGCTAGGCTGGCAATCCAGGCTGACCTCAACAGGCTTACACGGTGGGTGGATCAAAACCTGATGGCTTTCAACACTGAGAAAAGCAAAGTGCTCCACTTTGGGAGAAAGGACCTATACCACACTTATAGGCTTGGCAGTGTTACGCTAGTTAGTGCTGCATCTGAAAGAGACTTGGGGGTCGTGATTGACCACAAGATGAACATAAGCCACCAGTGCGATGCTGCAGTCAGCAAAGCAAACAAAACTCTGGCCTGCATCTTCCAATGCATTTCAACAAGACCCAGGAAGTCATCCTCCCACTTTATTTGGCCTTGGTGAGACCACAGTTAGAATACTGTGTCCAGTTCTGGGCTCTGCAATTCAGAAAGGATGCGGCGAAGCTTGAGAGAGTCCAGAAGAGAGCCACACGAATGATTAGATAACAAGACAGCAGGCCTTATGAGAAGAGGCTGAGAGACATGGGACTCTTCAGTCTGGAAAAGCATAGGCTCAGGGGTGGCTTGGTGGCAGCCTATAAGTATATAAGGGGTGTGCACTGGAAACTGGGAGAACTTCTGTTCACCAGGGCACCCCATGGGAAGACTAGGTCCAATGGTCACAAACTCTTGGAAGACTGTTTTAGCCTAGACATAAGGAAAAACGTCTTTACTGTCTGAGTCCCCAGGGCCTGGAATAGACTCCCACCAGAGGTGGTGTTAGGCACCTACTCTGGATTCTTTTAAGAAACACTTGGATGCTTATCTTGCTGGGATCATTTGACCCCTGCTGACTGCCTGCCCTTTGAGAAGGGGGCTGGACCCGATGATCTTGGGAGGTCCCTTCCAGCCCTGATGTCTATGAAGTCTATGAAAAGAATGAAAATATGTGAAAAGCAAGAGAGTCAGTACAGTCAGCATTATGGAATTTAAATTTAAATTGAGATATGGGTAGGAGAGGAGAGAGAAAGCCAAGCATTAAAGTTAGAAGGGAACAGGCCGTTTTTACATATGCTTGGAGGGGAGGGGAGGAGAGGGTCACTTTAATTAGAGTGGGTCCGAGAGCAGCGTCTTGTGCATCAGGGTTCCTGTACTTCAAAATGGCAGCAGGGGCACTTTATCTAAGGCTCATCGAATGAGCTTTAGTTAAAGCACCCTCGCCACCATTTTGAATTGTGGAGACACTGATACACAAGACGTGGAGGCTGGCTGGAGTGTGCTACTTAGCACTCTCCAGCAGACTTGATTAATTGAGTCTGCTGTAACACGCTGTAATTACAGTGCGTTGTAGCAGCCTCCAAGCATGTGTATAGGCTCCTCAGATCAGAGGAGCCAAGAGATAGACAAAATAAAGGAGGAGAAAGGAAGAGAATGTGACAGGAGAGGGAGAGAACCACCATGGCTTTTGATGATTAAGAGGAGAGACCATGAGAAAGAAGAAAAGCTACATTAGCTGAAATCCAAGCAGAAAACCAGAAGTTACTTAGAGGAAGAAGGAAACAGGAAAAAATGTATGGATCAAAATGAATTTGCTGCAAATGCAGTAGGTCCAGGGGCATCAGAAAGAAAGAAGGAGCTACAAATGTTCAGATTAAGCTTAGTGGGGATAAAGCCTGCTACACAAAACAGAGAATTGCTATTAAGTTAGAGGATGGTGGTGGCACAAGAACCAGTAGGTATAAATTAGGCCTCAATAAATGTAGGGTTGATAACAGAAGATGCCCAACCCTCCAGGCTGTGAAGTGCTGAACAGTTTTCCAGAAGAAGTTGGGGATGGGGAAGAAATAACTCTAATTGTTTCAAAGATGAAGCTTGATAAGTTTATGAAGGGGATTTATATAATGTGTGGTGCCTGTGATAGTAGGATACTGAACTCCAAGACTCAGCAATTCCTCCCAGTTCTATATTCCTGTATACAACCTGAGGAGCGAGAAGAACATTTACAGGGAGAGGTTCATGCTGTCACTTACCTGGCATTCAGCAAAATAAAAGCTTCAGGCCAGAGGGGGGAAAAAAAAACCTTGCACCATGCTCGAAGGAAGTCAGTTAAAGGTCAGAGTGCAAATCACTTAGCTTTGTGGAAGAATTCCTGATAAGATGTTAGAAGAGATGATGGCTGGTTAGGAAGGCTGAGGGTGCGTGCTGCTTCGCTGCTCCTTTTCTTTGGGTTACAGCCTTTGCCAGAGATATAGGAAAATATCAAAAGCAGAGCTGGCTGGAAATTTGTGATGGCATATTTTTCTGCCAAAAAAATGTTTCACATGAACACTCTGAGGTTGATGAAAATCATATTATGGAAAAACAAAACAAAACAATGCATTTTGTAAAGACCAAATGTCTTTTTTAGGAATGAAAGTTTTCAACTTTCTTGAAAAAATTGTTATAGGCAAAAAAGAACAAAACATTACTCTTTTAATTAAATGCACCAGTCAGTCAACCTGAAATAAATGTTTTGAAAATACATATTCATGTTGTAGGAGATTTTGAATTGTTGGTTCTTTTATCATTTGAGCTGGAAATATATTTTGAAATTCTATGTGGAATAGATATTCTGACTTTTGACCAGAAGGTTTGATTCTGCCTTGAGCAGGGGGTTAGACTTGATGACCTCCTGAAGTCCCTTCCAGTCCTACTTTTCTGTGATTTTGATATTCTATGACCCTCTTTAGCCACCTGGCCAAAGAAGCTATGTTTCGTTGTTGCCGTAGCCCACCTTGGTTTGGTGCTTTTAGACTGAAATGTGGGAAAGAAAAGGGGTAAAGTCTTGGCACTATTAGAGCCAGTGGGAAAACTCTGGCTTCAGATGAAATCCAGACCTATCTTAAGTGGCATCCATGGAAAAGGCTTATGAAGTAGCTGACTACTGGAATCATTTTGATCTCTGCTGTTACTCTTCCTGGTGAACGCAGATGGAGAAGGGGTCTTTGGAGGGTGAGCCAAATACTGCCTGCTGAAGGGCTTATAGAGTCTGGTAAAATTTTGGCTATAAATAATTTAGACAAACTCCCTTACATATCTATATGCCAGAGAAAACAAACACCACCTCAGAATAATCCTTATTGAGGACACTCTGAGATCTGGGAGACCTGGGTTTCAGCTTATGCTGTGCCTGATCTAGGCCAGGGACTTGAGCTCACTCTTGCACAGCACCAGGCACTAGGTATTTCCCTCCCCTGTAAGAAACATTTTACTTTTATATAGACAAATATTCATTGGATCAGCAAGAAACAGACTGACTCAGTAGCCCGGTACTGAGGTGACTCGCCAGGATGGTGGGAGATCTGTGTTCACATCCATGGTCTTAAATCAAGTAATGTAGGTCCTACATATCAGCCCAGTTCTCTGACTGCTTGCTTGTGTACGCTCTCTCTTTCTCTCCTTTTTTCATGAAAAACCTAAAGGTCACAGTTTTTTCCCCTGATGCAGAACAGGGTTGATTTTTTTGTTTGTTTGTTTTTTTAATTTCCAAGTTTTACGTGGTGAGGAAAACAATTTCTTAGCACAAGTTCTGAATAGCACTCAAAATTGGCTTTTGTTACAGTTTTGACAACTGCTAGAGCTTTCATACTTGGACCCACTTTTCTGTAACAAATTCACTGTACAATGGAAATGCACCTTTGGCTTTCCACAGTATATAATATCAAATATTAATGTTAAATTATTTAAATATTAGGCTTTATAAGAGATTAGCCCATGGGTAATCTTTCTTGTTATTCAGAGAATGTATTGTTCTATTTTGTCATTTGCATTATAAACTACTAGGAAAACTGCAAAAGTGTGTAATATTTAGGTTCAAATTAAATGGATTAATGTTGTCTAACTCACTGCACTTTACTTTTTGGTAAAAGGTTACTTGGCTATTTATTTGCTCAAATGATAGGTTTAATGAAAGCAGTTAATTAAATTACTTGCTCAGACAGTTTCTGCTAAGCCAAAACAAAAAAATCAGCAAAACCTAATAAGGAACAGTCTAGCAGATTTGCAAATAGATCTTGTTAAGATGCATATAAATAATATACTAAAACCTTTTTTTACTTGTTTCTTTTATTTTGCTCACAGTAAATTGACAATGTGACCCTCTTTTATTTCAAGGACAAGGATGTTTAGACCTTCTTTTGTAGCTGTCCTCCAGAACCGTGCAATGAAACCCAATACCTCTTACTTATTTCCCTAGATACTCTAATCCTTCCCTACTTTATAAGTATCTTTGAGCTGTTCTTCCCTTTTGTATCCACAGCAACATGAATCCCTGCTGGAATTATTTGCTTCTAAAATGCAGGTGCATTTGTTTAATGTTTCACTGGTTCGAGCTCTTAACTTGAAGACTTTTTCCACAAAATGATGACCTCTGCTTTTACAGCACTTCATCTTGGGCATTGTTTATATACATTAAAACCATATAAGCCATTCCATCTTCTAATAGGTAGAACCTGTTTTCCAGTACCTTTTGTTGTTCTTCTGTTGTTAGGAGCTTGCTTTTAGACAACAGAGAGGAATCCAAAGCCATCATGTATAACCCATTCTTTTGTTAGCTCAGAAATAACGCTGTATGAAGAACAAGTCATATTGGCAGAAAGTATGATGATGGCTAGCAGTGTATTTCAAAGGTGATGCTTATGCATAAATCTGTGTTCAAGAGTCTGCTTTTCATGGATGCTGAGCACCTGCTGTTTCCATTCCTTTTTCAGACTCCTTTATATTTAGAGGTCTATATTTGAATTTAAGGTGCTACCTTAAGGCACACCGTGTCTTTTTGTTTTAAGTAGTTTTGAAAATGCAATTTAAGCTCATTAGTCACTTTTAAAAAACATTTAGGTACCTAGGGACATTTTCACAAACACCTATCTACATCCATCTTTGTGCATCTTAATACCCATAAAAATATGACCCTTGGGCACTACATTTCATTTTAAACTCCTGTGGGGTTTATAACTTGGCTGCTAGAGAGAACTTGGGACTATTCACTTTTAAATACATAAAATTAGATTAAAAAAATAAATAAAAGGTGTATATGTCTATTATGGAAATTCAAATAATGCAAATGTGTTTAGTGAATTGTCATGCTTTATGCCCCTATAACTTAAAACCAGATTTCTGTTTAAAGTCAAATTGTTCACATTATTAATAGGAGGTGCTATATTGACTCAGTCTAGTCTGATCATTTCTTTGATAATGGGCAGTACCAGACACATCAGAGAAAGGTGCAAGAAACAATTATGGAACAGCCTCCCCATGGTGAAAGTTTCTCTTTAGAGCCTTTCACTTAGCTTCTGGCTGATACTAGCAAGATGAGGCTTTATATCCCTGCTAACAAATATTGAGCAGGTTTCTCTTCTTAAGATGCAGAGCAACAATCATTTGCACAAGTGTATATCTGGTCACATTTAAACCACTTTACACCCCTTTTATTCTGGTGCAAATGACTGTATGCACAAGGCAGCACAGAAGCTGACGTTTTTAAAAACAAACTCTGTCTCTAACAAAAGACAATTTAATTACCCATAAATATGTCTAATACATTTCTAATTCTGTGGTGCTGTATGTCTAAGTGGAACGAGTAACGTGGTTCTGTGTCATGTAAAAAGTCTTTTCATGTATTTTTTTTAAACTGTTGCATTTTTTATTTAATGCCTCCCTGTGATCAAAGCCGAGGGTTAAAGTCCTCCCAAGAATACTGGCTAAGAGGCTAATGTGGTAAAGCCATACCAGTTTCTGGAGTCAGGGGAGTGATGTGTCTAACAGTGTGCAGCTGACTTTGACTCCAGGTCATCTGAAGGGATAATGAAGGTATGAGTCTAGGGCTTGAACTCAAGCCTTCAGAGCCATAGCAAGTCATCTTAACCATTCTGCCACTCAAGGATTTTTTTTGAGTAGCTATGGAATTGTGAAATTACAATCCAATAAGGTGAATGTAGAGTGCATGCTCCCTCTTAAAGGGTTCATTGCATTATATTTGTTAATACTGAATTTAATATGCTATACTGCTGTCATTTAATTTAACTTTGATGTAACCCTGGGAAGTTCCTATTTGCTGTGACTTGTGTTGGCTAACTTAAATGTTTTTTAGTCTTCTGGTAAGTTTGACACTTCACTGTTCACCTCCTTTTTGAGATCATTGGTGCATCTACACTTAGTTAATTCAAAGCAATAACCTCCAAAGAAGTTTGATCTGGAGTAAACTACTCCTGGGCACAGCATCTACATGTGCGCCTAGGACAGCAGCAATTTGAGCTGGAGCAGAGCAGTTTACAACAGGTTTGGAGGCACAGGGGGTCAGTCCCAGGCTCTGAGTGGTGGATTGGGTGGCAGAAGGGCTGGCTGGGGCACAAGGGTGCTGAAAGTGTGGAGCCATATGACTAGGTGGCAGGCAGAAGTCTGGCCCCCCTGCTGGTTGGGGTGACCAGGTACAATTTATGCCCATGGTCAGCTTTTAAGCATATATTTAATTGCAGTTAATTACCCCGCTGTAAAATAGTACTGTCCCAGACAGTACTATCTTATGGCAGCATTAATTAGTTTATTGTGGCCTAATAGTATTGCACATGTAGATGGTGATAGTTTACTCTGCGGCTAATGTTTTTTCTACATACCTCTCGGTAGCAGGGGCTCATGAGTGCTGCAGTGCTAGGGCGGATGGAGCATCCCACAGAAGCAAGGGCGGCTCCCCAGTGTGCTTGGCAGCAGACCCAGAAGTGGACCAGAAGCACTTCTGGTCCACTTCCAGGTCCGCTGGGGAGGGTGTAGGGCTCCCTCTTCTCTCCCCTGTGCCCTCCCTGGCTCAGTGACTGGTGCCTCCTGGGTCTGCAGGAGGGGGGGCAGGACCCGAGGTCCCCGTGCGGCCAATCGCTGAGCCAGGGAGAGCGCAGGGGGGTCCCCCGTGCGCTCCCTGGCAGACCCAGAAGTAAACTGGAAGTACTTCCAGTCCACTTCCAAGTTCACTGCTGAGCATGTGGAGGGACCCCCTGCACTCCTGTGGGACACTCCTTGCGCCCCAGCATCACAGTGTTCACAAGCCATGCCCGCTACCTCAAGGTATATAGAGAATACTTTTAAAGCTGCGTCTATGTCTGAATTGTTGATTCTCTGAATTAGCATCGAATCTTCAGATTCAGATTCGGCCAGATTGAATCAGGGACGGTGATCCAAATCAATTAATTGAATCACTGTCCCTGATTCGGGCCGAATCCGAATCAAATAAGGCCCACTTTGCACACCCACCTCTAGTCAAAACGCTAACTAAAATAACTTCAGATAGTTCTTAGTTATCAGCTTTTTGCTGATTGTAGCAGAAAGCTTAAAGAATTCAAGATTTGAGGCAAAAGTTTCCTTGCAAAATCTTAGCTGCTTTACCCCTATAATATCCTGTTCTTCATTGTGTTTTATAATTAACCTTTCAACCAAATTATCTGATATTGAAGTAACAATGGTCACCCTACAATTTCCACCTTTGTATTTAAAAAAATAATTAAAATGTCAAAGAATATGAAGTTTTAAAAGTGTGTGAATATGTCAACTACTATTTGTAAGTATTTTCCCTGTACAAATATTCTTATTAGAGGTGGGACTGGTAACAGTGTCAATGCTTAGGATTGCTCAGCACTTCCCACTATAGGAATCAGGTTTCAGTTTGCTTTTATCTTTGTCAGACTATCTGTTCAATGTGAACTTTTTTTCTGCCAGATTTTTGCCTAGGGCTGAACTTTTTTGGAAAGTTTCCACAGAAATAGTCCATCACTTTCCTAGAACAAGATTAGGGAGTTATATGTATTATGTAAATGTGTTTTAGCCATTAATTTTTTTAAAGCTCTAGCACTTTCATGCTTTGGAGTAAAGGTTTAATATTTGGCAGAGAGGTCATCTTGATGGGAGGAATATGATCTTTGCTGTTCCTATGAAAAAACACCCAAACTGTCTCAAGTCATGAGTCTTTGAAAAATCTCACTGTACACATGAGATCAGTAAGAATGTCTCTCCTGTTTGCTCAAGATCTACTCCCTCACTCCCAGCACTCAGGCAACAAGGAGAAAGATGGAAGAAGGGTGAAGAATAAGGAGAAAACACAGTACTGGAACCAGTTTGGGAGAAAAGCAGATGGGAAGGAACCAAAAAGAAGGATTTAGCAGGGGCCAGGAGTTGGAAGTGCTGGCTGAAAGCTGAGAGAGCAACTGAGAATATGTCAAGAGGTTCATAGGCACAGATGTGAGGAGAAGATAAAAGCAGAAAGATGGGTGTCAGGAGCCAAGCTGTGGTGGGGAGGTTAAGTGGTATGGTGGAAGTAGGGCAGGAGCTGGGGATAGAAAGGGACAGATTCTGGGGAGATGATGACCAGGGGGCCCAGGCACCTGTTAAGGGATAGAGCTACCCATGCAGCTTTTGACAGCTTGCTAAAACTTTGTAAGCAGGCCTCTGCCTGAAATAATTGCCTGCCCATGCTCTAGATTGGAAGGAATAAAACTTGCTGATAACAAAGGGATTTTTTGCCCTTTTTCTTGGGAAATGCAGTGTTTCAGGTTGTTTTAGCTTAAGTTTCTAACACTAAGAAGTTAGGAAACAATGTCTTATGCATCCATATTATAAAACAACCTTTAATAACATGACCACTTGGTAATTTTTCTACAAAACCCCTGCCTCACTGAGTGTGTAAGATATGTAATGTTCTGGAAGTGAATCTCAGGTGTGTGTAATAAGTATGACCTCTATATATGTGGCAGTAGTTTAAAAGTATGTGGTGAATGAGTTCAGTATTGCAGGGAAAGAAAAGATGGTCTCATGGTTTAGTGCCTAGGCAAGTCATTTCAACTAGATTTCTCAATTGGTCACTAATTGTATGCTTCTCATTTGAATAGACAGAGTGACATCTGATATTTCTTAACATTTGAGTGCTTGACTTGGTATCCTTAAGGGTTTTTCTTAAACATAGTTATTGTTTTTAATGATTTTATTGTTTTTATTGTTTAAAATGTATATTACAGCCACACCCAAGTTTGGAGCATGCATTGGGTTTGGCCCTGTACAGCATATAGGAAGACATAGTATGTGCTCTAAAATGCTTCCTATCAAAAGGAAAGTGACCTAGGAAGCAGGACTTAGTTCTACCTGGAAAGATTTGTGTTTATGATATGCTATTACATCTGTTTTCCTGATAATCATATATAAAGTAACTGTGAGGCATCCATCCCCTTTAGTTAATTATATTTATTGACACCACTGCCACAGTAACAGCTGAAAATGAGCTCAGATTATAGATGGTATGTTTTAACATGAAGATGGGCCTGTTTATACCAAGGCCACTGTACATCATTCTGCTCGTGTAAAGTGATCTTAAAGTGAGAGTAAATTCTATTTACACTCCCTTTAAGAAGTGCTATGTAAAATTGCATTTGTGTAAATGAGAATCAGACCCATAATCTGTCTAAATATATGCACATTAAGATTATTTATTACATTGTGCCCTGAGTGTGCATGGAGATTTACAGTAGATGATCCATAATCCAGAATTAAACTATTAATATGCATGTATCGAGTGGCAGCCATAACCTTGAAATTCCTAGGTTTAAGTTTGACCTTTAACTTTGTTTGAATATATTTTTTAAAATGTATGAATAACAAATTAACATTAGTAGATAAAAAGCATACAGTGTCCTTGCTAGCACTGGTACCTATCTGTACTGAAGTTACACAAAGCCTTGAAGATTATAAGGCTTAAATATTCATAATATTTATTTGTTTTTAAATGTCAGATCTAGTTTAGTTTAATGTATTATGTAGCCCTCTTTGTTAATCAAACCACGGTGGGTTGAATTCTCCCTTTTATGTAGCCAAGAACACATGCTATTGAGAAAATGGCAGAATCCTTGGTACCTAGATACTGGTCCATTTAAATGAATTACTTTCTAGAACCATGCTGGACATGGTATTGAAAAACTCTGCTGTTCCCTTGACATATCTTCTTGGTTCCAGTGGGTCTCTTGCAAGATGTGACTGGATTAACAGTAGCTACAAGGTTCTCTAAAGCCCCTGATACTTCACTGGTCAGCTTTCTTCCTTTGGAAACAGAATGACCCGAAGCCCTGGCAAAGGCATATCTTTATTTCTTCCATCCCATCAGTGGGGCTGGGAGTACTCTTGTCATATGTTATCGGATGGTAGTTGGTAGGAGCAAATGATTAATGAAAATACTAGATACATGCATTCAGCCAGTGCTCATCAATGTGGGACTTCAGTTCTTCGGGAATGGACTGGGAAGCCCAGTTGTACTTAAAAAGCTTGATTAAACAGTATATTCAAACAAAATCAAGTTACTGTGATACCAAACTGAATTATAATAAATTGATGCTGATTTCCATATTGCATTTTAATTTTCTTTCTTTAGTCCACACCTGAAGTTTAACAATCTGACCTTGATTTCAACTCATGGGCTTCCAGGAAAAAATCTACCAGGCTTGAAGTACAGAAGATTTTTAATTAACAGGTTTGATTTCTAAATATTTTTGCTTGGACAATATAAAACTTGTGAATGGTTTTGTGACTTCAAAGCACAGTTCTATATAATATACACATAGATGTATCAGGTAGCCTGTACTGAGTCTAGAACATTAGTGCTCAAGCTGTTGGTCCTGCATGGCCTTGGCTGGCCTCTGCTCATTGGGATTGGGCCCCACGCTGGTCCCATGTGCCAGGATCAAGCCCTGAACACCGAGATTGGTCCCCATACCACCCAGGTCTCCTCACAGGTCCAGCAGTTTGGCAGCAGGAGAGCAATGCCACTACTCCCCTGCTGCCAAAGTTTTGGACCTGTGGCATGACCTGTGGGCTGAATGACACAATGCCAGAGGCTGGATCTGGCCCACAGGCCAGGAATTAAGCATCCCTCATCTAGAATATTATTTTTCAGATCAGCTTCTAAAAGATGCTGGCAAAGAGGTAGCTGTAGCTGTTCCCCATTGCAGCTGGTATTCATCTCTGAAATAAGTTGAGCCTAAATATTTGTGTATTATTGGCTAGACAGATGTTGTTAGGTATTATTAAAGTCTCATAGTCAGCACTGCAGCACATTGTAATACAACCAATATCACTAGATTCACTGCTTTCTTTGATTTCTAAAAAGGCAATAGTTTGTGTTTCTTCTAAAAAGGAGATCTCCCATTTAGTTGTTATTTTATACATTCATGAGAGGCATTCCAAAATGTGTAAGATTGTTTGTGCATTTAGTAAGTTTGCAGAACTAACCATAAGATATATAGCGAATGCCTCGGCACTGAACTCAATGGGAATTTTGTCATTGACTTTACTAAGATCAAGATTGGACTTAGTATGAAGGCAGCAATGGACAAGTTACTTTCTTATGAAGTTTCTGCTTCACAGGGAAGGCTATGACAGCCAAGTGTCTCAAACTGATGCAGAATATTGCTGTGCTGTGAGTTATTGTGGGCTTACTTAGAGAAGGGGAAGTCATTATGAGGGACTAAAAATCTGGATAAAATTATAAAATTAAAAATGAAACTTTTTATTTTAAAAATATTCCAGACATTTTTTCTAAGTATGCAAGAGGACTGAGCTCAACTTGTAGAGAATTTCAAACTTAGTCTAACTTAATATAGAATAATTAAATAGGTGATTTACTTTATGAGCAGTGTGCTGCCTTCCTCTTGTCACAATTGCTGATTTAAAAGGTACGTTTGAATAAAATCTTACCTTTTAACATTTGTTTTCTCTCAAGACCATGATACTTTGTGAGATCAAAAGATGCTGTGATGTTGTATATTCAGTATGATGAGTTGACTGCAACATAGGAATTGCCAGACAAGTGTTCCTGTTCTCGTGTCCCATCTCCAATAGCATCCAAGTGGACAGACTGTGAAAGGGAGAATGTTTGTTCAGGTCAGAGTGATAGATGTGGAAAAGGCTCACAGTTAAAAATATTCATAGAAACTAAATTTTCAAGCATCAGCATTGTAAACTGAAAGGATGAGTCAGAAAAAGAAAAAGAAAGAAATAGGAGAAAGAAAGAGGGAGAAAAAAAGAGAGGAAGGAAGGAAGGAAAGAAAGAAGAAGGAAAGAAAGAAAGCTTTTAAGCAAGCAAGCAAGGTACTCAGAAAAATTACAATTTGAAATTCAGCCTGGATTTGGGTATAAACAAGCACACTTCTAAGTTATCTGCTTATAGCTTCACATGACTGTAGGCATCAAAATTGTTTATGGACAGCCGAGTCAAAGAGGTGAATTTTGCATGGAGTTCTGAACACAGTGATGTTATTGATCATGTATACTTCTTGCTGGAATAAATTCCATTGTCTGAATCCAGTTCCTGGCAAAGTGGTAGCTCTTATTCATGGTTTCAGGGAAATGTATAGTTCTCAGCAAAGTTATGGAAGGTCATTGCATGTGCAAAGGTGAGTCCAAGTATAATTTATTTTGCTCTCTGCAAATATGCTTTTGGACACAATCTCCTTTTTTCTTGCTTTCACCTTCACAGGGAAATCTTAAGTGAAAATGACCCTTTTTGTGGTTTTGTCAGGACCAATATCGAAATAAAAATTCTGGATTCACAATATGTATTTCTCATTGAAAATTATGATGATTAACTATTAATTTGTATTACCATAGTAACCAAAAACCCTTCTAATGAACCAGGATGCCATAGCAGTAGGCACTGTACTAAGAATTAGATTGAACTAAAAAGTGTAAGCCTCAATTTGAATATGTAGAGAACAAATCTGTTATCATTTTTTATAGTATATGCAAAACTTTTGTGCCTCTCCATTTGTTTCCACGGTTTCTTTGGCTCCCAGTATGTAGCCATGCCCTGGAGGGGCCATCTATTTAAATGACACAACAGTTCAGTGTCTGCTCACTGAACCTTGAACAAAAAACCTCATTTAAACCAAATGTATGAAAATATTGTGATGTGCACTAATTTAAAACTACCTCAGCTGCTTCAAGAATCCTTGGTTTTTTTCCCTGTCAGAAAGTGACCAGAGTTAATGTAACTGGATAAAGGTTTTTTATTTATCAACATAGTTTCCAAAGAAAGGCAGGTGTAAATCAATATTTTCAGTGGCAGTTACAAAATATCTCTTTGTAGAAAGCTTTGGAGGAGGGTGGGGGTGCATTGGCAAAGTGGTTAGGGTCTGTTGCTATGAATTTTAGAGATGCGAGTTAAAACATTGCTTTGGATTTGTAAATTGTCCCTGCCCCACGCCTCCCATTGACCCAGCTGTGGGTATGTGCCTGGTCATTCCATCTCAGAGCCAAAGGCAGCTGGAGGTAATGCTGACACTGTATGCCACTGGTTACAGAAACTAGTGAGCCTTAACCACAATTGCCCAATGGGCTGTTAGATATGGTTGGACACTGGACTTTGACTTGCTAGAAAACTGTCATTTATAGCTATCTAATCATAGCTAGTCATTAACATATGAAAATAGATTAACAACAAATATAAATAATATAATTAATTAATACTTGAGAATGAAACCTGGCTAGGATTTTTCAGAATCACCTAAAGTAAAAGCACAGGTCTCTGGCTGTCAGTGGAATATGTGCTCCAAAGCACAAAGGGGCTTTTGAAAATCCCAGCCTGCCCTTCGTACGCCTTTTTTTTTTATTATAAGAATTTTCAATGTCTGGGTAATTGTTGTTTTGTAAGGTGCGTTTTTCTTCACTATTTCTTGTTTATTATTTCATTCATGTATTTGTGGAAGAGTCCTGTCTCAATGTCAGATTCAGAGACTGCCACTGAAATCAACAGTAGTATTGTACTGTTGTTGTTGTCATGACCCAAGGAATATGCAAGAAGCAAAATTTGTTGGTAATACCTTGGGAGTTGACTGCCTAACCTGCTTAGGTATTTTTAAATATTGCTTTACATTTCTGTCCGCATCACGAGGTGTTTAAATACTTTTAATATCCTGGCCCTAAGTATCTGAATCATTTTTTAACATTTTACCTAATCTCTTAGAAATACAAAAGGTTTGAACAAAACTTTCAATATCTACCATATAATTTGGCCATTGCTCTTTATTAAACCCTTGCATAACATTAAAAAAAATCACTTAAAGGGGAGCAGTCAAGAATATACTAGTATCTGAAAAAAACAACTGAATTATTTGCAGCTACTTTTTTGCAGCTACTAGCATCGAAGATGTGCAAGTCAAAACAGTAATAAGAATAACTGATTAAATTGTCCAGAATTTTATAGAAAAAATAAGCTTAAGTGTCTTTGATATGTGTTTGTTGCTTTCAAAATTCCCCCTCTCCCCTTTTTTTGGTTGGAAGTGAATTGCTAATCAGTTATACATATATATTTTTAATAAGGATTATCACATTTCCACTCTTACTATAGAAACCACTGTTGAGAAAGGGATTACCCGTTAAAATCTTCCTCTTAGATAACACGTGTGATAACGTTTACCTCCCTCCCGTCAGTGGTGTGCCTTAAGTTGGGCCTTACAGATTGTTGAAGGTTTCAATATTGTTGTAATATTTTTCATCCTTTCTGTTTTGGAAGAAGTCATCCAGAGGGAGATAACAAAAAAACATATATGATGATATCTCTGCCTTTTGCTTACAGTTGTGGAAACAGCCTTCATAGCTGTCTTTGTAGCTTTAAACACTTTTATAGCACACCTGTGTGATACGGTTGTTAAAATACCAGTAGCAACTTCATTATATTAGTGTCCTCACAATAGCTACCACTGGTGGGACTGAATACTCATGATGGCAAAAGTAGGAATTTTTTAACAAAATAGCTTTGCGTAGAGATAGCTGAAGAGAGAAAATTAGCAGATAAGTAAAATATTTTCTTCTACAGGTGCAAAGATCTGACCAGCTTATCAGACTGAAAATTAGATGCACAGTAAAATATACATTTCTGACTGGCTTATAAACTCTGTTATAGTATGAGCCAATGCTGTGAGAAATTATTTGGTTTTAGCAGAAAGTTGTCAATTTGTAACTGAGTGTTTTATAATGAGTATTCTCTTACTATAGACTCTAGTAAGCTCACAGCAAGGGAACAGACTGGAACCACTAGGGGACTTCAACTAACTCACCAGATGTCTAATTAATGCCTGCTGTCTGCTGCTAAAATGTCACTTATAGATATTCTTTCTTCACAGCCACTGTTTTAATGATAAAGATTATGCACTGATGTCACTTTGTTCCTGGGTTAATGTTGTGGTTGGTAAAATGACTGGCATAGACCGAGCTGCCAAACATGTAGTGGTTTCCAAGGGGAAAAAAGTGCCATATGACCACCTTGTTCTCTGTACTGGGCAGCAATATCAGGTAAGATTGTGTGCATAGTGAAAAATGAATGTTTGATGTTTAAAGTGATTAAAGATGAACATGTTTAGTGGTTAGCGCAGGAGCAGACTATTTTACAGCAGGTCTTTATCCATGCAGTAACAAGTACAGTCCTGTCATTCTAAAATAATCCTTTGAGGATGAAGCTCTTTGAATACTCTGGGAATTTTGCCTGAGTAAGGATTGCAGAATTAGGCACTAAAGGCTCCTATACACAATGGAGCTCTGCTCCAATGTGTGCTAATTAGCATGCTCTAGCAGCCTCTTCGTCACATGTATTCAGCATCCCCTCATTTCAAAGTGGCAGTGGGGGCACTTTAACTAAAGCTCATTGAATGAGCTTTAGTTACATTACCCTGCAGCCATTTTGAAGCACGAGATGCTGAATACACATGATGTTTCAGGCACTTTAATTACAGCAGCT
>NW_017729022.1:125015228-125017030 GCF_001723915.1 Gavialis gangeticus | reverse complement strand
ACATTACCCTGCAGCCATTTTGAAGCACGAGATGCTGAATACACATGATGTTTCAGGCACTTTAATTACAGCAGCTCTCAGACCCGCTCTAATTAAAGCACCCCCCTTCCTACCCCAGAGCACATGTATAGATGCCCCAAGTCTTTGAACACCATAGGAAATCTTAGGCCTGATCTACAAACATTGGGTAATTGTTGAACCTGGGGCTTGCGGTTGCATCCCAACTTCAGGCTTGGAAAAGCACCTAAGTCCTTCTTTGGATCTGGCTCTGCCCATAGAGCTAAATCCTGCTGGCCATGTTATTTGGCAAGTAATCATATTGATGCCAGCAAGTCTGCTGGCTGAGGAAAATGGTTACACATTATGAACAAGAGTGGCAGAATATGTTCACATACCTATGTTTCATGGAGCTAGGTCATACTTTTTTAGAGGGCCAGGTGGCCAGTGAAGACATTACACTGGCAATTCTTGACCAATGCTATATAATTGTACTGAACAAAAAAGAAATACTGATTATAATCATGGTTTAATTTGTTACTGTAATAGTAATATTATCCAGTTACATTTTTAATATAATGGTTGGTGTTTTGCATCATTACAAATATTTAATTTGTCTCTTGCACAGACTTTCTCCTATTTTAGAACATTCAGTTTTGCTGTAAAATAGAAGAAGCGTTCTTTTTGTATTAGGGATTTTTTTGCAAAACTTTAGGTTATGTAATAAAGAAATCATTATAGAGATCCTTCATCTATGTATTTAGGTATTTCTGCTATACAATCGTGAAAGCATATATTTCATTATTCATATTTTTTGCTGATCTGCTGCTAATATTGTCATACATTTAGAAGTGAACTTCTACATATCATCGCTTAAAAGGGTCACTTACTAAGAGTTATGGGCATTGACCAACTGTGGATTTTCCCTGTAGCCAGTTTTTGTCAGTGCCTGGTTCTGGATCATCAGATCCCACCTGCCTTGAAGAGGGTAATGCAAAATGCATATTCTGTTTGCTACTATGCCACTTTTGATCAGGCCCTTTTTTTTCTTTGCCTCCAAGGGCAGTTCAGTTGCCATTTCAGGGCTCACATGGAATATGTTACTACTTATCTTTCTCACATTGATAGGAACTGGCTGTGCTGCTTGGTGTACGGGTTACTGCAGATCATTAAAAAAATTGGTAACCATAAAATTGAACACACTTTTTTATAATTGCCCAAATGTTGCTTTTTTTAGAAGACAGTTTCCACAAAAGTTATGATGACAAATAGATTATGTAGTGTGTTTTGGTGAAAACCTTTCAATATTGGATTTTTAAAAATATAATAAACCAAGATTGTCCAATTGGCAGCCTCTGGCCGCATGTGGTCTGTGAGGGGTTAAATTGCACGCCCAGAGCTCCTGCCCAGTTGCCGTTCCCTGCATCCTTCTGGTTGCAGCCAGAGTCTCCAGGCTTCCCCTCCCTTCGCTGGCTGCCGCTTCATGCTCCCACCCCAGGGTGCAGGGCACTGCAGCAATGTGGGGGAGTTGAGGGTGAGCCTGGAGCATTTCATGTAGCAGGGTGGGAGTCACAGGTATGCAGTGTGGTGGGAGGGTCATGGGTGTACAGTTTAGCCATGGGAGGGTCTTGGATACACAATGCACCCAAGGGGTTCATGGACACATGATGCAGTGGTGGGAATGCATCCATGGAATTATGATTTTATTTATCTTTTCAGTTTTTACTTACTACCTTGTAGACAAGGGGTAAGTATATGGTACCTGCTATGTCATAGATTCATAGATTCATAGATTAAGGGTCGGA
>NW_017729022.1:124997563-125015217 GCF_001723915.1 Gavialis gangeticus | reverse complement strand
AAACAGGTTACTTTCCACCCCGTCATCCAGATCGCTGATGATGTCTGATGAGTTCTTCAGAATGCATTGTGTATATGCATGTATGTCAAAACCTTGTTCATTCTTACAGGACTTCTAAAGGGCCTGCATGCCTCTTTAGATCCTAAAAGGCAGGGCTGTCCAACCTCTGGGCAGCCAGGATCCATATTCAGCATGGGCTGAAGACCCAGGGGCCATACGCTGTGGAGGAACTCTGCCCCTCCCCTCCCCTGCCCACCAGTCAGCCACATTTGTAGTCTAGTTCTCTTCCCCACCTATACCCATGCCATCCCAGCCACGTGCACTGCATAGGCAGCCTACTTCCCACTGCCTTGCATGCAGCACCCCAACCCACCTCCCAGCCACACATGTTGAGCAGGCAGCTCATCTGCAGCAAGCAGCATGGGCAGGTTGGCTCCCTCCTTTGTGGAGCACACAGCATGTACAGCACAGCAGCCTCCCACACCACAGGTGTAACACTGGCAGCCTGGCCCTATCCTCCTGGGCTGCCCCACCCCTGGGAATGGGGGCAGGAACCAAATGCCAGGGGAAGGGGGTGGGGGGAGCATGGGAACCCTGGCCACTGCTGCAACTGCAGTGGGTAGAGTGGTGGTTGGGTGGGAGTCTGGCCTGTGGGCTGCCAGTTGGACAGCCGTGCTAGAAGCAAACGAAAATAGGGAGCATTCATATACCAGCAGAGGTCTCTCTTCATTCTGACCAATGGATTGTTGATTACTGAGCCTTTGTCCAAAAAGAATTGGACTTACATGTCTAGCCATTCTTCCACAATCACATAGTTTATGCCATTTCTATCTAAAGTATCTCTTTAACACTTTGCAAATTATACGTGCTTTATATTTATTTATGTCAGGTCCCATGTCCCACTGGAGCAGATATCAGTAAACTCTTGACTAACAGGGAGGTCACAAAGAGCTATAAGCAAAGGTATACGGGCAAAGTTCCTACCAATCTCTTTATTCTCCATGATGATCAAGACTGCTTAAAGGCCGCACAATGGCTGAAAGAAAACTTTATCAATCTGGGAGGTAAGAATTTTAGCAAATATATGCACATTTTCAGAAATGATTATAGGGCTTATTGTTTCTCTATTTCCATTGTATAATTGGTGTCTAATTAATGCTAGCAAAATCTTTCAGCTGCCAAGCTTTGTCTTCCAGAATAATTTACAGTTTGATGTCATTTTTTGATACCCAGCATATTTTGACAGGAAAACAAGCTTGAGATAATTTAATTACCTGTAATTATTATATAACACAGCATCAATGTCCTAAATGCTAAAGCTGGCTAGAATAATTAATTAACTAATTAACTAATAATTCAATAAGTGAATGTGGTTTTCAATTGCATGGAAAATGTGTAGATCTGAAAAGCACGACAAAGAAAAAATGTCTAAATTAGGGAAGACTTTTTAAAAATCTCCATCCTCTTTTGTATTCAGTTCCTTTGGTTACAGATCTTCACACTGACTCAAACATGCACTGTGTTGTCTGAGACTGTAAAAGTTGCACATTTGTGTGAATGTCTCTGTCTGTTACCACATTTGTATTCTCTGAAACTATCTTCACGATGTCCTCTTATATTTTTTTACTAATGACTATTAAAAATGTGACCAAAATATCTTGAATTTTCATGGAGAGCTTCTGCCATTTCATGTACGTGGTTTTATGTTCAGTGGGTGCAGACAGACATAACAACTGAACCATTCCAAAATGTCACCAGTTGAGAACCAGTTCACAATTCTAGCAGGACAGGGTGTGGACAGACATAACCGAACCATTCTATGTCACTGATTCAGAACCGGTTCACAATTGTATGATGTGCTGTGGTTCTGACACCCCAGGACAGAAGTGAGCACCCAACCTCATTGTTGGGGGGGAGGTATGTTTGCACCCATGCTTTGAGAGTCCCAAGGGTGGGTGATCTTATCACTTTTATATTTTCTTCTGTTTCCTAAATATGAGTTAATTATACTTTAGCAGCCTGCGACTGGCTGAAGTATGCATGGGTTTGGGAGTGGTGAGGAGCAGTGCAGTCTGGGATGCCTGGAGGACTGACCAGACACCAGGCATGGAATGCACTGTGGCTGCAAACAGATGTTGACTTTGTGCTGCCATAAAAATTTTGTGGCAGCACAAGAGCTGATTGAATAGACATCATAGATTTTGTTGGCCCCAACTGCTTAAATGTTTCAGTGTCAGAAAGGTACTAATGATTTGTGCCTCCCTTAAATGGCTGACGTCTGTTTACTTATACCAAGAGACTGTGGGCTGCCACTGGCAGCCCACATTCTTCCACTGCTCCAAACAGAAACTCCTTCAGGCTTCAGGGGCTGGATTCTGCAGGAAATGGGCCCTAGGTACACTGCCCCTACTAGAGGCGTGAGCCCGGAGTCCCCTACTCCACTTGCACTTGGCTTCTGACCCAGGGACAGCAACATAATAGCCATGCTGGTGCCTGGTGTGCTTTTCTTGCTGCTGCCCCTGGGTTGGGACAACACATGTAAGCAGAGGAGGAAACCTCTATGGGGAGTTCCCTTGTCTGTGCTTTGCAGATGGGTGCCAGGGGAATCCTCTGCTGGGGGATTCTCCTGTATCTTGCAAGTAGGGGTTTCCCTGCATGTAGGTGCCTGCTCCAAGTTGAGGAAGGGTACTCAGGCCCCTTTTCCCCCCACGTTGGGCCCATGAAGCCTTGGGAGGGACAGGGGACCAACCCTGGGGGACAACAGCTCTGGCAACATCTGTTAGATGTCTGTAAAGTGGATCAGCTCTGCTGCAATATATTGTGGCACAGGTAATCGTGCTTCATAGAGGACATCTATTTCCAGCCTGTGTCTGCCCATAACATGGAACCAATTCAAGGAGGACTGGCTCAAAATAGTACTTGATTTTTCTGGTGTGTTTCTGAAATGTTCCAAAAAGTGCAAACTAGTTTCAAGTAGCATTCACACCTAGGCTACATACAGACATTCAGAAAGCCCAAGGCAGAATCAGTATAAGTTATGTGGTTTATCGATATAAGGTAAGTGGCATAATTTAGATTAGTAGAACACACATTCACTCTTTGGTGGAGAGGGCAAATCTTAGGCTGGGTGCCACCGTTTTTGAACCAGTCTGTGTGTGCTGAACTTTTATTTTGGATGTGGACCAGTTTCCAATCATTTATACCAGTAAAAGTGTAATGGCTGTACTTGGCCCTAGTCTCTTGGGGCATGTCCCCACAAGCAAGGGTGTGCAGTTACCATGGCACAAATAGGACAGGCACAAATTTGTGCTGCTGCCTTTTGTCACTGTGCACGCCCCTGCATGTGCAGTTGGTGCTGAGCAAATTGTCCCGGGTGGGGTAGGGGAGGCTAGGGCTAGCACCTGTGCTGACCCCAGTAGCTTTACCTGGGATTTTGGGGGCCTCCTGGGGCAGAAGTGGTGCCAATCCAGCTGCTGGGAGGCTGGCTAGCATGGCTCTGGCTGGCAGGCTCTGTTTCTGGCAGCACATGCTGCTGCCACATGCACCACACTGCTTTTTGTGGCCTTTTATTTTTTTTTTTGGATTGTGTTTTTTTGTTTTGCCACCGGGATCACCAAATTTTGGCACCATGCTACAAATCTGCAGTGTGGCCAACAGGTGCACGTGTGCCATGTATGACTTGTGGTGCCTCAGAATGAGTTTGTGTCACTGCAAATTGCTCATGAGCACTTGTTGGGATGCACTTGGAGTTTAAAATATATTTGCAATGTTCTAAGTGTTAGGTCTTTCCACACCTTAAGTGTTATATGCATCCATTTCCAATGTGTACTGAATGGGCATTGTTAGAATTCCAATATGAACAAAGGTAAATTTCTTCCACTGCCAAAAAAGAAATGAAATACTAAAATGGGTTCACATTATAGGAGGTCCAGGTGTCACATCTGAACAAATATAAAGCTGCATTTCCTACTTCTAGCTCTAGGTACTCCTGATTGGCTGCTACAACTGGTGTCCTAAAAGCAGAGCCCTGTCTTCATCTATCTGCTTTCAACTGAAGGCATAATAAAGAAAACTGGCATAGGGTATAACTTACAAAAGTTCATATTTCATTTGATTGACCTTAAAAAAGTTGTCAAACTGCTAGAACATTCAAATTATCTTCCAAAGCTTTCTGAATTGTCCAAAAAGTGTAGGACGCTGGCTATGACAGTACATCAGTTCATATATTCTCAGAAGTAAATATTTTGCACTTGCAGCAGCTTGGCACCAAAGGTGTAAATAAAACACTTTTGCATCTAGATTTCATCAGTACTAAACCCTAAATATACATTTTTAGTTGGTTTCCAACTGAGGCATCCAGCTGCATTTGCATGAAAGGACTGCAAATTCAGTTCTTCACCTACTTAGTTTGCAGGCAAAAGTATGGAATTTACTCACACCAGTGTGTTCAGTAAGATTGCCTGAGACCAGCTAGAAAACTTCAGAAAAACTGAGTTTAAATATCTTGAAAGTTTATGCTCTTGAAGTCTAAGCTTTTCTATAAGAAGCTAAATCTAAGCTTCTAATTTTTATTAGTATCCCTTCTTTTTGATCATGTCTGTGCCATACTGCTGTTTTTTGTCATGACGTCTAGATGGATCTCTTAATTAGACACTGTTCGTATCTTTAATTACATACTTAATTCACAAGTGCACAATTACAGCAGTTGAAGGTTTTTTCTTACCAGAGCCATAGTGAGTTAGACACAGCTTTTTCCCCATCACAGCATCCCATGTCTCCTTGACATCTTTCTATGTCCCTTTTTTGCCTTGTTTGTTTTGGGTCCCTCCTCTTTCTTCTACAAAGACTCTTCCTATGCCTTCCCCTTCTCACAGCTCATGTTCTAATCACCTTGACACTGTCCCCTTTATCATTTATTTTCCATATAGGGAACATGTACATTCCTTTTTAGATCCTGTTCTTTCAGACTTCATGTCATCTATGTACAGGAAACCTGCACTCTGGGGTGGTGGGGAAAAGGGAAAACAAAACTGTTTTTCAGCAGCTAACCTATTCTGCAGATAGTCTGATAAGTGACTGGGCCAGGGTAGGTTTGGAAACAGGATGTGTACAAAGATCAGTAGTTGATTTGGATGTCTGTCAGCTGTTTGCAGGCCATGCTGTCACTTCCATCTGGCTGACTGCACCTCGTGGCCATCTCTTCTTGTTCTCCTAATTCTAATTCTGCTCTTCAATTTAGTTTTGTTATCTTTGAGTAATGGTAATATACTGGCTCATACATTTCTATTATTCAGATTTCATTCAGACTTTAATATGCTGTTCATCAGATGCCCAAGCTAAATGAATAACTCATTTTAAAACTTTCACAATTTAGAACTTTTTAGACAATGGGAGAAGTTGAAAATTGGATATGAATACATTTCATATGGGGAAAAGTTCATTGATTATCAATCCCATGCTCTATTGGTTGTCACACTGCCTATGCATTTCATTTTTCCAGTTCAGAAATGTCATTCTGATTTCTCTGGGTTATGCAAATTGTATGATGCCTTCATCTAATCCCATTTTTTTAATGGTCCTATTTTAGTCACCTATTAATTTAATCTAATGTGGTTCCTTTTATGGTTTCCAACATACTGTACTAGATAAATGCTTTGTTGCTCATAGATCAGATTCACAGCCCGTGTATATCTATGAAGCTCCATCAAAGTCAATGCTGTGCAAATTTACACTGTGAAGATCTGACACTATATGTTGTCTATTCCTTGCACCAAAGCTCAGGGCCCAATCCAACAAGACATGACTGTGAGAATTAGAAGTGTTTAGCACTTGATAGGATTGGCCCCAAATCCTCAATATGTGATTTCACAATAAGTTGTCCTGGAAGTAATCATGAATCTCCAGCCAAATATAATTAAGAATATTATTTTCAAATCTATTTATGTCTTGCTCATTGATAGAGTTGCTATTTATCTTTGGAATGTTTAAACTGCTGGTTTAAGCAAAAGAGACATTTTCTTTTACAAGTGTATCTGCACCTGCTTCTTATTTTTATATGGAGTCATGAAGCCAAATTTTCAAAGGCAGTTAGGCACCTAAACATTAAGGTTGTGCGAAGTGGACCCAATTTGATTTGGGTTCAGATTCGGCCCGGATCAGAGACATTGATTTGATTCATTGATTTGGATCACTGTCCTTGACTTGATTCAGCCAAATCCAGATCTGAAGATTCGATGCTGATTTGGAGAATCAGAGATTCGGACATAGACACAGCTTTAAAATTTTTTCTACATACCTTGAGGTAGCAGGCACAGCTCCTGATCACTGTAATGCTGGGGCACATGGAGGATCCCACAGGAGTGTAGGGGGCCCTCCACGTGCTTGGCAGCAAACCTAGAAGTGGACCGGAAGTAGTTCTGGTCCACTTCTGGGAATGCCGGGGAGCACACGGGGGGGGGGGGGGGGCACTCTCTCTCAGCTCAACAATCGGCCACAGGAGGATGCTGGGTGCCCCCCCAGACCCAGAAAGCACCAGTTGCCAAAATGGGGGTGTGGGGGGGCCCTCCAGGGCGCTCCCTGGCAGACCCTAAGTGGACCGGAAGTGCTTCGGGTCCACTTCCAGGTCTGCTGCCAAGCACACTGTGGAGCCCACCGTGCTCCTGTGGAATACTCCATGCACCCCAGTATCGCAGTACTCACGAGTCCCTACTACTTAAAGGTATATAGAAAAAAACATTTAAAGCTGTCTCTATGTCCAAATCTTTCCAAATCTCTCTGAATCGATTCTGAGGGTTCTGATTTAATTCGGAGAGACTAAAGGGTCCTCTGATTCAATTTGGATTCAGAGATGTGACCACCCAATTGGGCCGAATCGCTGCTGAATCAAATTGGGGACCAAAGCTTCACACAGACTTACTAACATGCAAATAGACATCTAGGGATAGATACACAAAGGTCACTTATGCCCAGTGTTGGCACCTTGCCAACAAGGAGTGTCATGGATCCAGAGGCAGAAACACCCTAGAGCAGGGGTGTCAAAGGTACAGCCTGCAGGCACGATCTGGCCTTCAGAGCCACATCATCTGGCCCCCAAGTGCTGACCATTGGTCTCACATTGACCCAGACACCTCATGCGCACACACAGGGCCTTGAATGCAGACTACACGCAGCATCCACTCTGGGACCTGCACTGCACATCACTTGCATGGGGCCAGTCTGGTACTCCCTCTCCCCCAAATATGCCAAATCCAGCGCACAGTCTGGTTGGTCCAGGAGTGTGCTGCACATGGTACCCACTCTGGCTGGCCTTGGACAGACACTGTGTATAGTGCAAGTTCTGGAGCAGGCACAATATGTGGTGCAGTTCCAGACTATCCAGAGTACACCCTAGGGTTTTGTCACAAAGGGAAAGTGCAGCCTTGAGTTTGGGCACCTTAAGCCAGGTCCAAGAAGAAATTGAGTCCCTGAAGTGGGACTTGGGTGGAATTTAGGTGCCAAAGTGCAAAACCAGAATCCTGAATCCCCCTTTCCATTGCCATCTAACTGTGGAAGTGTCTAAACTTCACAGATGCCCTTGTTTTGACATGGCTGAGCAACTCAGTGTGAAGCTCATGCCTTGCTCAGTCCTAAGCCTCATAGGGTCCACAGAGCAAGTATTTTTTTGCTTAAGTAACCTGAGGATCTCCATCCAGTCGGCATTCTCAGGGCACCCCTAACACAACTGCCGTGCCTGGGCTTCCTACAAGAAGCAATGGTTTTCTTTAAAGGGTGTAGTGCAGAGGTAGGCAAAATACAGCCTATAGGCTGCGTCCAGCCCACTGGATCATTTTATCTGATCCGTGGGACCCCTAAAAATTTTAGAAAATATTTATCTGGTCCTGGCTGCCTGTCAAAGACAATGCGAATCAGGGCAGTAGGACCCAGGGGAAGCCGGCAGTAGGAGGCAGAAGCCCAGCCCTGTGCCACCCCCAGCCATTTCCCTGCTTCCTGCCCTGGCCCTACTCCAACACCACGTGGTTCCTGGCTGCATCACTGGACTGGGAGCATGGGGCTGTGCTGGTACCCTGGTGTGTGTGTGTTCATATGGTGAGTCCCACACCCCCACCACCATACACATACACCCACACCCCGTCACACACCCCAGCTAGCCTCCCCTCACACACAGTCCCCCACAAACCCAACACCCACCGACACCCCACATATCCACACACACCCACATGCTGTCTGTTGTGGGGCACTTCCGCACCCCGCTCCTAAGGAGGCTCAACCCCGGGAGGGGGAGATGTGTAGCAGGACACTAGGGTGCCTGCTACTAGCATTGGTAATAGGGCTTGGCTGCCAATCAGCAGGGCAGCACAGCTGAAGGTTGCTTAGGCAACAGATTGGGTCAGCTGACCGCCAGGGGGCAGGGCCTGGCCTTTATAAACAGAGATGGCTGAGGCCAGGGTCAGTGCCCTTTTGGCAGCCTAAGGTGCAGGAGCTCTGTAGCAGACCTGAGCAAAGAGGAGTGGAGCAGAGCCAAGTAGAGTAGAACAGCCTGACTGCCTGCATGACAATGCGGGGTAGAGAGAACCCTGGCAGGGAGGTATTGGAAGAGGGTCAGCGTGGCGGCGGATGTATGTTGTAGCCACAAGGCTCATTTTGGGGTTACAGCCGGGTTGGCTCAGAGTTATGTTAGAGCCAGGAGGCTTAGTTTATGTTAGAGCCAGTTGGCTCATGGTTGTGTTTGTTTATGGTATACCGGAGGACTGGGTGAGGCTGTAGGGGTGCAAGGAGGCCTCATGGGAGCTCCCCAGTAGTCTGGGGGTTCCTGGGTGCCCTGTACGGGCACAGCAAGCAGTGCCTGGGAGGCACAGCTGTGAGGCGCTGGTGTGGCGCTGCGTGTGGGGTGTTAAGACCCCAGCCCATGAGGGCAGTATTTTGCCCACTAGGGCATAGGACCCTGAGAAGGGTCAGGGGGCCACACACAGCTACGGGCCACCTGAGCCCCAGGTGCAAGAAGTGCGGGACAGGCCCAGAGAGGGCGACAAGCGCGGGACAGGCCCAGAGAGGGGTGCAGATAGCACTAGGAGCCCGGAGAAGGGCGAGGTGCATGATTAGAGTCCAGAGTAGGGCCGAGCGCATGGTGAAAAGTCCAGAGAAGGACCAAGCGCGCGGTGAGGAGCCTGAAGAGGACAGAGTGTGTGGTTGAGAAGCCCGGAGAAGGGCGAGAGTGTGAACAGAAGCCCGGAAGGGGCGAGTATTGCAGAAAGGCCCCAGAGAGGGGGCGAACAGATTGGGCACGCATACTGAGGGAACCCCAGAGAGAGAAGGGGTGCGCGTATTGAGAGACCCCAGGAAGGGGGTGAGCATACAGACACGAGAACGTCCGGCACATCTGCGAAGCTTGGGGTGTGTTAAAGGGGAGGTTGGAGGCACACGTAGCCCATAAGGTGGGGTGCACCTGATCATTGTACAAAGTAGGTGCCAGTACGAGAGCACCGTGTCCAAGTGGACAGAAGGCAGCCTCCCATACAAAACTATATATAAAACCAAGACGTGGCGGGCGAGAAAAAGGGTGTGTTCGAGACCCAACTTGGCATGGTGGGGGCGCCAGGGGAGATCACGGCTGCTCCTGTGCCCCAGCCTGTGACACTCTCTCACCCCACACCCACACCTATCCACCCCCACAGACAAGATGGTGACCAGGGCAGCAGGGCACCTGTCAAGGGGCGGAGCTACAGCTCGCCAAGACTTGGTAAGTGGCCTTCTGCCCAAAATAATTGTCCACCCCTGTGTAATGCTACTGCTACCTCCCTCATATAATAACCTAGTGCAGTGGTTCCCAATCCGTGGAACTCAGACAACCTGTCAGTGGTATACATTATCAGATTTATTGTAAGTATTTTATATGACGAAAATATACTGGTGGTACTTAAGGTTGAACTGAAAAAATTGCTGGTGGTACTTAAGGGTGTAACATTTTAAATTGGTGGTGGACAATCTGTCAAAGTTAGGGAACCACTGGCCTAGTGTTTGGTGCATTTACCCAGGAAGCAGAAACAAGCTTGGTGCAGTTTTTTTTAATAATTGCCCACCCCCTTGCCCAGCTGAGTGCCCTGATTACTAGACAACAGTCAGACTGCAAACAGATGTCACATTTTTCCCATGATAATTTTATCCTAGGAGAACGTGTAGCCATACAGACATTCATGTTTGGTGTCCTGCAGTAAATCCTAAAAAAGTTTCCCAGTTAAGAGGTAGTAACACTTTACAATATCCCTTGATAAACTATGTCTGTAAGTTATCCTGGGACCGCATCATTGAATCAGTGGCAGAAAAGTAGCACTGCATTCAGCTGCTCATTAAAACCTGATTAAAAGGTGATGTGTGTACGAACCAAACCCAGGATATTTTTGTTTTGGGACAAACATAGGCATAACTTATTCAGGGACAAATATAACATCTGTTCCTCATCTCGGGCTCTCTCTTACATGGTCTCTTTCTAGCTCTGTATCATGTAGGCCAGGGGTGAGCAGTTATTTGGGTTGGAGGGCCACTTAGGGAGTCTTGGTGAGCTGTTGTGGGCTGCATCAACACCTCATCCCCCCTGCAACAGCTCACCAAAACACCCTAAATGGTCCTCTAGCCCAAATTATTGCCCACCCACATATTAGGGGAACTGAACCTTTGTTCTCCCCTTTCTCCCTGTGCCCCTTCCCCTGCCCCAAGTCCCTGGCAGTTGAGCCAGGGCAGTGCCTGTGTTCCCTTGTGCCACCTTGGGCCATGTGGGCATAGCTGCAGTGGCTCCTGCCTGACCTGGCTGTGTGCTGGGGGCTTGGGGTGGGAGAGGGGTGCAGGGAGAAGAGGGTAACACAGGACAGTATATTGGCCTGGCTGGGCCCGGATAACCTGCAGCTCCTGGCTCCCTTCTCCCTGTATCCTCTCCCCTTCCATGAGTCCCCAGCACACAGCTGGGTTGGGAAGGAGCTGTGCCAGCTGCATCCATGTCATCCAAGGCAGCACACAGGAACACAGGATGGCACTGGCCTGGCCTGGCCTGGCCTGGCCGTGTGCCAGGGACTCAGTCAGGCAGGAGCTGCACCAGGGTTGAGCAGGAGCTATGCCAGCCGCTCCAGCTGTGTCCACTTGGCACGGCCTGAAGCGGAGTGGGGAATACAGCACAGTACCACGTTAGTACCAGGCAATGCCTGGAAAACACACGGCTTCTGGCCCTCTTCCCCCTGCATGCTCTCCCCCGGTAGCGGGGAGAAACTTTCCTAAGCTTTGACTTGCTGAGGGCTGGACTATCTAATCTGTGAACAGCTGCAGGGTCAGAGCTGCGCACAGACAGCCTCACCAGACAGAAGCCTGGCTGGGAGCTCAGTGCCCCTGCCTTGGAGTGTACACTGGGGGCTGCAGGGCAGGACAGGGTGGGCTGGGGAGGGGAGTGTCTGCTGCTCCTGCAGCTGGCTACAGCATCAGGAAGGGAGAAAGGCAAGAGGAACTGAAAGCCAGGGGAGCCACAGGCTGGATACTGTTCTTCAAAGGAGCAGCCACAGGCTGGATAGAATCATTTAGTGGGCTGAAGTGAGCCCATGGGCCATATTTTTCCCACCCCTGAACTAGGCAATGACTCGTATCTGAGACTAGCAAGAGCCACAAGGAGGTTCAGCATAATCCAGTGGCCAACAGGCTCTAGTTTACAGTCAGAATGAACTCACTCTTTACTCTGCCTATTGTTCAGAAAAGAAGGCTTAAGTTCTACCTAGAAGTTACCCAGGAGGCTCTTAGTATCCAGGTGGACATGGAGCTGAATACTCCATGAGAGAATTACCTCAGTGCTCTTAACCTGTGTTTAAACTTGTTGATGAGATCATTACAAATTAGGAACATCAGTTATGATTATTATGAATCATGATCATATGCTTACTAATATGTTGGGTTATAAACACGTGCCAACTAAAGGATACGTGAAATTTTGAATAAGATAATGAAAAATACCCTTTCACCACCCTCCTCCAAACAAGGAAGTGGCTAATGAGAATTGTTGAGGTATTGATGTGACACTTAGAAATTAAATTCCATCTGTATTAAAACATGGGCAATGTTAATCGTTAAGCTGTAGAGACTGTCCTTCTTTGGAATGACTGGAAATCTTCACTTGATGCCTGAAGTTTGCTTTTGAAGGTGTAACCTATTTGGGCTGGTCTATTTAATGTTATTTGCAACATTGTATTACGAGTTAGGATTAAAGTGCTTTTCTTTTCTCTGCTAAACACCTTGCCCAAATGTCTACCAATCAATATCAATAGCCATTTTGTCCCTATTTTAAATAAAGCAGGATTGAGTGTGGTATGTATGTCTTTAATGTGAAGTGCACTGAGGAAGTGGCCCACCAGGCGAATGGTGGCACCACAGTTTCTCTCTGAGTGCTCTTCCCCCTTTCAGGCAATTTTAACTTCTTGCAGAGACCCAGCAGCAGAACTCCCTGCTGAGCTGGGACCACAGTAAGCCAATACGTCTCCTGTCTGATTTAGCCCTGCTCACCCCTTACCCAGTCCCACCCACTTTGGGAGCTCCAGGGCTAGAGATAAAAGATACACATAAACCAAACGGAGGGAAATTCTCCTGCTCCTTCATAGTTGGTTTTGCCTTAGCTGCCATGAGTCTGAGGCAAGACTAGTTGCAGGGGAGTGGAAGAATTTCCCTCCACTCCCTGAGGCTACCTGAGACTTGCAGCAGCTAAGGCAAGCAGCTTTGGGGTTTGGGAGGGGAAGAATTCCCCTCAGCTCCCTGGGGCTGTGCAGGGCCCCCATTCTGGGCTGTATGCACAGGCACTGGGCTGGCAGGAATTCTCCCTCCCTCCCTCCTGTGGCAGGGATCAGCAGCTAGGAATGGAGGGGGATTCCCTCAGCTCCCCTGGGCAGTCTGGATTGGGGAACCCAGGCAGGGGGAAATTTCCTGAGGCTCCTTCAAGGTGGACCAGCTCCTGGACCTTAACCCCCTGTGGGGAGGACAGCAGAGGTTTGAGGGCATGTACTGGGGAGCCAGTTGGGGACACTGGCAATGGGCAGCAGGCTGGGAGATGTGCTGTAGCACCCCATGCTTACTGGCCTGGGTCAGTGCAGGCCTCCTCCTGCCTGCTGAAATTGAAAACTGAATGTCAGTTGAGTTGGTTTTTGGTTCAACTTATGCATCTTAGAAGAAGCTGCCTAGATTGAATTGGTTCTGCCTTGGCCTTTTTGACTGTCTGTACTTAGCCCAGGAGCCAGGTCCAGGGTTGGAGCTGCATACAGCCTGTACCTCTATGCCAAGGCCCCAGAAACACATTCTGCCAATGAGGCCCCCCCCAGCAGGATTAGAATCAGCTGCAGAGCTGGTGCTAAGGTTCCTCTGATAAAATCCAGCCACCTAATGCACTGTAACATATTATACATCTAATTGAAACTAATTGAAATTCATCTCCTATTACCTCTCTGCTTTCCATGAAAGTAAAAAAACAAAAACAACCCAGGATAGGAGTAAAGAACAAAACTGCTTTAATGGCCCAAAATGGATCAATTATTTTTCTCTTTACCTAAACAGAGTTAACTGCTTTATTAAAAGCATGTTTGTAGAAATACTGTAGCATTAAAATTCCGGTGCACGAATTAACAACCAGAGTGACTATTGCTCTACCAAGTACAGGTTTTTTACTTTATTTTTTGCAAGCTGAAAGGATTCAGGTCATGCTAGGGTCATAGGAATCTTGTGTTTCTACTTACAGAAAATGAATGAGAGCATTCTGCTGTGGAACGTGGGCATCAAATATTAAATGATAAAGCTACTGTAATGGTCTTTATTTATGGCTTCTGTTTTTCCAGTGAATATTATTATGTTTACAGAAATACATTTTCATGCAGTTAAATAATAAAAGCATCTTGAGGAATTGCTGCCTGTCCATCTAATGGGCATAATTTTAATCTATAATGAATATGTGTAGTTCCTACAGTAATATCACTGTAATCTAAACTCTCTAATATTGCAATAAGCATAAACCATAAATTGTTGATTTACACAGGGTCAGTAAAGGAACATTGTTTTTCTTAATCTAATGTATTTGCATTTAATGTTACTATATAAAACAGGATATTAATTTCCCTTGAGAAATGCAGGGCTTAATTCTGATCTTACACATGCAGAAATGCCAACATATAATACAGCAGCTGACCTTTCCTCTGAAGAAGATTGTCCTGCCTAATTGCTATACTCTGGATTGCTGAGACTTTCAGGCCTGAAAGTCAAAATGAAAATGTTTGTGTATTATGCCACAATGAGAATTGCTCATTCTCTTTTTCAGCCATCCTCTTTAGTTGCTCATGTTTTTCATCTCACACATTTAAATATTTTCTGAGTGAAATGTGAGCGCAGTAACCAGGGCAAAAAGAGAGAACCCCTTGCATGTTGAAATGCAAAAAACAAAAAACAAAACAAAAACCCCCCAAAACTTACAAAATCAAGATCCGACTAGTTTTATCAATTTTAAAGTTGTGGACCCAAACTCTCTTCTTCATTGCTCTGTAAATTCAGTAAGGCTAGCTTCATCTTCACTACATATTCTAGATGTATATTCCATATTGGAATGCCTGAACTGTTTCAACGCTTTGGTTTCCCTTGAAGTACATTCCTCCCTATACATTTTGTTGGTTATCTGATCACAGGCCGGTTCTGTGTGTGCAGGGAGGGCCTGGACCCTCTGGCCAACTATTCTCACTATTCCATTCCAGGCAGAACCCTCATTATGTTCCCCAGAATCCTTTGCTCTGGGACTGCACAAAGAAGGGACAGACAAGGGTACACACATCCTCCTCCTACCAGCTCTGCAGACTTTACCAGGAAAAGTTACAGCCTCAAGATGTGTGTGCCCTGCTTTGCATGTTCCCATTCCCATAACCCTACCCCACTTCCAGGATCCTCTGTTGCCTGGGAGTCCATCTGTTAAGATAGGTTCAGTGGAGCTGTGCTGCCAAAGAGGTGGCAAGAGATCAAGAGCTGGTTCTGCAAAGAGACTTAGGTGATCCTCAAAACCCCATCTCAGTTGTCACACAACCAGGAGGTACTTAAACTACCTAGAGGCATTCTTACACATGCTCGGGGGGTGCTAATTAAAGTGCCCACAGCATTTCACGTATCAGCATCCCCACACTTCAAAATGGCAGTGGGGGTGCTGTAACTGAAGCTTCAGAACTCACAGAAGAGGTGGTATCTTTTATTAGACCAGCTAGATATTTGCAAACAGATTATTTTATTTTTTTTGCAGGTTTTCAGGCACACACCCTTCATCAGGCATAGGAGAGAGCAGAGATTGTAAAAGTTCTCCTAGGCAGAAATGAGATGAAGGGTAAATGTGCCCAAAAGCTTGCAAATAAATAATTTGTTTGCAAATATCTAGTTGGTCTAATAAAAAGGTATCACCTCTTCCATGAATTTTGATTCCTATTGCCTCAGGACCAATATGACTACAACCTGGATACTTTAACTAAAGCCTGTTTGATGAGCTTTAGTTAAAGTGCCCCTGCTGCCATTTTGAAGCATGCGGATGCTGATACATGAGACACAAAGGCTGCTGGAATGCACAAGTTAGCATGCTCCAGCAGACTCTATTAACCAAGTCTGCTCTGACATGCTGTAATTACAGCACATTGGAGCAGCCTCTCCACATGCCTACAGGCACCCTAGGTGCCTCACTTTTTTACAGGTAAATTTCCATGATCAGTCTCATAGGTGCCACATAGGTTTCAGCATTCCTAAAAAAAAGTCAACCCTTTGCCCCAGGAGGTGTTCCAAACTAGGGTTAAGTACCTACTATCCACTAAGCAGTCACTGGGGAAAGTTATGTACCTACAAAAGGCAATTCAGAGTGCCCACGCGTGGGGAAGAAAGGTATCTGTTCTCACTCAAGATCTAGAGCACCAAGAGAGGTAGGTACCTAACTGAGGCAAGTCCTAGGTTCTTGTCCTCACTGCAAAGTTTTTTCTGGGTTTTGGATGGGTTTATTTTTTGTGGAGTGGGTGAGATGGACCTTAACACTCACTAATGGATGAAACTGTGAGGAAATCTCTATGAGAGGAGATTCTCTTTTCCAGAATCCTTTCCTGCAGCTCTTAATTCAAGAAGGTATGCTCTGGCCTCATTTCTACATGAACTTTATAACTTTTTTTTTTAAATTATGTTTCTCTTGTAAGCAAATGTATATGCCCTACTTCTGATCCTGTTTCCCTAAGAAGGCACCCTAAATAATTCTGGGGCAGAAAGGAACAAAATAAAAGAGGGCTTTATTCTAGAGTTTTTTATTCAAAATAGTTTCAAATTCTGGGGTCATAATTAATATTATTCTTCTGTGTTAAGTACTTCCCTACTTTGTGGGATGTTTTGTACAGATTCTTTACTAAATTATCTTAGCTACTGTTGCTAGGTAACATTGTTTACTTCATAGCATCAGAGAAATAAGAGGGTCAAAGAGAGCAATTATGTATTATTATTATCTGAGTTACACTAATAAGGTTTTCATTGTGTATCTTAGATTTTTTTTCTCCTTTTTTTTAGGGAATGTCATTGTCTATGGGAATACAATTGACTCTTACACCGCAGTAGAAACCCTCTTATCTCTTGGAATTAATGGTTCTCGTATACACCTCATACAACCTCCACTTAGCTCAAATGTTACTTGCCTTAACAACAATGCAATCGAAAGAGCTGTTAAAGAAGCACTGTCAATGGCTGATGTGTCTGTTTATTATGACAGTATACTGGCACAGTGGAATGAAGGCAGCTACCCAGACCCTATAACGTGTGCTTCTTTCACTAGTAATACAAAACCATTTAAACTGCAGTGTTCGGTAAGTATACGCTTTCATTGTGTTCCTTCTTTCCATCCTGAGAAGACAATCAGACCTAGCTAGTCTCTAGCTGGTTTATGTAGAATTCAGTGTATTTAGAGGATGTAACATTCACTTACTAATCTGAAGGATTTTATTTTCCTAAATCCAAGCAAAACCACTTTAGATTTCCAAACTGATTTGGATTAAAGTATGTTTATATCAACTGACATGCAAATAGCTGTTCACTGCTGAGTAGCAAATCCTATCCAATAATTTTCCCCATATTAATTCTGAAAATACTTTTATTGTTTAAAAGCTACAGTAACACTTATTAGTGTTGATTAGACAGCTGAAATTCTAATTGTGAGACAGAAGTATTAATATTAAGAGGCCTAAAATTTAGTCTACTCTAAAAACTATTTTAAATAGATTTTTCTCTACTAAGAGAAAGTAAATACGAGCTCTTTTAATTAAGGAATGCAGCATTGGTATAATACTGTATCAGCATCACTGCTAGGCAGCCTGCCACCATGCACAGCCCAAATGCAAGGTTTTGGCCAGGTCCTTAACCCTTACTTCCATACTTAGTTGGCTTAGTTGCATGTGCAAGGACTATAGTGTGTAAAACTGTTTAAGAATATGCACTTACAGGCACCAGTGCAGTCACCTTACACCTCTCATTTGCCTGCATACTCCATACTCTACTAAGCATTCATAGATTCATAGATGCTAGGGTCAGAAGGGACCTCAACAGATCATCGAGTCTGATCCCCTGCCTAGGCAGGAAAGAGTGCTGGGGTCAGATGACCCCGC
>NW_017729022.1:124972002-124992563 GCF_001723915.1 Gavialis gangeticus | reverse complement strand
GCAATTGTTTCCTACCCTCCAGAGTGTGCACTTCACCCCACAATTTAATATCGTCTGCAAACTTGGACAGAATTCACTTCACACCCACATCCAAGTCACTGATGAAGATATTGAAGAGTACAGGTCCAAGGACTGAACCCTGCGGGACCCAACTAAATGCATCCTTCCAGGTTGATATCAACTCGTCTACTACAACTCTCTGGGTGTGACTATTAAGCCAATTTGCGACCCACCGGACCATGCAAACATCTATGTCACAGCCTCTTTATTTATGAGAATGGGATGAGATACTGTATCGAAGGCCTTGCTAAAATCCAAGAGAACAACATCCACCCTCTACTCCTGCATCTAAGCATTTTGTGACCCTGTCATAAAACAAAACCAGATTGATCAGGCATGATTTACCTGCTACAAATCCATCCTGGTTTCATGCTGCATTATTTTTCCTGCTGGACTCCCACAAATATGATCCTTCATAATCTTTTCAAAGACATTTCCAAGGATGGAAGTGAGACTGACTAGCCTATAATTACTCGGATCCTCCTTTCTCCCCTTCTTGAAAATAGGGACCACATTGGCCCTTTTCCAGTCCTCCGGGACCTGACCTGAACACAAGTACTCGAACAAGCCGTGCCAGCAGTTCTGCTATGACACCAGCCAATTTCTTCAGTACTCTTGGATGCAGCTCATCCGGGCCAGCCAACTTGAACACATCCAGTCCATCCAAGTGACTCTGCATCAAGTCAGCGTTGACAGTTGGTGGGCTGGTTTCCCTCTGCCCATCTAAGAACTCATTAGGAGACTTATCTTGACCCCTGTTCAGGAACACTGAGGCAAAAAACTCATTGAATAGCTCAGCCTTGAACCCCCTATCTGTCATTAATTGCTCCTTCTTGTTCAGTAGGGGTCCTATGCTGCCCTGCACCTTCCTTTTACTCCCCACATACCTAAAAAAAGACTTTTTGTTGTCTTTAATTTCTTGTGCCAGCCTCAGCTCTGTAGTTGCTTTGGCTTTTCTAACTGCCTCCCTGCAAGTGCAGGCCAAGTAGGCATACTCCTCCTTGGTAGCTTCCCCCTGCTTCCACCACCTATATGCCTCCTTTTTTTGCCCTTAGGCTCCCCTGGATTTCCCTGTTTAGACAAGGAAGTTTTTTGGCTCCTTTCCCCCTTTTCTTTCATACTGGGATAGTCTTCCTCTGCACCTGAAGGATTGCCTCCTTTAGAAATGACCACCTTCCCTGGATTCCCATCTTGCCAATACTCTGATCCTGCCGTGCATTATTGACTAGACTCCTGAGCACACTGAAGTCAGCCTTCCTAAAGTCAAGCACTTCTACTGTACTAGTTATCTTACCCACCCTATGCCATATGGTAAACTCAATTGGTTGGTGGTCACTGTCCCCAAGGACCACAAATCTGCAGCTTCCCTACCAGGTCCTCCCCCATAGCCAACACCAAGTCCAGTAAGGCATTCCCCCTAGTGGGACCGTATACCTCCTGCGTTAGGTTAGGTCTTGCACGCAGGTTAAGAACCTATGTGAATGGCTGGATTTGGCTGACTACTCCTCCCAGCAGATGTCAGGGTAGTTTAGGTCTCGCATGACAACCATGTCCCTAGACTGAACAGCTTCTGAAAGCTGCCTCAAGAATTTCAAGTCTAGCTTTTCCTCCTGGTGTGGTGGTCTGTAGCAGACCCCCACCACCAAGTCCCTTCCCCTTGACCTCCATGTATCCCAACACACAATGCCTCAACTTTCTCCTCTTCTGATCCCATTTTGATTAGGGTAGATGTATAATGCTCCTTAACATAGAAAGCAACCCCCACCCCTTTCCTCCCTACTCTGTCCCATCTATACAACCTATAGCCCTCAATGTATACTGCCCAGTCATGGGTAGGGTCCCACCAGGTTTCTGTTAGCCCCACTAAATCGAGTTATTATCTGCAAGCAGGAGTGTGAGTTCTTCCTGTTTGTTCCCCATGCTCCTAGCATTAGTATAGAGGCACTTGAGCCTGCCATATACTGCCTTTGGTGCCCCCCCATTCTGATGCCCAAAGGGCCCCTTGGTACTTACCTGGGGTGTACTGCTGCATGTCTCACAGTCTGTAGGTTCTAGACTCTCTCCATCTCCTGCCTCCCCATCCCCCATTGTATTTCGTTTAAAGCCCGACGTAGGAGGTCAGCCAACCTGTAAGAAAAGAGACTCTTACGTTTTGTGGAGAGATGAAGCCCATCGTGTCCCAGGAGGTCCTTTGCATGGAAGTGTGGTTCGTAGTCCAGGAAGCCAAAACCTGCACAATGGCACCAACTCCAGAGCCACGGGTTGACTTCTCTGACACAGATGACATGATGCCTACTGTGACCGCTGACCAGAAGGATCAACAAGAAGACCACCTGTGCCCCTGTCTTCCTAAGCCTGGTCCGCAGAATCTTGTAGTCACTCATGATACAGTCTAGACTACTCCTGGCCATATCATTTGTTCCCACATGGATGAGGACCATGGGATAGTTGTCAGAGACCCGGATGAGGTCAGGAATTCTCGCTGTGATGTCTCTGATCCTGGCTCCGGGTAGGCAGCAGACCTCGCATGCTGTGTGATCCAGATGACAGATGGGTCCCTCTGTTCCTCTCAGCAGGGAGTCACCCACAACAATAACTCAGCCTCTCCTCTTCTGCTCACTTGGCCAGCCCTCAACTTGCTCAGTGATGGTGGCAGGCCCCTCCAGTGCACTTTCCCCCACTGCACATTCCTCCAGTGCAGCCAGGGCCTCATATTTGTTCCCCAACTACACCAAGGGAGCTATGTCTGCAGTGAGAGGTCTGGCCCCTGAGGTGACCGTCCTCCACTCACTAGCATCTGCTTCAGGGCATTCCCTCGCAGCTTCTCCACCAGGCGTCTTGTCCTGCAGAAAATGTAAGTAGCCACCAATCTCATCTTCAATTGCCCTGATTCCCCGCAGCTTGTTCTCCTCTGCCTGGAGTTCCCTCACCTGCCCCCTCCTGGGCCTCAATTCGGGCACATGTGGGATAGGCCTCCATGCTGCCCCCATGCATCAGAGGTCCCTTCAGGCAACGCCCCCACAGATGGGGCCAGGGCACTGCCAACCCATCCAGGGGGCCTGTCTGGGTGGAGGCCTCACACAAGCTCCAGGCCAGAGGCAGCAACAGGGCAGGGACCCTGGCTGTGTTCCATGTCACTACCCCCACAGTAACCCCCCTCCTCATTCACTTACCTGAAGTCTCTGTCATTCCCACAAAACTGGAGGGAATGAACCACAAGCCTTCCCCTCCCTCTCACACATTCCAATCTCTGTTCCTCCCCACAGGTTCCATGGCAAGTGGCTGCAGTACCACTACCTTCTGCCACCTGAGGACCCCTCTGAACAACCAATCAAGAGCTGTTAGGGACTAGAAGAGGAGCTGCTAGTGCACAGCAGCACAAATGCTCCTCTTTACTCTGAGCAGCAGTCTCCTTTTTCTCTCCTTTAGTTAGTGAAAGTCTGATAGATATCACCCAAGCTGAAAGTTGTAAGGATGGTCCCCTGCTGTTTCCCTCCATAACAATGCCATGCATGTTATCAGGCAGCTTACTGGAAGGTACAATTTCCTTGCCTCTTCTCCAGATAGCATCACAACTTTGGCAAGTCTAATTTTAAACCAAACCACATGGTTGGTATTCCTTTAACAATATACCATTTGTTAAATGTTTTCACATACAAAAAATTAGACACATCCTGGGAGCTCTCATCTCCTGCTACAGGGCTCCCCTTTTCAGGGGTGCCAACCATCATGCCCTCTCTCTTTCCTCTCTCTTTCTCCAAGCTAGATTGAATGCCTTGTTAGATCATTATGATAAGTTACCACCCTTTTCTCAATTACATACCTCCAAAAACTCCAGCCCGCCCTCCACCTTGTATGACAGGCTCCATAGGACCACTAACATTTGTATCTGCCCTAAATGAGCAACTGCATAAACTCATTGTTGATCACTGGTCATTTTGTCAAACCTCTTCCACATCTTTTAAGATTGATTTACTTTGCTCACCCATATTCCATCTGTATTTTGGCCTAGCCAAAGCCAATCAAAATCAGCAGGAGACTCTCCATTGATTTCAGTAGGCTGAGGATTCCTTCATGAACAAAAATGGCAGAACTGCCCAAAATGATCATCAGGTGTATATGGCACTCAAGATAATATTTGAAGTGACTCTGATTTCACTGTCCCACATCACACTTCAATAAGTGAAACTTCTTTTTTATCATTATGTATGTTCAGAGCTTCAAGCAAACATTTTGCAGATTCTATAAATGATCAGTAGGGCTGCAATAGAAACTGTATTCAAACCCAGAGGGAATTCATGGAGCAGGGGGCCTCACCTTCCTTTCTTTCCTTTACCAACAAAGGAATTTGAATGTCAATGGTTCAAACACTTGAGGTTTTCTTTACTTTCTTCACTGGTTTCTCCCTTTCCTTTGATTGATTTGGATGCTGCTTTTAGCTGGCTAGATTTACAATTAGTAGAAGTTTCTTCAGGTTGCAGATGAAAGAAAAAATGGTATTTGTTTGACCAAGGGTATCAACTGAATGACCGGAAAAAGTAGAACCACTGCCTCACACACTCTTCAGGCCCAGTTGATTAAGTCTGGCAACTTAAAAGTCCATCACTGACTTCACTGGTTCTGCACTCAGGTTAAACAGCATTCATCTTCTTGTTCTTAGCCTGATGCCCGCTGGCACCAAGTTCCTGGGATCCTTTTGAGTCAAGCTAACTTAGTGCAGAGTTTCTAATACCCTCACTGGGTCAGTGAGGCCCCTTGTTGACCTATTTAGCATTAGGGTCCAGGTCTCCAGATCTCATCGTGTTGACTGAAGTTAGTTCATGTGTTCTGGCACCATCAGTTTGGTTGATTTAACTTGGTGCCAAAATCTCAACATCATTGCCATTACAGTAATATACTTTACTTTGGCAATCCCTTGCAGTTGAGGTTGATTGCCTTCCATGTTTGTCTTATCTGTGAATCTGAAGATGGCTGAGGAGGCTAATGCACGGGTTGACAGACTCTGCTGAAACTCGGACACGTGTTTCCCTACAGGGTGGGTGGCTCTGGATTCTTGATTCAGTCCATGACATGCTGTTTCTTTCACTCCCACTTTTCTGTTGCTTTTTTGTTGTTGTTGCAAGGTTTCAAAGTACTGAAATCCTTACAGCAGGCTCTTCCTCCATTTGGGGCAATCCTGGGCGATAGTTTCCTGTGAGTTGATGTTAATGTACTTTTTCAAGTTGGCTTTGAGAACATCCTTGAAGCACTTTCTCTGCTCTCCTTTTGAGCATATGGCTTGACTGAGCTGGGAGAATAAGTCTTGCTTTGAGAATCTGGAGTCAGGCATCCAAATGACATGGCTACCCCAGCAAAGTTGATGTTGGATGATCATCACCTCAATGCTTGTGGTGTTTGCTTGCGAGAGGACACTAGTGTTAGTGCATCTATCTTCCCACTGTATTCAAAGGATCTTCTGCAGGCAATGTTGATGGTACGTCTCGAACAACTTGAGGTGTTTCCTGTACATTGTCCACGTATCAGCTCCGTACAGTAAAGCAGGGATCACACCTGCTTGATAAACCCTGAGCTTGGTTTTGGATCTGATGTCACCATCTTTGAACACCCATTTCCTCAGGTGTCTGAAGGCTGCACTTGCACATTTGAAGTGATGTTGGATTTCTTCGTTGATGACAGTCTACTGTGAGAGATGGCTTCTGTAGGATGGAAAATACACAATGTTCTCCAGAGTTGAAGGCTTTTGTGAGGTCAAAGGCCATGTAGAGAGGTTTATGTTGTTCCCAGCATTTTTCCTGCAGCTAGTAAGTTGTGAAGATTGTGGCAGTTGTGCCTCTTGATGTCCTAAACCCACACTGAGATTCTGGGAGGAGCTCTTCAGCAAGTGGAAGGAGACAGTTCAGGAGGGTCCTTGCAGTGATCTTTCCTTTGGTGGACAGCAATGTGATCCCTCTGTAATTTCCAGAGTCAGACTTGTCTTCCTTCTTGAAGATTGTCACAATCATGGCATCCCTGAGGTCATCTGGAATTTCCTTATCATTCCAAATCCTTAAGATGAAGGCATGGCACTATGATGTGAGCTCCTCTCCCCCCTGCTTGAAGATTTTGAAGGGATTCCATCAGCTCCAGATGCCTTGTCATTCTTCATCTGTTTGATGGTGTTCCTCACCACATCAAGGGTTGAAGAGATTCCAAGATCATCTCTGACTGGGTGTTGCCGGATGGAGTTAAGAACACTTTAATCAATAACAGAGTCTTTGAAATACTCCTTCCAATGAGTGTTGATGGCTCCCCTTTCTTTGATGAGGTCTCCTCCATCTTTAGGTCTCAAAGGGGTTGGTCTCTTAGTGCTCAGACCACAGATGGCTTTGGTGGCACTGAAAAAACTGCACATATCATGAATGTCAGCAAGAAGTTGAATCTCTTTCACCTTGTCTTCCCACCATTTGTTCTTCATATCATGGGTCTTCCTTTGGATCTCTCCCTTGGCTTGTAGGAGATTCAGTTTCTTTTGCTTGGAGTTGTTGTCATTCTGCCAAGCCCAAAGACCTTGTGCTTGCAGTCAATCAACTCTTGGATCTCCCAGTCATTCCTGTCAAACCAGTGTTGATGTTTCCTGGTAGAGAATCCAAGTGTCTCTTCACAGTCACTGATGATGATGGACTTGAAGGCAGACCTGCTGACATTCTCCCACTGTTGTTGATTGAAATTTGCCAGTTTTTCATTGAGGCACTGGTTAAAGAGGTCTCACTTTTGGGTCCTTGAGTCCTTCAACATTGATCTTCCATTGGGATCGCTTCTGCTGCAGTCATCATTTGGGAGCTCATCTGAGTGACATAACTGAGCAAATGAGTGGTGATCAGTCCAGCAATCATCAGCTCCTAGCATAGCTCGGGTGATGTAGACATCTTTGCGATCTTGGGCACAAACAATGATGTAGGCAATCAGGTACCAATGCTTAGATTGCAGGTGTTGCCATGATGCCTTGTGCCTGTTTTTCTGGTAGAATAGAGTGTTGGTGATGGTGAGTCCATATTCTGTGCATTTGGTCAAGAGGTAGATGCCATTGATCTTTCCTATTCCTTCCTTGCTGATGGTTCCATTCCAGAGGTTTGAGTTCTTCCCAAATATGACGTTGAAATCCCTGAGAAGAATAAGTCTGTCTCCCTCTGGAATGTCATAAAAGACTTGGTCAAGGTTGGTGTAAAATTCCTCCTTGACTTCATCAATGGCATCAAGAATTGGGGCGTACACATAGATGACAGTGGCATATGGGCTCCCCATCAGTTTAAGATAGAGGGTCATGTGGCACTCATTAATTCTGATAGGGAACTCATTGAGTTGATTTATGGGTTCACTCCTGATGGGAAAACCAACTCCATGAAACCAGTGTTCTCCTTCCTGTTTACCCTTCCAGAAGAAAGTATAGCCACTTTCATGTTCTTCTTGAGCTGCCCATCTCCCGCTCACCAGATCTTTCTCAGTGCAGCAGTATCAGTGTTGTGTTGCCTGGGTTCTTGAACCATGATTGCTGTGCAACACTCTTGACGTTCACTGTTAGCATGGTCCGTGAGAGTCCTGATGTTCTAGGTCCTAAAACTGAAAGTGTATCTTCATTGATTTTGACCCCTAGACATGGTCATCCAGTCAGGAAGAAGGTAGACAGGCAATGTTTAGGGCACTTTTTCTAGCCCCCTCCCCATGTGGGGTGAACAGAGCGGATCTGGAAATTGGCTGCTGAGTCTCAATTACAGCTGCCAAATTTCACTCCTGTCCTTGTCCAAGTGCTAGACGACCTGCTTGTAACTGCCACCTCATGCCAGTTTATGAATAGGAGCTTCTAGACTTCAGAATTCTGCTCCCATCATCACTAGCTGGTCACCAAAGGGCTTGAAAAAATGTGCTGGAGAAGCCATTTTCATGGAAGATGCCTGTGCATGATTTCTTTTATCATGGACAAGCTGTTGCACATCAGCTTCCACATGAGTCTTGACAGAACGGGACCATAATCTAATGGCAAGGAGGACAAGACAACTGGGGATCTTATTCTGCTGCAACCTTCTTCTGCCTTTGCAGCCGTTGCGATTCTAACATCTTTCGCCTGCTCCACTGTAGATGACTTTTAGACCCGTGGCTGGGGACTGAGCAGGCTTATTATAGTGGTGACCTGTACTCACCATGTCACAGCACCATCCAAAGATCTATGTGGCTTCTCAGGAGGGAAAGCATTGCCATCTGCTGTCCTCACTACATCCTGGTGGTGCTGCCACTGCTTGGTCCATGACTGCTTATTTGTCAGTTACTCCTGCTTATTTCACAGCTAACTTCCCTGAAGGTCATCCCTCTATCGACCACCTGTGGATGTACTGGGTAGCAGTACAGCTCTCCTGCCAGACACTAATATACTCAGACCCAACAGGTTGTTCTAGTTTGATGCTAAATTGTCAAAGTTACAGGATTGAGACTCTCCTCTCCAGTGCACCTTCAGGATCAGACCTGACTTCCTTCATTTTTGTCAAGGGTGGAACAGCATAGCTCAGTTATTCTTGGCTTGAATCTGGGGGTGGAACCTCATTTATTTTCCATATTAATTCCACAGACCCAGCGGCACATGTAACCCCTTTTCCTCCAGAGGCCCATGGCTAATGGGTGAATGAAGTGTCTCAAAAATAGCTTTTTCAAATCATAGCATTTTTATTTACCCAAAGGTATATAGGAGGCATAGAAAAGGGCTAAAACAACAAGGAGCATAGGGCTAAAACAACAAAGTGCATTAGTCCTTATCTAAACATAATTCTTATCTCAGTTCTGCTCTTTCCTTGCAAGTTTTGGGTTAGCTCCTCTCAGACTTCTCAGACCCCTCTCTTGGCCCCTCAGATAGCCCCTATAGCTCCTCTCAAACTTCTCGGACCCCTCAGATAGCCCCTATAGCATTCCCTCTGTCAAACTGCCACCTCCAGCCACTTCTACATATTCAACTACCCTTCCTCCTGGAGGCTTAAGTGATTTAATATCCCCTTGATCCTAAGTTTGGTCCTTGGAAGAGTAAGTCTTATTAGCTTAGTGGAAACAGTTCATGTTCCCCAGTTTACAGTTTTCCCATTGATACCTTGAGGTGTATAATCTCTATCATTGTTTCAGTTCTTATTTCCCCTTTAAGAATGTCCTTTGGTTTAACTCTGTGCTGTCAGGTAGGATAATATCAAACAGCTAAACAGAAGTGTCTATGATATTCATGGACAATAACACCAGCTTCTCCTTCATTCTTCTAAAAAGGTTTGAACTCCTGGAACATCTCTGGACCCACATGTATTTACTCAGTCCAGGGCTTATGAGCAATGTTGTAGGATGTGACAAATTATTTGATGAAGCACAGTGCCCACTATATTGGACATTAATGTTCTCACAACAGCCTGGGTCATCTGAGTCAGATGTCAAGGTTTTGTACAGTAACCACACCAGCTTAGCTCGCATATTACTTACCTAAAGAAATCCAGCAACTGCAGAAATAGCATTAGACCCACATATCCTTCCAGGTTGCATCAAAGGGCTCTCAGATCTGTTTAGAATTGGACCTTTGGTTCTGCACCTATTGCTTTAGTCCTAGACTATGCTCTATTATGGTGCAAGGACAACCTTGAACTTTTGTTCTTTGTTTGGACATAGTAGGCATCTGCTTCAAGCACAGATAAGTTAGAGTGTTCTCATATTTTTTAAACTTACCCTAACCCAAGTACTGGGATAGTGACAGCACCCAAGAGGAAATTCCTTAAACTTGTGTAAATGTGCAATGAGGTTAAGAATACTGATTCCACAGAATTGGCTGTCTGTAGTGCTGCTCCTTGCCCATTGCACATGAAGATTTCCCCGTACAAGGTGGTGTGAACATAACATCACTCATTATGAAACAAATTCTGTAACAAATTGTCATACAACTTCAAATTGCCATGAGAACCCATGAAAGGCTATTCTTTTAAATCAGTTTCACAAAAAAGGGAGGGAGAGAAAGCGAACCTTGCTGTCTTGGCTTCTTCTGGCAGAGGTCAAAGCATTCATATCAATAGCTAGACTTCAGTCAATAGGTAAATTATTTAAGGATGAAATTGGGTAATAACTTTATTCAGGCCATATCTGTAGCTTTCATGATCCTGCCAATGAAGGGAAGTTTTATTGATGCTGTTTCATCCTGGATCACTGATAGCTCGTTCAAAATACAGAACGTAATTGTTACATGCGTTTATCAGGGAATGTCTGTCTCATCTGTTTTATTGTCTATGGTAATATTTCTCGATGGTAAACCAGAAAATTCTTCTTCATAGATTTCATAGACAGTAGGGGCTGTAAGGAACCTTGAGAGATCTTCAGGTCCAGCCCCACCCCCTCCCCTCCATAGGCAGGAAGTCAGCTGGGATCAGGGACTCCAGCAAGAAATATATCCACCTGTTCTTATTCAGTCTTTTTAAAAGTTGTCGGGAAAAGCTACCCTGAAACTGATTTGTCCACTTTGCAAGACTCTCCTGTTGACCAGAAACAGAGACTCATCTGCCAGAAAAGCAAATATCTTGTGTCTGAGCATGCATTTACGCCAACTTAAATTTGTTGCACAAAGAGTTAGTGCGCAGTAAGTGGTATTAGACCAGCATCTACACATGCAGACGTTAAAGTACATTAATGCTGAGTGTGGACTGACTTGGGACTAAAGTTAGTCCCAAGTCAGTCTGCACACACTGTTACTGCATAGTAAGGTATCTACATGTGCATTACTGCACAGTAACTAGCCAGGTGTAAATTTGATACCTGCATGATGCAGGTATCAAATGTACGTTCAAATCAGCATAAGTCACCATATTTACTGCATAATATGGGTGTTCATGTGAAGACGTGTGCCCATACTGCGCACCAATTTTGGTTACTGAACAATAAATGTGCACATGTAAATGTGTCTATTATGTATTATATAAATAGCGCATTCCCAGATGTAATCTGAATCCTTTTCACAAGGTCAGACATTGCTTAGACTAGGGCATGACCCTGAATGGGCTCCTTTATTGCTGAGAATACGTCTTGTCTCCAGTTCTGCTAAAGAGGTCACTTATGAGTTGAGCAAGACCCAACTTCATTGACACACTCACTTTTCCTTTAAAGTGGAATTGGGAATTTCTTTGTGAGTTTATTTATAGTCCAATGGTTTGGTGACCAACCTATGGTAGGGATGCCACAAATGGCATGGTCAGCATAAGTGTGGGGCATGTGGCAGATTGGGGAGAGGACAGGGAACACAGTGACATAAGGCAGGAAGCAGAAAGTGAAGGAGAAAATCAGTCAGAGAGCACGGGGGAGGAAGCAGAAAGCAGAGCAGCAGATTGGGAAGGGGACTGGATCGGAGTGACATTTAGGGGAGGGTGTGGCACTTATTTATGACACACTTGCCAAAAGGTTGACCCTCACTGGTTTAGTATATATGTCTGCAAATCAGTTGAGACTTGGGCAGGATGTTAACATAGCAGATCAAGATGTTGAAAATGGCAGTTTCGTTCCAATATCATACATCAGATCTTGCATTGTTTTCCAAATTACACAACCTGTCTCTTCCACTTCCTCATTGTAGTCCTATATTGACTACATTGGCAACCTGACTACCAGATTGTAGCATAGTTGATGAGATTTTTTTGTTTTATTGAAAAGCAGTAGTTTTTGAACAATTCAGCTCCCTGTTACTTTTGGCATTGCCATCTGTTACACTTCAAACATTCAGAATTAGGTTCTGAAGTCGTCCAAGTCACATGGGTTGTTATTTCAGCTTGTAACCTCATATGTTCAAGGTAGGAGTCATCATCACTGACCTTGCAATACCCTAGCTGTCAAAATGATGAATCTGTCTACTGTTGGGGTTACCTGAGCTTCTCAGGGTGGTATTTCCTCTAGTGTCTGTACCTCTCTAGATTTGGTGTTGGAGTCTTGTTTCTCAAAGCTCTTGAGACCTCTTCCTTGTTAGTGGTCAGAACATACCCAATAACATACACCTGAGAAAAGGCCACAAGGCCAATTGTAAATTATTATGGTTTAATTTCCATTCACCACAGCATACAGAAGACACACAAAACAGCTGCAGCAGGTTCAGCTGAACCTGCAGTAAATTATCCTCCTCCCCTTTTTAATAAGTACACTTGTTTCATCTCTCCATTCTTTAGTCTTCCATTTGTCCAATAAAAGAAGGTTAATTGTCTTATTCTCCAAATGTTTTTTTTACCTGTGAAAGGTTCCTTTCTCTATTGACTTCCCACCAAAACAGAACTGAAGGGTGTTTGAGGCTGTTCATCTTTTTGGATCTTTGAAATTTGCTGTGGGAAAGAGCAGCAAGTGGCCCTGTAGACACAGTTTGCTCAGAACACCCTGGTATCAGCATTGCTGTCTCTCACAAGGGTGAATATTCAGTGCAGAGGGTATATGTTATACCATCAGTACAGATGGTATATATTCTATACTGTCACAGGGCCAGCATGTACCAATAAGTACATGAAACAAATGCTGCTCTGAAGGTGGCTACATTACATTATTTTGAGGTTCAGTGGAGTGGGATGAGGTGTCTCCCTACTGTTTGTTGTCCTTGACAAAATAAACATGCCTGGAGGAGCAATCAATAACTTATTTGTAAATTATTGTCTTATTGTTTAAAATTAACAGCCTCCCAAACCCAAACATATATTGAACCGCTGCATCCTTATTGCAGTATGAAAAGAATGCCTATGGTTTTCCTAAATACATATTGCCAAACACTTACATACTAAAAACTTCAGTTATGAGAACACAGGAATTACCAGCCTGGATCAGACCTGAGATTCCTGTAATCCAGAGACTCACCATGGCCCCAGAGACACAGTTTGCTGAAAACAGATGTGGACAGGTGTGAAATAACCTTTCCAATCACATCTCAACCTGTTTTCTAAGAGCATTTGGTTTTCAGCCCAGAAGCTTGATGGTTAATATCCCTTTATAATTTTCATCATCATTCTCGTTCTTCATATACATAACCAATCCCTTTATGACTCTTGCTGAGCTCTTGGCTTCAGCAACTTCCATTGGCATGAGTTCCACAGTCTAATTAGACTTTGAATAAAAAATGTTTCCTTTTATCAATTTTGAATTAGCTACTTTTTAATTTCATTGCATGTTCCTTTGTTCTTGTCCTGCAAAGATATTAAGTTTAGAAAGAGAAGCAAACCTTGTAAAAGAAAGAGCACATGGCATACAATAAAGGAAACTTAATAGAAAGATGGTGTCATTCTATTTCCGTGGAAAAATCTTTTACTTGACCAGTTTATCTTATCATTTAATTGTCTTCCTATACTAATAAGTGTTTGAAGTCATTCCAAATGTTGGTTCACTGAAAAATAGAAAATTATTAGATTTGTAATGTATAAAAATGAATCTGGCAACTATGGTAGGATAGATTTCTTGTAAATATTAACCACAGCAGTACAAAAATACTTGGAAAATGCAATATTTTTTCTAAGACACAACATTGTGTTACTGTCTCTCAGGACTATGTTTTTCAGTTTGGTTTATACATTTGAAAAAGGGAATTTGCATTATATGTCATGTCCTTATAATTTCATAAGAACAATATGTACATACTTTCAGGATATTTAAGATACTAAATATTAGATCATTAGTATTTAAATGAATGATATCTAGTTAACCAAAACGAATAGAATTCATAATATTCATAGTGAAATAAACCTGGCTCTAGGTCCGTTTTAATAATTCTCAATATTGGTTATTATAACTTAACAGTGGGCACATCTACACATGGTGACTTAAGGTGCATTAGCCATTTTCAAGGCACATTAAGGGCATGAATTTACATGTGTGTGCCCTTAATGCGCCTTAAAATGGCAATTTTAGGCTAATCATGCCTAAATTCAATACCTGCAAGTATCAAATTTAGGCGTGATTAGTTAAGGCACTCTAACCCATGTGTAGATGCCATAAGGCGCTTTGACACTACCTGACAGAGCTGGCCAGAGCTGAGCTGACGGGGCCTCACACTGCTGCTGGGCACCACCAAGAAGAAGACACACCAGGTTCTGTTCTGTAAGGCGCAGATGCTGGAGCTGGAGTGGCAGTTCTGGTAGCAGCAGTCCCTGTTGGTATGCAGTAAGTCAGCAGAGGGGGCAGAAGGCATGAGGGTGGGGACTCACCTCTCTCCTTGGCCCACCTGATCCAGCCCTTGGCCAAGCCCCCACCCAGCCTGGCCCTTGTGCTTTGACAGGAACCCTCATGTCTCCTGTCCTCTCTGCCAACTTAGCACACACAGACAGGAACCGCTGCTGCCAGAACCACTGCTCCAGCTCCAGCATCTACACTTTGCAGAACACCACCCACCACATCTTCTTGGCAGCACCTAGTGGCAGCATGGGACCCCACGGGCTTGGCTCTAGCCCACTCTCATCTGACACTGGGGAGGCAAAAACAAAGGGAGGGGGTTAGGGCTGGGGGTGGGGCCAGGGCCACGCCAACCACCTCTGGGGGGACTGGAGGCTCCCACCCCCTTGGCCGTTGCTGGGCTACACTGCCTGGCTATGCTGCCACGGGCTTCTGGGAGCTGTCCAGGGTGCTGACCAGGGCAAGCTGTCCAGCCAACTGCATTAAGGTGCCTTACGACATCCATGTGTAGACATGCGTCTAAATCACTTTAATGTGCATTATGCTAAGACACATTAAGTTTAGGTATGTGTAAATTCATGCATAGACATGACCAGTATGTACAAATAGTGTGTACAAAATAAATTACAGTTCAAAATGAGCCAGAGGACTCATAATAGACAATGAGCAATGTTTATAACCTATACTTACTACATCTTTTTAGGCATTCCTTAACTTTTCCCACAAGGGAGTGGATTATGAAACCTTCAAGGCAATTAATGAGGCATGTCTTGTTTATGATGGAAGACTTGTGATTGATACCAATTTCCATACTAATGACATTACTATCAGAGCTGCTGGTCCTTTAACCAAGTTCTCAAATATATATTATGCAAATGAATGGACACATAGCAATTTCAGTTCAAAAGAGATTGGCTTCCAGCTTGCTGCATCTATATTGAATCTCTTTGATCCAACTCTGGAGCCAGTTTCTGAGCCACCAGATGATATGGATAGACTCATCCCAATGTACAAGGGATGTAAAATTCAAGGTAGGTCAAAACAGTATTTGTCAATCACATTTCTATGATTTCTTCTGCTATATCTTCTACTGTAGTATAAAATAGCATGGCAGGAATTGTATGAACGATTGTCTTCTGAGTAAGTAAGTGCTGCTTGACAAACTGCTTATCTGTACTAGATTTTATGCTGTATGTGTGAGCTGATGGGTTCTTACAGCATGTTTAATGTAATCCCATTAATAATTAGACACATGTGGAAAGACTCCTTATCCTCACACTTTGTCACAAGCATGAAGCTTGACCTTTATTCATCTCGTTTGCTTCTTCATTCTTTACCTCTCTCTGGAGAAGCACTTCTTGATGATAAAGGCTGTGTGACATGTAGTTCAACAAGACCTTCTATACTTTGCTTTAATAACGTGCTGCTTTTTTAGCCTATGGCACTCAAAAGCTTCACCTTTCTCAACCTTATAATCTACACCTTTTCTTGATTGGATTTTCTGAGAATTTCATATCAATGATGTAATGGTTAGCACTGATGTAGTTAGCAACTAATAGTTACCAAAAAAGAAAAACTTCACCTGGTTTTGTGTGATATCCAAAATAAAGCTAATCTGAACAAAATTGGGTGCCTGACATTTTTTAGGGCCAGCTTGTCAAAAGCTTCTGACAATTGATGAACCACCCAAAATAGGTATGTGAAATTCAACCCTGCACAAAGGGTCAGCACCAGAAGGCAAGTCTGCATTAAGATGTGTGCAGCCCTTGTGTTAAACCTATGCATAGCGATGATGTCACCCAATGTGTACAGGGTATTGGGCCCATAAAGTACACTGGTATGTGCAGATAGGATAATTGAAGTGCACACAGATGCATGCTCAGACACATTGTTCTGCTGGTCCAAGAATTCGGCATGCTCTTCAAGATGCTGTTGAAAATGTATTTCTAAACATTTACCATCCCTATGGTGTTTTTAGCTGTCATCCTCCTCTTAGTAATTACCAGAAGAAATACTAGAAAATAAGGAAAAGTAGACCAGATTGTCTTCTCAGCTGCATTATTATAAATACAGATTAATTCTACTGAAATCAAGTGATTTATTCCAGTTTAACATCATTATAACTATGATTAGAATTGGCACTATTTGTACTGAAATGCACAAAAATATAAAAATATGGATATATGGAAGTCCAGCAAAAATTAACAAGATTTTTATCCATTCTCTAAGGAGTTGTTTAGTAAGCAGCATATGGCTGAATAAATTTTAATTTTTTTATTTATACTAGGAGGTGTTCTTCCAGGAGGTTATAATTATTTGTATATTTCCAAACCAGGAATCCCTACACGTTTGGATGTGCAAATTACACAACCAAATTATGTAAGTATGCTTATTGTTTTCTTATTCAGGATATCATGAAACTACATGTTGACGCACTGTGGATAACATTCTCTTCTTCTCTGATCACTTAAGCGGCCATTTTTTCTTATCTACAAAGCATTTTAGGTACTTGAACACCTAAATTCTGTTGCTGGACACATTGCTCTATGTAAATGGATAGCTGTAGTTGTGCAGACTGGCAACAAGTTGAGAGAGAGTGAGAGCACCTCCCCTCTTTTCCCCCGGATAACTGAGGTACTCACTTGGGAAACCCAAAGTCCTGGATTCTAAGCCCTACTTGCACAGAGTGGGGTTTGAATTTGGGTCTCTTCTACTTCTCAGCACAGCACCATAACCACCACACCACAGGTCAGCCATTATCCAAGGTCTTCTCCCATGTTCCTTTTGAAGCTGGCCCCTGGGAGGGATGAGAGGGAGGTATGTGGGAGATAGGTCAGACCAGGAGGAAGGCATAGTGATGCGTATGCTCCCTGCAAAGGGAGGGAGCCCTGGATTGTAGCCTGGGCCTTTGTCCCCTCCTAGGCAGAAGCTTCCCCCTGTATTGTCTTCCATCCATTTTTTCCCCAAGGACTTTATTAGTGGATCAGCTTAAAAAAGAGATGTATTGAATTCATGAACTATTTAACAACTATATTTTTGTTTTTACAATCTATAAGAGCAATTATAGTCTCTTCACGCAATTTCATCTAGTGGAGGATTCTGACATACTACATGTTTATTCTGTCCCCCTCATTATGGTACTAAAGCACTTCCTAGATTTACAGACCCAAAGCCTCAGCTTGTATTCACTAGCGTATTTCTTTTGAGGTCAGTGGACTTCCCTTATTCACACCAGTTGAGGATCTGGTCTTTAAAGAGTACATGTAAAGCTATACATACTGATTTCTCTCTCTTCCTTTGGCAGAAGATTCTTGTTTTGTATATTTTAATTTGCTTGATTTTTTTCTGAGAAATGAGCTTGCAGGTCAGCCCTTTAAAATGTCAAGAGCAGGCTGGCTGGGTGAATTCAGCACTAGACTTGGACTCAGAACGTGTTTCTGTTCCCACTCTGCCCCTGACCTCTGACATGTATCCTTCACCTTTCTGTTTCCCCCTGTTTTCTCTTCAGTCTGTTTTATACATGTGGATGCTCTTCAGTATCAGGACTGTTTCTTACTATGCTTGTAGAGATCCTGACAAAATGGGATCCCATCTGTAAGTAATTACTGCAGTGCTAACTACTAATAAAATAATCACTTTGGATGTTGAACGAACAGGCAAAAAATAATACTGCTTTTTAAGCCTCATGTTTCAGTAGGGTGGCCAGATGTTTCACAGGTAGTTTTTAAGTGTTCCAGTTTTTTTTTAATGTGTTGCTAAGTTACAGCAGGCTTTGTTATTTCCACAGCCTCAGCTGATACATTTTGCAAACATTACAGCAACATTTCCCCACCAATTTCCCTTAGGCTGATTCTGTACTGAATGCCTATTCAGTTTTAAAGTTGTCAGAACCAGTCTGGCAGTAATTCCCAAATAAGTTTCATTCACATGTATAAGATTTGAGGCCTTGTTCTTAATTAAATCATAGACAGATGAAAGTTTATTAACTATCTAGCTTTCCCTTATCACAAGTATAAGACTCTGCTCTGTGTCCATTGACAATCCACTCTCTTCAGAGCAACCTATGGTATTACAATTAAACATCTCATTTCCAGACAATACCAAATACTTGGTTCCTCCTTGTCTTGTTTTAAGAAGCTTGCCAGCAACCCAGGATCCCAGAGAGCCTAGCATCAGTTTTCTCAGATCTCAGGCTGCAGATGCTCCTGGAACTTGAAAGGCTTAGAAACCTCTTGAGCCTGTCTGGCTCACTGAGATGCTCCCCTAAGGGCAGGGAAGCTATGGAGAAGCTTTCTGTTGCCCCTGTCTGGTGAGCCTGCCTTTGTCATGCTTCAGTTAGGGAGTTTGGAATGTGGGGCTGCTCAGAGCACTTTATTTTTTTGTTATGCTATGAACTTTGTAGCTTAACACAAATATCTTCCAGAGGCCTTTAACTGATGCTGTGTGTCAGGGGTATGCAACCCCTAGCACAGGTGCCAGAGTGTGGCACTCAAAGGCATTTTGCTTGGCATGTGCAGCTTGGGGCAGATGCTGGGGAAGGCCCGGATGTTGTACTGCCATAACAAGGATCAGGCCCCTTGTGGCTCCCCAACCATCCGGCCCTGGCACACTAACACCTTACAAGTTGAGGTTGCAGGTGTTTTTGGCACTCTGTCCAAAAATGTTCCAACCATGGCTATATGTATTCCAAGTGCAAAGTTCTCTCCGACACAGGTTTCTTCATGTTTATAGTATATTTTGTTCCAGGGGATGGAAATTATAACCGGAGAAGCAATACGTGGGAATTACTTCAGGATACACATCAACCAATACGGCATGGTAGAAACCCTTACCTGCTTTTCAAAGAAGCCCTTCCCTGTCTCCAACTATATATGTTTGTTTGGACAGCATGAGCGTGTTCTTAACAATCTTTGTTCTCGCTGGAAAGAGGGATTGATTTCTGACCTCTACAGGTAGGATGTGTTCAGTTTTGTATTCAGTCTGTTTTTTACTAAAATTTACTATTTCCTCTAATTAAATTATGTATAATACCTTAAAATGAGGACTATAATGTGTGCGTGTGTGTGTATGTGTAGATAGACAGATAGATACATCAGATCTATTTATATCTTTCTGAAAGTAAGGAAAGTCATCCATTGTTTTCCAACAGGAAAAATCTGTCACAGGTTGAGCTGTGTTCCCAAGAGTTTATTTTAGAGTAGTGGTAGCTATTCTATTATTAAGATTACAACCAACTTGCATTTAAAATCAGTGTTTTAACAGGGCTGTAACTTGGAAAATTCAGTTAGCCTGAAAAACAGCAGACTTACTCTGTAAAAATACTCTTCTTTCCCTTTGGAGTAAGACTTAAAATCCAGTAGATTTATAAAGTTGTTAAACACTGTAAGTCATGAGTTTTTGGGTTTGGATTCAGTGATGATACTCTTGTGCTGAAGTGGTTACCTGATTAGTGGCTGATTAAATTAATTCATGTGGCTTCCCCCTTATACTCTATGGCAGATAAGTAAGTGAAAACCACTGGGAATTCTTTTAATTTTGAATTAATGTTCCAGTTGGCAAACAAAGTCAGGACTCTTTTTATATACTTGATGGAAACAACCCAGGCCAGGTCCAGGATTTCCCCTCCCAACCTGGTTCACATGAGTGTTTTCCTATAAAGCTGGTCTTCTTCTAGCTGTGGTAAGACATGAGCAAGTCTTCTGCACAGGAGGTTGAAAATAAAGACCAGTTCCAGTGTTCCCTCAAATAATAGGAGACACTAAACCCACTTTTGGGGAAGAAGCATGGTTTTACTATTTAAGATTTCTTATATGTGATGATGACCTCTCAGAGCAGGGGTAAGCAATTATTTTGGGCAGAGAGCCACTCTTGGCAAGCTGTTGAGGGCTGCATGGGTAGCCCTGCCCCTTGACAGGTGCCCTGCCTCTTGGTCACCATCTCTGGACTGGAAAGTCCTGCCCCTGACCTCTGACTTTTGCCATCGTAAGTCCCTCCTCTTGCCCCTGGAAGTATTCCTTTGGGGAAGAGGGTTTGCCCTCTTAGGGAAAAAAAACAAATTATATACTAAACATCAAACACCCATAATAATATATTTTAATTTAATTAAAAATATATATTTTTGTCCTGATTTGTGTGTGTTTGTGTTTTATATGTAGAAATGATTGCATAATAGCTCAAAATTCAGTCTTACTCGTATACTGTGTGGGGTGTGCAGTGGTGTTGGGGGGGTGTGAGTTTCAAGGATTTTGTAACCTATTGGAAATGCTTAAGCTCAGCAGATGTAAAACAACTGTTGTGCTTGAAGTTTGGAGGAGTTCATATAAGCAGACAAGGTTCTT
>NW_017729022.1:124965362-124971752 GCF_001723915.1 Gavialis gangeticus | reverse complement strand
CTCGTATACTGTGTGGGGTGTGCAGTGGTGTTGGGGGGGTGTGAGTGGGTGGGTGTGGGGTTTGTGGGGAGCTGTGGGTGGGTGGGAACGGGGGTTTGTGGGGATGTGTGTGTGGGTGTTAGAACCACGTGGTGCAGAGCAGCTGGGAAGGTGCGGAAAGCGGCAGTGGAGAGCACGGGAAGTGGAAGTGAGCAGTGTCCCAGGGCCAGCACCAATGAGGCCCATAGCAGGGCAGTTAGAGCATGGAGCTGGGCTGGGCTGCCTTCAGGGAGAGAGAAGAGGTGGCTGATGTCTTAGCAGCTTAGGGCTGGTTGCGGTGCACCTTGGCCTCCCATGTGGAGTGGAGCTGCCCTTGCGCCCTCCCCAGCCCCCGGGGACCGCTGCCATGATTGTGGCAGCCATGGGGCTTGGCGGTGGCGGAGAAGGAGGAGGTGGGCTCAGCCACCACTGCCTTCTCCTTGTTGGCATGCTCGTGGCAGCAGCTGCCGCTGCTGTGGTACTCCTGCCATGCCCGGCTGCCGTGCTTCGCCTCCCCACATGGCTGCCCCTGCCATCCTCACACTTACTACTGCAGCTGCCACTCCTGCAGCCATTGTCACTGCTGTTCCTGGCTGCCACGGACACCTTGGCCTGCTGCAGGGACAGCACTGGGCACAAGCAGCTGTGGGGCAAGTGGTGCTCAGGCTCACATCAGGGGCGTGGCAGCAGCAGCTTGGCAGCAGCCACCCATCACTGCAGCAGCCGTTGCATGGGTAGATGGAGCACGGCCACTCCTGAAAGTGGCACCGCAAGCACGGCGACAAGCAGAAGGTGGTGGTGGCGGCCAAGTCCGCCTCATCTTCCACTTCCGCCATGGCTGCCACAACCACACTGGTGGCCCCAAGGTGCACTGCAAGGGCTGCTCCACCTCGCTGCTGCAGTGGCAGGCTGCTGCCACTGGCCAATGAAGCCAAGTTGCTCCCACCACTGCCGCTGCTGCTGCCGCACACCTGCTCTGAGCCCGAGCACGGTGGCCACTTGCGCTTGGTGCTGTCCCCGCATCAGGCCGACGCACCTGTGGTAGCCAGGAACAGCAGTGACAGCAGCTGCAGGAGTGGGTGTGGGGCCAGTGGCAGCAGCCACGTGGGGAGGCGGAGTATGGCAGCCAGGTGTGGTGGGAGCACTGCGGCATCAGTGGCCGCTCCTACAAGTGGCACCACAAGCACTGCTGCAAACATGGCAACAAGGAGAAGGTGGCGGTGGCCAAGCCTGCCTCTTCCACTTCCTCCTCCTCCTCCTCTTCCACTGCAACTGCCAAGCCCTGCAACCACCACAGCCATTCCGGCAGACCCAAGGGGCGCTGCAAGGGTCGTTCTGCCTCATGCAGCAAGAAGGAGCAGGAGGCCAAGGCACACCACAGCCACCCTAAAGCCACCAAAGCCATCAGCAAACTCCCCTCTCTGCTGGCAGCCCAGCCTGGTTCCATAGACCCCTGCCAGCTCCTGCCACCCTGCTCTGAGCCCCACCAGCACTGGCCCTGAGGTACTGTCACAGGCCCCACACTCTGCTCACTTCCACTCCCCCTGCTTCCCATCACCTCTTTCCCCACTTTCCTGCCTACCTGCTGGCCGCTCTGCACCATGTGGGTCCCAGCTGCATGGCTGGACTGTGGGACTCAGCAGAAGCCGGCCCACCCCTGAGGACTGGGGCTGTCGTCCCAGTCCTCCCCTGCCTCCCCGTCCCCTACTTTTACCTGAATTTCCTATGCTGGCACAGGCATGAAAAGCCCTATGGTCCCAGGCCAGAAGCCCCTGCTAGGCAGGGGGTTCTGGCTGGTGGGGTCAGGGCCAGAGGGGCCTTGCTGTTACAGGAGCCTGCTGTGGCTTCCCCTGGGTCCTACTGCCTCTTTCTTCTGTCATCTTTAACAGGAGTCAGGGGCAGATGAATATTCATTTTCTAAAATTTTTAGGGGCCCTGCGGGCTGAATAGAATGTCCTGGTAGGCCAGATGTGGCCCGTGGGCCATATTTTGCCCACCTCTGTCTCAGGGTGTTTTTGTTGTTTTTGAACATTTGATGTTAACTGAAAAATACAGCTGGAGAAAAGCTTTTGAAAACAAGTGGCACCATATTTATGAAGTCCTCTGAGTCCTTTTTGAAGTATTATAAATTAAAAATGCCTTGGACTAGAAACTCCAGATTTATTTAACAAAAGAATTAGTTTTTTGAGGACATCTCCATTAAAATTCTTGTTTAACTAATTTGTTAAGTCTTTGAAGCTGTCATGAAATAGTGGCTAAAGAAGAACCAGCTGATATAAATTTAGTTGGACTTTCTGAAAACCCTTGATCTAGTGCTTAGGTTGCTTCTCAGGAATCTAAGTCTTCATGGAGGAAGGAAAGCCAAAGTAGTATTTTGGATCTGGACTTATCTAAGAGGCAATAAACAAAAAGTAGGAACAGCTGGTAATTTTTTATTATAGGAAAAGGTTAACAGTGGAGTGCCACAGAACTAGGCTTTTTCTTGTTGAATGTATTTATAAATGATTTGCTGAAGGAGCAGAGAACAAATGGTGGCAACATTTTGCAGTTTATTAGATTAAATAAGGCTAAAGAAAATTATAAGAAACCTAAAGTGACCTCTCCAAACTTTGTGAATATACACTACATGATAGCAAATGAAATTGAATGTTGACACCTGTAAGATAATTCATTTAGGAATTAATAATTTGAAGTACATCTATACATCAGTGATTCACAAATAAACTGCAAGAACTCAGGGAAAAGACCTAGATTGCATAAAAAAAAATCCAGTGAAAAATCTCTGTTTAATATCTAGTGGCAGTCAATAAAGCAAACACAATGTTAGGATCTATAGGGAAAGAGAGAGAGAATTTTACTGTAAGCATAAATCCACTATATGAATCATTGGTATACCCAGCATCATGACTGCTGTGTTCAGTTCTGTTTGCCGTGTCTCAAATAGTGTATAACAGGAATAGGGGTTCATACATGGATAATGTGAATCATTAGAGGCTTGGAAAATTTCACATGAAGAAAGATTACAATGATTGGAAATATTTGCTTTAGAAAATAAATGAATCAGAAGGAAATTATAAAGATGCGGAAAACAATGAGTAGTATTTAGGAGGTAGATCAGGAACTTCTGTTCATTTCTTTTCTCATAGCTCAAGAGCAAGGAAACATTCAGTGAAACTGAAAGGTGACGAATTCAAAACTGAAAAAGAAAATGTTTTGTCACTTGGCGCACAGTTGGCTCCTGGAAATCATTGCCACAAGATAACATTGAGGCTGAAAGCATAGCAGGATTCATAAAAACATTGTAAACTGATAACCATAATATGCCACATCGTGATGATAAGGACTAAAAACCAAGAATTTTGGAATTGATAAAGTGAGTGATGCCTTGCCTTGGGGCATAAAGCAGTTTCTAACTGTTGGGGATACTGGACTGGATGGACCGTGGATCTGATTCAGTTTGGTAATCCCTATATTTGTATTTTCCTATTTTCAGAATTGTTATATGGTTCTTTTAGAGAAATTCTGTCAGGCCCAGATCCTTAAAGGTATATTTAGGCACACATCTCAATGGATTTCAATGGAGTTAGGTACCTAAATACTTTTGAGAATCTGACCCTAACACCTTTTAGACTCCACTGAAATCTATAAGGTCTCTGTGAAATTTCTGATTTGTCTGAGATTGATTTTGACTTACAGAATAGGTGGATTTTGTTTTATAGAAAAGGTATAGTACAATGGCAAATACAAAGTTCAAGTAAAGAACAGATTGTCAGTAGCAGCTAAAGAATAAGAACTAGAGAATGAGATCACTAGATTAGGGACAGGGCAACTAGGTTACTGCGCTGTCTCCAATCTTGTTCAATTATTATGTTTTGAACCATGAAAATGACTCGGTATTCAAGCTGTAGCTAGGTATCATTAGTTTTTTTCATTGCTTATATTTGTGTTACCATGTGTGCACACAGCTGTGGCCTCATCTTTTCCATGAGCCACAAATGTTGCCAGACACCGATGCCTTTGTTGTTTGCCCAGACACAGTTACAGTGTCAGTTGTTGTTAGACATGGTAGCAAGTTTCACACCAGTGGCAGCAAAAGGAAAGATGAATTGTTCATCATTTTTGTTTTTTGGCTGCAGTTTGGCTAGCAATTGTGTTTGACCTTGGCAGGATCAGGATTTGTTTCCTTTTCCTCTGCTGCTGCCTATAGTGCCTCTACATATCTGCAATTCAGAGTAGAATTACCTCTTACTGTCTGCATTGTTTTCGGTGTGGTTTCAATATAGACGATCCATTCCAGTTCAGGGGCTCCTTTTGAACCCTCATCCTCTCCTCATTCTGGTTTTTGGTTTGTTTGGGGTTTTTTTGTCATTACATTACAGATCCAGGGGTAATGCTGGTAGCATCCAAAATTATAGTAGTAATAGGAGGCACACAAAGGAGACAGGTAATAAGAGTAGTAGCATTTACAGTGGCTGCTGTGGCAGAGAAGCAACACATGTAGAACTCAAAATTGCTACTAGTGAGCTGTCCTCCCCATTTCCAAGGATTTGTCTATTTTTCTGGTTCCAAAATGCACAGTCAGATCAGAAATACACCGTGCAGTGAAATGATGACTCACCACTGACGACATGCTTTGGGAGTTACTGAGTGGGACAATGGAAGAGGAGAGAGAACGCTCCCCAGTTTTTCTGTTACAGGCAGTAAGCTGTCTGTATACAGTATCTGTTCAGTAGTCTGTTGTGTTCAAACTGCTGGACAAAATAAAATTGCCCCCATAAGTTCCAAAAGCCAACACCAATTGAGTTATTTTTATCTCACAGAAATGAAAGTGTTTCAGCACAATCTCATGCTTAGCAATCTTGGGGGAGTATGATAAGGGTTTGTGCATCCAATTAAAGGGATCCCTGTGTACCTGGCTGTCTCCACCCCAGAGGTTGGATAATTTAGTGCTGCTATCTGTACATATTTGTAAAGCCATTTAACATCCTTTGAGATAATGAAGGCATTATCTGAATGTAAACCTAGTATGAATGTAAACCCCAGAATCTTGTGGTTAATTCTTCACGTAGGAAAAAATTGTGATGGGGAATAACAGCAATTGTAGCTGATTGCTCAGAAAGAATTACCAGTATGAGGAAAGAAGAAGGAGAGAGACTGGTTATTCACTATTGCATAGACTCTTACTTGTCATCCTGCCCAATGGCAGCAATGTTTGGTTGGTTTCATAGTAGCTAGGGCCTGGTGGGACCTACACAGATCATCTAGCCTGACCCCCTGCCACAGGCAGGAATGAATGCTGGGATTACAAGACCCCAGACAGGTGATCATCCAACCTCCTCTTGAATTTGCCCAAGGCAGGGGCGAGGACCACTTCCCTGGGAAGTTGGTTCCAGATTTTGGCCACCCTAACTGTAAAATATTGCCTTCTGATCTCTAACCTAAACCTATTCTCCATCAGCTTATTACTATTGTTCCTTGTCACCCCAGGTGGTGCTGGGGAGAATAGGGCTCTTCCTATTTGCTGATGATCTCCCCTGATGAGTTTGTAGGCAGCCATCAGGTCCCTCCTCAGCCTCCTCTTGCTGAGGCTGAACAGGTTCAGGTCCCTCAGTCTCTCCTCATAGGGCCTGCCCTGCTGCCCTCTCACCAAGTGGGTGGCCGTCCTCTGGACCCTCTGCATGTTGTCCACATCCCTCCTGAAGTGCGGCGCCCAGTACTGAACTCAGTACTCCAGCTGCGGCCTGACCAGTTTCTTGTTGTGTCAGTCACTTCCTCCCTGTGAACATGTCGATAACTTTTCAAAATCAGTCTTATGTGATATATAGTCCAAACCTCAACTTCTTGGAGCTTTACTTTATCCCATAGTATGGATAGGTGTGACCTTGAATCTTTCCCAGTGCAAAATGGCACAGGAATATGCTTCTTTTCAGTGAGCTGCCTAGCTCACCGAAACACTATTTAAAGTTAATCTTTGTTCCAGAAATTGCTACGTTGTCTTGAAATTAGTATTTTTTCAGTATATTACTTTTTTTTTAAATGTTGAAGACCATTATCTTTTATGCAGTCTGATAATGTTTATTTGTTGCAGAAAAGTGAACATAAGAGAAAAAATGCATGTTAGCAGTACAGTTTTCTACTCCCTTACATATATCAGTGAATTCATGCTGAGTGATGACACTAACAGAAAGTCTCCATATTTTCTTAGTGTATTCTTTTAGGGATTTTATGAAAATTACATGGAAAAGCCTATGTTGAAAAAAGCATCATTACAGTTACAAAGTCAAGCACCCAGAAAGTTAGGAAATGATATAATTAAGTTTTCGTGTGCAACTTTGTGGCTGTTGTTTCTAGTTTTCCCCCAGGGCACCCTGG
>NW_017729022.1:124945001-124964768 GCF_001723915.1 Gavialis gangeticus | reverse complement strand
CGCGAACTTGGCCAATGGGCTTTTCACCCCCTCATCCAGGTAGTTGATGAAGATGTTGACTAGCACTGGGCCAAGTACCGACCCCTGGGGTACGCCACTGCCCACATCACCAGGACAACACCGATCCATTCATTTGGATTCTTGGTGTCCTACCCCACAACCAGTTTCACACCCACTTGATGGTCCCGCAGTTGAGCCCAATATCTTCCAGTTTTCTGATCAGTACCTTGTGGGATACCAGGTCAAAGGCTTTCTGGAAGTCAAGGTATATGCTGTCAACCGCTTTTCTGTCATCCAGGTGACGAGTCACCTGATCATAGAAAGAAATGAGGTTTATCAGACAAGACCTGCCCACGACAAAGCTATGCTGGCTGTTGTTCAGTAGCATGCCTTCTGCAAGTTTGTCACATATAGCCTCTTTAATGAATGTTTCTAGGATTTTCCCTGGAATAGAAGTTAAGCTGATTAGCCTGTAGTTTCTCTGAGTCCTCACACTTCCCCTTCTTGAAGATGGGCACAACTTTGGCCCTCTTCCAGTCCTCTGGGATTTCTCCAGAGGCCCAGATTTTTGGAAGACCTTTGCCAGAGTCTATTATAGTATCTATTGGTGTCTTAAAGTACAGTTTTAATTATATAATGTTTTCCCCCGGGACTTCTGTGGACTTGCTAAAGGAATGAATAAGGGTTGGGTGGTGAAGGAGGAGGCTGTTATCTGGAGAACTCTGGCATCAGTTGTTTCAGAAGTTGGGAGAGATGCAATGAATGAGGTGGGACTGCAGGTTGTCCTCACAGTCAAGGAGGAGAAGTGGATTCTGTTCCTGCTTTGGCAACAGAAGTCCTATAGCAGGCAGTTTAAAAACAAAACAAAAAAACCTCTTCACAGGTGATCACTAATTTGTGTTCCTCATTTTCTCGGTGTTAGACATGAGATGCTAGATTTTAATATGCAGAAGTGCTGAGCACCCTGTTTCAGCTGAAGAAAATGGGAGCTGTGTAAACACATGATGTGCTTCCTATTGCTAAGTACCCCCCAAAATTGGACCCATAGTTGTCCTTCATTGACCACCCAAAGTACCAAATAATATTAAATTTTAATATCACTGTCTCAGTTCCTTCTCTGAAAAATGGAGAGAAAATCATTCCATCATCTCAAAGCAGCACTGTGCAAATAAGTCAAGTTTATGGAGTACTCAACTACTGTAATGGTGAGAGAGATTCAAATTCCATTTCTAGAGCAGGGTTTGCATAGCGTGCAATATAGCCTGTAGCCACAGTACTGTTCATAAGCGAACCACATCCATGAATGAGGCAGGGGTCCCGAGGAGAAAATACTAAGTGATCATGTAATTAAAGTCTGTCTCATAATATATACGGCAGATGAATTAAGCTTTTGTAGGCAATCTTATTTACCTGAATCCAAGATGACCCTGAATTTAAGACAAACCTTCAATACTTAGATTCTATACATGGAAGATTTATAATTTATGCTGTTCTATGTACAGAATCTAATTACTAGAAGGTCATTTTAAATTCATCCCCACTACTGCTGCAGCAGGGAAAGCAGCAGTAAGGAAGGCAGGCAGTGGGGGAGGCAGTAGGGAGGCAGGCAGTGAGGAGGAGGTATATGAGCAGGCAGTGGGGTGGGGAGGGGGCAGGCAATAGGGAAGGCAGTGGGGAAGCAGGCATTGGGAGGTGTAGCAGGGTGGGTTCCCTAAGGGTGGCCGTGTTACCCATAGGCTTCTTAACTGTGCCAGTCTTGACCTACAGGCACCCTCTCTTGCCCACCACATCTTGTTGTTATAATTGATATAGGGAGGCTGCCCTTGATCTTTGGGTTTAGACATGGTCCAGCTAGATGTTACTGAACCCTGTAGTTCATCGACCCTTTGGTGTACCATGTTATGGTAGATGGTTCCTGAGTCTCTCAGCCTTATGGGCTATATGCATGGCTCCAACTGTCCCTTTACCACACCCCACTGATGGCATTGACATTGTCCAGTCTAGGCCTTGCTGTGATTTGTCCCCCTTGTCCTCTCTGGGCTCTCCTCAGCCCTGTCTCTGCACCTCACTGGCACCTGGGTCTGTGCCCCCCAAATGCTGCACCCTCTCTGGCACCGGGGTCCGCACACTGTAGTGGGCCCCCAATGAGGCCTCCTCCTTCCCCAAATAGCCTCACCCAAACCACCAGTGTTATCAGACAGCAGACAAACATAAGCCCCTGTGCTATAACGTAACACAAAGTGCAAGGCATGCTCTGCCTCTTTAAAAGAGTAGCACTCCTTCTCTAATACTGGGTGCCTGTAGGCGAGGGTACCTTATGGGCTCATGGTGCCCCATTAGCCCTAAGGGTAGCATATACGATGGCTGTAGCATCTCTGGGCCCTTCCTTCTTGAAAGCTCCTTCCCCTTCAGCTGCTAGCAGGGAACTGAACTGCTGGGTCCCAGCCCTAGGGTTTATATGGGCCTACGGCCTTGCCTCTTCTGGCCAGCGAACCAGGTGCAGGTGCAGCCAGTTCCCTCATTAGCCAGTTGTCATGGCAACCTGCACCTGGGCTCTTATCTGGCTCTTTGTGTTCCCTCCCTGGGCTATCTCTGCTCTAAGAGGAGCAGGCACCTTAGTGCCCTGTGACAGGAGGACAATGGGGGGCAGACAGTGGGAGGTCAAGCAGCTTGCCCCTTGCCCCCCAACACTTTGCTCTCTGATGCCTGCCTCCCCCACCACTTGCTCCCCTGTGCCTGCCCCCCTCTGCCTCTGCAACGCCACAGCCTTGGGACCCCCTGCTCCTCCTTCCCCCAGCATTTTAGTCTTGTTCCACTCTGGCTCCATTCTAGCCTGGGGCACAGAGTACAGCCTGGTAGCAGTGGTGGTGGTGTGGGAGCTCTAGCCCTGATTCTGGGGCTCAGCTGGAGCTGCCACCACTGCTACCACGATGGGCTAGGGCCATGCTCTGTGCCCCAGGCTGGAGCAGGGCCAGAGGAGAGCAAGGGTAAGTGGTAGGGGGAAAGGGAAGGTGGGGGGACAGGGAAAAGGCAGCAGGGGGCAGGAAGTATCTGTGGCTCTAGAGCCAGAGTTGGAGCTACAGCAGCTGCCTGCTCCCCTACCCCCACTGTCTCATACTCACATGCAAGACGAGGGACTTTCCCCCCCCATGTTAAATGGGGGAGGTGGAAGACCTCATTTTGGACTTGAGTAAATATGGTAATTCTGGCATTTCCTAATTTTGGAGTGTTTGACTTTACAACTTCAATAAGGTTCTTTCCACATACCATATTTACCCGAATCCAAGACTACTTTGAATTTAAGATGACCCTCCAGGTAATTAGATTCTATAAATAGAAAATTCTAAATTTGTTTTAGTTTTCCATGTGTAGAATCTAATTACTGATGTGTCATCTTACATTTGTGGTCAACCATAGTGATGAAGCGGGTAGCCTGACCCCTACACAAGGCCCAGGTCAGGGCTGGAGCCAGAGCATTGGTACTCAAATTCAGGACAAGGTGCCTTTTTCCCAATGCTGAATGAAGGAAAAAAACCTCATCTTGGGTTGGAGTAAATATAGTAGGGTCTTTTTCATGTATAATTATCTAGTTTTAAAAAAAACAACCTGAAAACACCTTGAAATTCTATTATGTAGCATTACATGGACACCTAGATGAGTCATCAGCAGGATTTTGACACTAAAACTGACTGCCAAGACTGATGCCACTTCAGTTACTAGAGAAACTTATAATGGTTATCTCCTGCATGGACTAGCGCCAGAAGAGGACAAGATACTTTGATAGAGCGTTTCACAGACCACAGAGGAATGGGAGGAGCACAGGGATATTGGGTTCCCTTACCGATTCTGATAAGCAGTTTTCTTTTAGGCGTACACAGTTCTGCCCATTCCCTCTAAGCTTGCCCAATTCTTCCTCTTTCCCTCCAGCCTGTCTCTGCAAGTCCTGTTTCTTGAAGATTCCTGAGGCTTCATTTTAGCCTCATTCCCATCATCTACCCAGTCTTAGCCTTCATCCTCTGACTTGTCTGCTCGGTCCCAGTCTCCTTACCCAGCCAATCTTAGTCTCCCCCTTCAAACTCACCTTGCCAGTTGAAATTTTCTCCATTCCTCATCTAGCCTGTCTCTGCCCCACCCAAACCCCAATAATAATGCCAGTCACTTTCACTGTCCCAAAGTTCTCTGTAATTACCCCTCATTCAAATTAAGTAAGCCTTATCCCTGTCTCTTTACCCAACCTGCCAAGATTCTGCCTGCTTCTCCACTGTGACTGGGATCAAACGTAAGATGAACCACCAGTAACTAGATTCTATACATGGAAAGCTATAATAAATTTATAATTTTCTATTTATAAAATCTCATTACTGGGGGGGAGGTCATCTTAAATTCAAAATTGTCTTGTATTTGGGTAAATATGGTATTTTGGGGGGAAAAACATTTTTTCTAATATGAGCAAAAAAGTACCAGATTTACTCAAATTTAAGATGACTCTGATTCTAAAATAACCCCCCCAATAATTAGATTCTGTGTATGGAAAATTTATAAATTTGATATAATTTTCCAGGTATAGACTCTATTTTTGGATGTTTGTCTTGAATTTGTCAGCCTTCCTATGCTACTTCAGGGAAAACAAATCTGGGGAGTCAGGTAGCCCCTTTGCCCTCCGCTCCCTCAACTTATTTCCTCTGCAGTCCCTTCCCAACCCTCCTTACTGTCAGACCCTGCTCTCCCTGAGCACGTGGAAAGGAGGAACAAATTTGAAAAATCTGACTTTGAAATAAACATAGCTATAACAATTTACATATAGTACCCATAGACTTCATTCACCCAAAAATGATACATTTTACTTTTTTTTGAAACTCCTGCAGGTTTTAATGTAGGCACTCCATAAGCATACTTTTAAGTAGCACTTTAGCACCTACTTAGAGAGAGTACAAAATATGCATGATATTAGTTCAAAGCCAAAAGACTATTGATTTACCATATAGTTTAGTGGGCTGGACCCCAGCAGAGTCAACTGCTTTTCAAGCCATGATAATCCCACAGCTCAGCACTGCTCAGCATGTGTGTATATCCCAAATACCCAGCACAAAGGATACATTTGCTAATTAGCCCCCACTCATGACTGGAACTGGGTGTTCTTGTCATAAGCCCTGGATCCTCCAAAAATGTATATGCAGATAGGGCAACCTGGTCTGACTTCACTTCATGGTAGTCATGTGCAACAGGCCAAGAGAGGGGCCAACAGAGGGATTCTGAGAGAGCTGTTTGGGACCCTGTTTGGTGATGTTTGCTAGACATTTAAGGCTGGTGAAGAAACAGAAATCATTGGAAATGGGGAAGAAAGGCATAGCTCAGCTGTGGGATGGAAGAGGAAGTTTAAATGTATGCAGTGTAGTGGCTCACCATGACTTTGAAAAAGAGTCAGTGCTGAGGGGGACTGTGCTCATTAGACACTATTGATGTCTTATACCGATGGGTTGCAGTAACCTATCCTTATGGTAGAGTCTCATCAGCATCTCAGCCTTTTTGGCCAGGATCAAGCATTTTTGGCACCAAGGGGAGGGTGCCAGGGCTGGCTATGGACCTCTTGGGGTCAGCCTAATATTGCAGTACTTCTAGGCCCTCCCTGTGGAGGGAACACATGCCCATTTTTTTAAGGGCCAAAAAAAAAGTTGCTCATCAGCATGTTTACCCTGTATGGGTCATGTGGTTTATAGTCATGCTCAATGTTTGCTGCATTTAATCAATTTCATAATTTCCATTACTGAGCATGCACTGCTTTTAGCAGCAGTTCAAAGATAGGCAATGTATTTAATGCAATTTACTTGTCTGCGAATGTAAGATGAGGGACTTCATGTTGACAGGGGGAGGGGACCTCATCTTATAGTCAAGTAAATATGGTATTTACCTTATCTTGGTTCTTTGATATAGCAGAGACGTTATGGCTGAAATTTTCCAAAAATAATATTTGTGAAGAGACAATTTTCATGAAAAATATCACCCCAAATGGCTAACATTTAGGAAAGTCATAAGCAACTAAAAATAGCATCTTGTAAGGTAAAGTGTCAGGCAACCTTAATAAAAGGTGATAGAACAAGAACCATCTGCAACTGCCCACAGTATGCATGCTATCATTTTTATATCATTCACAAGGAACTTTTCAAACACTCAATAATCTCTACCTTAAAAGAAATCCATGAAAAATGAGAGACATAAAATATAAAGAATTATTTACCAGCATCTCTTGTGAGATCAAGAATCTTCTCTCTTAAAGACTGAGACTTTTGCCTAAAGGAAAAATGCAGTGTTATGTAGTAGACTTCATCTAATGAGATATGAAAATGTATTCACTGAATTGTGTATGTGCATCTGAGAGAGAAAGGTAACAGGAAAAAAGAACTGATTTAAGAATATTGTTCAAATAATTCCCAAAATCAATTTGCTGTAAATAGTGTAAATGATAAATCTGGTGCTAAGCCTCCTGTACCTCACTCTGACCATGGAAAAGGATCTTAAAAATGGACGTAAATTATATTCAAACCCACTAAAAGTACCTTTTACATGGTTAGATTTGTTTAAAGGAACCTTAATGTAATTAGGCTGTGAAAGTGATTGCAGTCAAAGCCACTAAACTTTTCACATTTGCTGTAATTTTGAAATATGCATTCTTCCCTTCTGTTCATTTTTATAGCAACTGTGTCTTGGTAAAGTCTCTTACTATAAGGCAAAAAAGTGCAAACTCTGTTTTAATCCTTTTGTATCTGGATTCAGATTTTCCCAGCATGACATCCACTGCCAGGAATGGACACAGTGAAACAGCTGTCACCTGGGAGTTAATTTGTCTCTGTGTAGCATGCAAATTATCTTTTAAATAATTAGAGACTGCACCTAGCAATGAATTTCCTCACTGCCTTGCATTCAGTACAAAGCCAGGAGGTTAACCCTACGGTACCAGATTTCCGGACCATAATGTGCCAGCGCAGTTTTCAAATTTGCATGAACAACAGGCCATCAGGATCCTGCTAGCTCCAAGAACTAGCCTCTTTCTGATGTGTGTATGAAACTGCTACTAATGCTAATGATGGGATAAATCCTTGGGCTTCTAAACCAGGAAAAAAACCTGCAGCTTTCAACAAGAGCTCTGCCTGAGCGAGGACTGCAGCATTTGACCCACAAACAAGTCCAATGTGAAATCCCTGCCCTACATTCACCCATCCACAAGTAAATTTGCTTTGTGCTGAAAACTAAGGGCATATCTGTACTACTCACTCAGTATATCAGGCATCATCATAACTTTTATGCTACTGCTTGCACACTACCATCCAAAGAGAAGAAATGAAAGCATCTTAGTGCAGTGGAATGGGAGAACGAATTGGCTCTGCCTTTCAGGAAAGTCTACACTGCTTCAAGTTCAGAAGGAGCAGTATAGCACATGTCAGCTGCCTGCATGATAAATGAGCACTATGAGACATGCCCAGTGTGCAGCTGTGATGGATCTTTTCCTCTGTCCAGGGGTAGATCGTAAGGCACCAAGTGTGACTGCAGGCATGACTCCATTTTAGAGGTTGAAATAGTCACTGTTCCTCCAAACCTCCTTAGGTGTGTTTTGCCGGTCATTAGGAGAAATCAATAACACAGTTGTCCCAAAATTACACTACCCCCCAGCATTTCCCATCAAGCTGGTGTATCGGAGCTAATGTGGAGCCTGTGTCCTCAATGAATCCCTTCCCCACAGACACTACAGTTAATGATCAGCAAGAAGGACTTGCAATGGGTTCTCACCAGTGAATGAATTTCACCTCTGAAGAACATACTCTTCTCTTTCTTCACAACCTAGTAAGAATTCTGATCTTTTCAATAAAAGCCATGTCATCAACAAGTACATCCAGATGAGTGTGCACATGCATTTCCCTGGGGACAAATAGCAGCACCTAGTTATGCTGCTGCTACTTGTCCCTGCTGCATGCCTGTGCACATGTGCTCTGAGGCATGGCAGTTTGCCCTGGGTTGGGTAAGGGAGGCTGGGGCCAGCATCTGGGCTGGCCCCAACAGCCTTACTTGGAGTCCTATGGGTCTCCCCCGGACTCCAGAAGCAGCGATCGGGATGCAGAGCCTGACCAGCAGCCGGAGTGTGGCAAGCCTCCGGTTTTGGGTGGCACACTCTGCTGCCATGTTTGCTGCCCTGCTTTTTTCTGCTGTGGGGTTTTTTTGACACTGAGATCTCATGTGTATGGTGCATGTGGTTTGTGAAGCCACAGACAGGTCTGCAGTGCCACGAACCACACGTGTACACTCATCTGGACATGCCCATCATGGCACAATAAGTAAAGTTGGTTAAATCTTGAACCTATCAGCCTCCAGTTCTGTGTTTCCTGAGACACTACTCCTACTGCAAATGAAGTTTTGGGTTGAATCAATAGAAGCATTCAGTGTAAGACATGGGAGAGATACTGCCTCTTTACTGGGCACTGGTTAAAGCCTCATCTAGAGTAATGTGTGCAGTTGTTGCCTCCACATTTTTAAAAGGACATGGAGAAGTTAGAAAGGAATGGGGCTGTGGGCAGACGGAGCAGTGTCTGGGAGCAGGATGGATGGGCAGGGCCAGGATCCCTGGGGCAGTGACAGTGTAGGGCCAAGGCCCAGGGCACAGCCACAGTCTGTTCCCCACACATCCCTGCAAGGGGCACTGGATCTGCAGGCAGGGATGTGTGGGGGGAAAATCACAGCTCTACCCCAGTCCCCAGCCCTGCATTGTCACTGCCCTGTGATCCCAGTCCCTCCACCCCACCACTTGTCCCACTCCCAGGCACTGCTTCCTGTCCACCTTTGGCCCCATCCCATTTGCCCAATTGAGATGCCTACATTTCTTCTAGGCTGGTCTCCCACCTACCTGTTCACCCAGCACCCCCAGTGGTGATTGCAGGGCAGACAGGCCAGGATGCCTGGGCAGCAAGGCCAGGTCCCATGGCAGTGATGATGAGACACAGGCAGCAGCAACCAGGCAGAGTGAGCCACCACCACAGTTGCTGCCAGGAAGCCAAGTCCAGCTACTGTGCCACACCCACCCTGCCACATGCTGGGGGGTGGCAGGAATAGCCACCCACCACAGCCTGGGCTGTCCCCTGCACCTGGGACAGGCAGGACTGAGGGACCCACTGCCAGCCAGATAGACTCCCTTGGTGAGCTAGACCTGGCCAGTGGGCCATATGTTGCCCACCCCAGGTTAAGAGAAACAAGAATATTCAGCTTGTGGAAAAGGTAATCCAAAGGTGACGTGAAAGCAGTCTTCAAATATCTGAAGGTCTGTCATATAAAGAAGAGAGCACTGCAGAGAATAGAATGTGTAGCAATGGCTTGAAATCTCAGCAAAGTATGTTTAGAATGGACACTAGGAAAAATGTCTTCACTTCTAGGAGAGAGGGAAGTAGTTAGCCATGTTAGTCTGAAGTCAGGCAGAAGTGCACTGTATAGACTAACTGAATCAGAGAACCTTACGTTTTTCTGAAATACAGTTCAGTTCATCAGATGCTATGAAAGGACATGCAGAGAGCAGGCTATCAAACAGAAGAAGTGATAATTCTATTTCTGCCAAAGACCCACTGGATCCAGCCTGAGGCCTATAGATTGCCAACCCCCAGCCTAAGGTAATTACAGAAACTTTTTCATTAGATGTTTTTAAGAAGAAGTTGGATAAGCATTGGTCAGGGATGATCTACAAGTAGCAATACCTGGAGTGTGCTGTGAAGAGAAACAGTTGGAAACCCAGAAGACCTCCCTACCCACATGTCAGTTGGAGATTATGAGCTCTGTAGCCCAGAGCAGGTGGAAATGAGAGAGCAGCAGGAGAATGAAGCAGAGATCTACGAATGACTTGGGTATGAAAGAAGACTAAAGGATCTGGGATAAGTTCACAGAGGGACAGGATGACGAAAAGGGTAGTTCTGGCTCTCTAGTGAGGGTGTATTATGTGTGGAGTTATATTTGCAGTCCCCAGGTTGCAGTGCAGAATGGAAAGCGTTTGATTTTCCCAGGCTCCTAGGTTTTGTTGGTTGTCATGTGGGGCTGGGAAGAAATTTTTCCCCTCTTGTTGCTTCAGGTATCAGTATTTTTTTCTTGTCTTCCTCAGATGCATTAGGTGTTGGCTGCAGCCAAGGCTGAGGATTTTGACTGTGGCATGTGGATGCTCCTTCTGGGACTAAGAAATGCAGGGGTGTCTGGTTTGAGGGTCTAGTCCCTTCACTCAGGTTCAGACTGATTGCCACATCTGGGATCAAGAAAGAATTTTACTCCATGGTCAGATTGGCATAGGTTGTGGGGTGGGGTTGCCTTCTTCTGCAGTGGGGAGCATGGTCCTCTTCCTTGTATCTCTCAAATGTATTTTAAGAAACTACTTCCTGTCTTTGCAGCAGCAGGATATTAACACTACCTTTATCCCCATGTTTTACCTGTTTCAAGTTAGAGTGTTTTGGGGCATTGTGCCTGGTCATTGTACAAATGGATTATTGTGCAGTTCTGAGAGTAGATTTGACAAACACTTGTGTAGGATGGCTTAAATAGGAATGATCCTGCCTTGAGCAGGGGACTGGACTAGATGACCTCCTGAGGTCCCTTCCAGCCTTAGTTTTCTATGATTCTACATGCTATGCAGCTTGTGTGTGGCTGTCCATATTGGCTTCTTCTCCTGGATGCAATCATAGACTCAGTCCCTCCTGAGCCTTTGAGAATGGCATTGGAGAGACCCCTGTTCACATGTATCCAGGTGGTGGAGTTTGTTCTTCTGGCTGATTGACAAGCAGCCTGGGGGACCTTAAAGGCACAGGCTACAGAGTGGGCCTCCTTGACTGACAGCTGTGTTTTAGAGTGCTCAGCCAAGGAGTGAATTTAGCCCCTGGGAATCCTGCATGAGTAGAAAGGAGGTTGATGAGCCATGATACCATGATGGAGTGCTTGAGGGAGAAGCTTTCCCACTTATACACGGCTTTCCACCAGCTTGTCAGTAGGTTCATATCCTTCTCTGGCAGTGTGGTTGGCCAGCCTTTGCACAGCTCCTTCTGCACTAGGGATCTTATCCAAAGCCAATGGAAATGGATGGGAGTCTCCTGTTCCCAAGTCAGGGTTGCTTAGCCCAGTGGATTTACATAGCTAAATGACACAGCAGTAGCTTGCAGCTGCTGTTGCCACATCCTCTGTATGTATTAAGAGACTGATGTCCTTAAGACTTTAAATTCATAAATTCATGATCTAAGCAGTAATTGAAAAACACCATAAAATCATCTGACTCCATCTCCACAGTCAGTCGGCTAGAAAATGCACTGGCATAGTATAGGTTGAAAGCACAGGAAGCTTTTACTGACTTAAACTTACTCTATAGTATAGCACTTACATAGTTCAGTAAAAGCCTCAAATGCCTTTGAACTGAAATGTTTTGAAGAAAGCAATGCTTTAAGTTCTCATGGTTAAGCCACCCAGCACTGTATCTGCTGGTACTGATCAGTTTTAGAATTTAAGATTTTTCCCTTTCTCTGTTTGTTTATTAACAGGCAGTTATTAGGGACATTTTGCAAGGCTGAATGAATGCAAATTTACAGATGCACTGTTAACACTACAGCCTTTTGAAAATGGAAAGATGAGCATGTCCATGGTCAGACAGCTGTCTTCTTTATAGGTAGGCACAAGTGGGGAATTTCACTGTCTTCTCCCCACCATGTTTTTAACATTCTAAAATGTGTTGGGGAAACAACATAGGTCTTAGATTTGGAAGAAAAATCTCATACACTTTTGTAAGTGTGTTCTCTCCAAGGAGAAAAGTAGCTATTACTATAAAAAATGTGCACTTAATCCACCTGAAGACTTGTAGGCAACAGCTGTCTCAGTTCTCTATGATGTAAAAGAGAAGACAGGCTGTACTAAGTCTAACGGGGGTCTAAGATGGGCATGGGTAACAGCAGGACAGCCAAAGGCTGAGATCTTCAGGACGCTGAAGCTGAATATTATATACAGACCTTGTGTGCCAAAGGCCCCAGTGCTTTAAGGGCATTGTCTACTAGGCATAAGCAGCCAACAAAAACTTATCTTAGAAATTCATAGGGTTGTTACTTGGATCTTTATTCAGATGCTGTCCCAGGATTAGTCTCAATTCAGGGGCTAGAGCTCACTTCCATTTCAGGAAGAAGATTTTCTAATTTTCCTTACCTCCCACTCTCATTGGGCTGCTCCTTTTGCTTAATCTCCCAACAGTGAGGATCTAGACAGGCATTTCTTGAAGGAGAAAAAGGTGTTTCCTGAACAGCAACTGGAGTCTGAATATCAAGTTTCCCGTGTGCATTCTAGAGGCACTCTTCTTCCCCACATCAGAGTCTTTCTTATGGTTTCTGATGCATGTTTCAGGACCTGAGGATGGTTGGGGCTGCAGTACTATATACACTTTTGGTTTTGCTTTGATTTCAGTGATTTGTTGCTCACTGGAGCAGAAAAATGGAAAAGAGCATCCAAATATTCCTTTTTTTTTTAAATGTCATTGACTGTTTACAGTAATTCATGAAAGGATTGTGTTAAGCAAAAAGGGATTGGACAAAATCTTGGGAGAAAAGTGCATCAGTAATTATTGAGCATGGGTGTTAGGGGTACAGCATCTGAATCAGAACTTTTGTAAACCTTAAATGCAAGTGTGAGAGGAACAGTGGAAAAAAAACCTGGTTGTATTCTGTTCACTCTCCCTTTCAGCATCCACTCTCCGCCACTGTGTTACACGGGATACAGACCAAGATGGACCAATGGTCTGACTCAGTAGATGGCAGTTCTTATGTTCTTATGTAAGCTTCGATTGACAAATTATATCCTTTATCTGTCCTTCTGCAGTAAAAATAGACAGTCATGGAAAATGTCCTTATAGCAGTGAATCTCCTTCTGCTGCATCTTAAGTACAAAATAAATAATTAGTGGGTCTTCCTGACACTTAGCAACTAAATGAATAATCTTTGGTATTGCATCTTTAATATGATATGAAAGTGCTTCGTATCAGCTTCATTTGGAATTAATGAAAATCAAAATTGCTAGTATAATGCATACATTGTCTCCTTACCAGTGAGTTTCTAAAATACTTAAGCAGCTTATTTATCAAATTAGAGGTGAGTGGTTTTAATATTTGAGATTTTTAAAGCATTGTATTAGTGAATTTGTTTCCAATCAAGACAAGCAGAAGTTGATCACCATGCTGTGATGCTCTAATACTGATGCCAAGGCAATATGCTCCTGTGGTCGATCCCCAAAGAACAGGAAGCAGAGTATCTGTGTATCACTACTGGAAAAAATAGGCCAGCGTGCAGCAATGACAAGGAGAACAATTGCCTTTATTCTCCTTACGACATAATGTAAAAACACATTTGGAAAGGCATTGCTGAAAATGGTATAGTAGGAAGCAGCCCTATGACCTTTCTGTTTTAAAGCATTTTCTGATATGTAATGACAAAAAACATTTTTAGTGACCTTGGGTGTAGTAGTAATAGATGTGTCTAGGTGCTCACATAGCAAGGTGATAAGCAAGATACAAATGGTTAGGTAGACTTCAATAATGTCCTTGGAGCAGAGACTAGAACCAAGGGCTACTCAGGTGAATATCCTAAACCAGTGATTCTCAAGCTTTTTTCTACCAGGACCCATTTGTAAATATCCATGTCCAGTCCCAACCCAGTGCCCCTCACTCCCTACCCACTGATCCCAGGCCCCAGCCCCTCAGTGTGCGAGGCAGGAGGTGGGTGTATGGGGCATGGGCGTCCCAAGCAGCCCCTGGCAGGCTGGAACTCTGTCAGCCTGCAAGGGAAAAACCACCATTTCCCATGGTTTTCTCCTTTAAAGGAGAATTAATTTTTAAAGTTTGTTTGTGACCCTTTCATATATTCTTGAAACCCACTTTTAGGTTGTGACCCCCAGATTGAGAAATGCTGTCCTAAACCACTAGACAAGAGATCCACATCCACTCATGCTGTCTCCCTCTGGCCCAGAAAATATGTAAATATTCCATGAAAAAATAGTTTAATCTAGGGTGAATGCTCTCCCCAACTCAGAATAGCCTGTAACCTAATGGTTAGGGCACCTTTTACACAGAGGTAAGAGATTTAGGCTTGAACCGCCTACAGCAGAAGAAGGGATTGAACCAAGGTCTTCCATACTCTGAATGAGTGCTCTAAGTCTTTTGAACTGTTATTATGAAGGGGGATACCTCCTCCCCCTGGCTCTGTTTGGATGGAAGGAAGCTGCTGTCACTGTACTTTATGTGTAGTCTGATCTAGTAAACCATCTCTAGAAATGTTTTTCAGATTCGGCCTTTTAGGTAAAGCAGGTGTAGAAATGCCTCTGAAGATCCTGATAGAGCTTAGGCATGACATAGTGCCAAACTGCTCAGTCTTGTTAAGGCTGAGGTGCTTCTGGGCTTTTAGACATTTAGAGGACATCAGCGTCACCAACTTTAGGAGCCTCCAGCTGTGTGGGGACCTGGCACCTAGAGCAAAATCCATATTGATCCCATTGCTCCAGTTTCAGCATGTTTAAAAGTTAAGGCACTGGTTAAGGCACTGGTCACAGGAAAGTGATTCAAGCAAGCAAGTAGGCACCTGCTTTCAATTAATAAGGCATGTTAGAGACCTCTTCCACCTTCAGTGCTGATTGGAGTGTTGCTTGGAGCTAACCAAGAGGAAACACTAAGTACCAGGATGTGTTTAAAATGCTGCCCTCTTTGGAACTTAGACACCTGGGTCAGAGCTGCTCATTAGGCATCTCTGCCACTCAGGATTCAGAGAATAAGTCCTATTCAGAGGGTATATGCCTATCCTAGTGGTGAAGAGAACTGAGGTGGGAGGCCTAGGTTCTAGGCCATCCTCATGCTGAGAAGATTTAGAGCCACATCTCCCACTTCCTAGGAGAGGGATTAAACCACCAAGATCCAGGGTTGACTGTGTAAGGGACCTCCGCAATTCTCCTGTTGAATCTTGCATATTGTTCAGCCAGGACGCCAAGACTGTAAGAGCCATGGGGCCAGCAGGAGAGCAAGCAAATGAAAATCTGACTCTGTGGCCTTCTGGTTAGGGTTCTTAGTTGGGAGCGAGATAACCCGAGTTGTGGCACCTACTGACAGAGTTATTTCTGCTTTTCAGCTAACAATGTGTAATACATAAACAGTCCTGACAATAGGGGCTATAACCCAGGACTCCACCCTCTTAAAGGAGTGCTATAAACAGAGTCACATTCCCTTCTGTGTGCTTCTGTCTGGCCATGAGACCTTTACTCCTGGCTGCCAGTGATCCCTCTTTAGGTGCCTACAAGGTCTATTTCAAGCTTTTCTTTTGTGGTTTAAAACACCTGTATGGTTTCTGAAAATGGGACTTAGCCTCCTGTTCACTAAGATGTTTTTGACAATGTTACTCTCAGAACATATAAATAGAATATATCATTGGATGTTCCGGTAGTTGTTCTCATCAATCTTTTCCATTTATCCTCACATTAAATGCACATTGTTCTATGTTTCTGTATTATTTAGGCAGGCTAAGTACTTCTAAATATTATAAAACAGTATCAATAATAACAACATTTTAAAAATACAATCATTTGATCTTTTTTTACTTATATCTTGCATCTACATACAGTATTGTTTGCATTAGCCCAAAAGTGATTAAGTAGGTAGTTTGTTTTTATGAGATCCTAAGCAAAATTTCCTTGTTTAACGAAAAAACTCAAATCTCAAAACAATAAAGATCTGAGATAAGAAAAGAAATGTTCAATGTTTCTAATTTTATTTTCGGAAGGACTAAGAAAAGATGGGCATAAATAAGATTAATGGAAAAGATAATCATTGCAAATCAGGTAATATGTTAAACATGGTACACGTGCTACAAAAAAGATTAGCTTCAGACCAGAATTTCAAAAAGTTAAGGCAGGTGTTTATTCTGAGATAGAATAAAATACATTGCTTTCTGGAATTTGCAGGATCCGTTAGCATTAGCGTGTCACAGTTACGCTGAATGAATTCCACCTTACTTCTTCGTTCGACACAGACTTACACAAGACATTTTTTTTACCTATAGGAAAAAAAAGAAAAGGAAAAGGGGAGGGCTGTGAGCTGTGAACATGGCTGAGTAGGACTAATGCTACTCAGTGCACTTTGCAGCCTAATTAGAGGTAAATAGGTGTGCTTTTTATGAAGAGAGAGCCAGAACAGGAGAGGAAGGACACATGAAGGAATACTAAAGCCCTGACAGCTTTTCTACTGGAATTAAATGCTAGTCCTGCTTTGCACCATGAAAGCTGCACTTACATAACCAATCAATATAAATAACCAGGCATTTTTAGGTGGATTTAGATTTGTTTTATATATTTAATTAATTATATTTTTAATGAGCAACTACGCTTCTAATGAATGTCTAGGTTGCTGAGAAAATCCATGGTAAGAATTAGTAGAGAAAGACTAGTCCTTAAATCTGAACATTAACTGCCAATGGAATCTTACTAATTCAGGTGAATAATTAGGCAAACCATTGTAAGTTGCTGAGTTTTGTGAATCCGTGAACAAATCATTAAAAAAAACAGTAATACTGTATCATAAAGTGCATTCTATTGATTTTCTTGAACAAATTGAATTTCCTTTTAATTATTTTTCATAACAAGCTTAATTCATTATGTTGTATAACAAGGCAACAAACCTTACTACTGTGTCTGCTGTAATTTTCTTGTCTGAGAAGAGTCAACAGTGCAGCTTTATGGCACAAATTAGTACACGGCATTGTAGGCCAAGCTTCACTGTACAATAATTATTATAACTGTTGAAATGTTTCTACTTTTTACAAACTGTGGTATTAAGATACTGAAGAGTATTTCTAAAGTAGTATATAATAAGAAATAGTCACAGTATTGCTGATACTGATATGACGTAAGTCTTGTTAAGGGTTTTCTATTTAATGGTGACTGCAGCCCATGATATGATAACATAACACATTCCCATTACATTAAAAATATGGAAAACTGAGATAAGGAATTGGTGCAAGATTGGCAATTATCATTTACAACGTGAAGATGCTGGTGAACAATATAAATAAGAACTGAGGTATCCTACAGTCCCCTTTAAGTATCTGAGAAGTATCCCAGGTAACACTTTTTCCTTAGACGATTGCAGCAAATTCACTCATTCAAATTAACTGCCATTCAAGCTGCACGTGTAAAAGATTGTCTCTAAGCCTATTTTGATGCAAGTCAAAGCACCAGACAGTCTATCCCAGGGGTGGGCAAAATGCAGTCTGAGGGCCGGATCTGGCCTTCCAGGTGATTCTGTCTAGCCTACGGCTGATCCCTTGGCCCCACCGCCAGGTGGAGGGGACAGCCCAGGCCATGGCATGTGCGGCTGGTCCTGCTACCCTTGGGCACAGAGCTCAGCCCATCCTATCCCCACACGTGGTTCTTGGACATACCGGGAGTTGTAGTCTGCAGGTTTGGGTGGTGCACTGGCAGGGCAGGGGTGGCACGGTGGTCAGACTTAGCTTCCTGGCAGCCCTGGTGGCATTGGCTCTCTTTGCCATCACACCCATGGCCAGTGATTTTGCTGTCGCCAACAGACCCAGCCCTGCTGCTTGAGCACCCCAGCCTATCTGCCACAATCCCAGCCCTCGCCCCACCTGCCCATGCGGCTCCCAGACACCACTCCCTCCCCACCCACAGCCCCATCCCATGCGCCCAGCCTAGTGTGCCTTGCCCGCAGTGATCCCAGGTCAGTCTTTGGAGACCCCACCTACCTGCTCCATCTGGTGTCCCTGGTGGTGGGGGTGGGGAGGACAGGCCCAGGTCCAGATAGGGTCAGTTGGTATCTTCCCAGTCCCCCCCCCCATTGCACTGTGTGGTATAAACAGATGTGACAGCACCCCCACCCCAGCCCTCAACAGCTCACTAAAACTCCTTAAGTGGTCCTCCAGTTCATATAATTGCCCACCTGTGGTCTATCCTAATAGAAGCTCTTATTCAATGCCTACTGAAGTCACTGGGTCCAGATTTCTCTTTCACTTGGTTCATCTAAATGGCAGCTTTGCATCCATATAAGTGGCCTTTCTGGTACTTATGCACAGTTTGTGATTCTGTAGTCCTCTCATTATGGATGTGTAAACATTCACACACACTGACCATGTGCAGTAATCCCCCTACTGGCAGGGCAGATATACAGTTATGTGAGCACAACCACTGTGGACACTGAGTCATGAAATTCTAACTGGACAAAAGCCCACGCCTAGTAGGTGTTAGAGACCAGAGGAGGAGGAACCCTCCAGTGTATTCCTACATGCCAAATGGTAAAGATACTCACTGAGGAAGCATAGAGCCAGGTTATACATCACCCCCCCGACACCACCACCATCAAAAGGGCATTTGAACCTTCCTCTCCCTCCCCCACCACCAAAAGGGCATTTGAACTTTTCAGTCTTCCCAGCATAGTGCTTGAATCATCAGGCATTAAGTGTTATGCATGCCCTTTCTCCAGTGCATAGCCTACTATGCAGGCTCAATAATGTGTGTGCTTATGTCTTCATACTGCAGGGATAATAGAATTGAAAACTGCCAGTAAGTGCCAAAAAGACCTCCACTTACATGGCTTAAAATAAACCATTTAACCATGCAAAAGGAAATAGAACTCTGCCCTGGAAATCTCTTCATTGACTTCAGTGGGTTTTGAATCAGGTCCATTACAGTAATCATTGTGGTCCATAAGCAAAACTTGTATCCAGTTCAGTGCCTGTTTTTTTCTGAATTGGGATCACAAGATTCCTATATTAGAGTATATCTGTATGGAGAATTAGTCATGTTAGTCTGAAGTCAGGCAGAAGTGCACCTTACAGACCCACTGAATCAGCCATATATAACTTTTTATGAGCAAGAGCTTACTTCTTTAGTATGTTTGTATAATACACATGATAACAGTGTTTTAAAGGCTAGTAACACATGCTGGATTTGAAATCTAGTATGTAACTATTTCAAAGGGGAATTGTTCTCAATTTGATGTTCTTTTTGAAAATGTTATATTCCTGCTGAATAAATGTCAATTTTTTAATTAGTGAATTGTATCATTATTTGGTAATCCTGTCTCAGTCAAGTAAGCCTTCAGGTACAAAGTGTCTTCTCCAAGTGAGGGAAAGAAGTAGGTACAGTCTAAGTTAAATACCAGCCAAAACAATGGTTTTTGTTTAACTCCATGGCTAACTACAGACAGTCAAGAAGCCTGAGGCTGAACTGATTCAACATTTGCAAGTTAGACTAAACTGCATATATTGAACCAATAAGTAAGTGAACAGGCATTTTTCATGAGCAAGAGCAGAGGGCCAGCAGGGGACTGCATGCTTAGGGGCAACCAACACGGGTTCATCAGTGGCGGGTCCTGTCAGACCAACCTGGTGGCCTTTTATGATCAGATCACCAAATCCTTAGATGCAGGGGTAGCAGTGGACATAGTCTTCCTGGACTTCCGGAAGGCTTTCGACACTGTCTCTCACCCCATTCTCAGTAAGAAACTGGGGGACTGTGGTGTCGACACCCACACAGTCAAATGGGTCGCCAACTGGCTGGAGGGCTGCACCCAGAGGGTGGTAGTGGATGGGTCCTTCCCAACCTGGAAGGCCGTGGGCAGTGGGGTTCCGCAGGGCTCGGTCCTCGGGCCCGCACTGTTCAACATCTTCATCGGTGACTTGGACGAGGGGGTAAAAAGCACCCTGTTCAAATTTGCTGATGACACTAAGATGTGGGGGG
>NW_017729022.1:124932395-124944908 GCF_001723915.1 Gavialis gangeticus | reverse complement strand
TTCTGAAAATGCAGCCACATTCCTGCAGTGGCCCAGGCCAGAAGCTGGGGCGGGGGGCACTACAGCACACCTCCCTGCTCAGCTGGAGCTGGCAGCTTGGGCCAAAGGAAACTAATTTACCTTTGGCCCAAGCAAGGGGGAGGTTTGCTGGGGAGGTGCAAAGCATCCTAGGATGCTAAGGGACTTGAACCTGGAGGGTATCTGGTTTCTGATCACTTATACCAGTTTATGTATAATTTCTGTCCCTAGCCCATATGTAAAAGAAAACAGACAATAAGGAATAAGGGAGGGCTGTAAACTAGGAGCAAAGGAAAGTTATCAAAAGTAGCTTCAAAGCAAGAGAAATGTTATTAAATAGATAACCTAATTATATAAAAGAACAAAACCATTCAGAAGGAAAAGGGTCTTTATTACCTGTGGAGTATTGAGAAGTTAGAAGAGACGGGTTTTAAGACACCAGTTAGATTATAATGAGTCATGAAACTATAGTCTGTATTTACTCCATTGTGCTTAATGTCTAGTAAAGTTATGAATGTTTGTTCCCAGGCCCATCTTCTGAAGGTGTCTTATAGATGTCCTTTGAGTATAAGGACAATGAGGTCAGAAATGGAGTCACTGTTTCGTGAAAAGTGTTCTCCCACAGATGATTGAGTCTCACTGTCTTTTATCTTTTTTCTGTGAACATACATTCTGGAGCTAGTGGTTGTGCAGCTTCTCCTCTATGTACAGTATATCTTTTATGCTCACTGGTTAATTGGCATTGGTGGCAAATTCTGGAGCATAATGGTGACACTGAACAACCACTACACTCCAGAAACAGCTCTCTCACAGAAAAAGAAAAGAAAAAATAAAGCATAGAGAGACAGTGGGTGCATCTACATGAGATGTGTTACTGCACAATAGAGCAGTTTACTGCACAGTAAGCATGCATGTCTACATGTGCACATGCTTACTGTACGTGCTTACTCCCCCTTCCCTGCTCTAAGATCGCAATCAGGGAGGGGGTGCTGAGAGATCCTTATTTCCCAGCCCCCACTTCACCATTGCTATCAGACAGCAGGGAGCTGGAAGATCCTTATCTCCCTGCCCAAGCTCTGCAGTTGTGGGGCTCAGGCTGGGAGATTCTTTTCTCCCAACGCTGGCTCCGTGACTGTGGATCTCTCAGCCTCTACTGGGCAAGGAACAGGCTTTCCAGCCCCTGCCCCATGATCATGGAGTGGGGGTGGGAACTGTCCTGGTTAAGGGCAGGTCTCAGCCCCACACCCCAGTTGAGCCATTGAGGGCTGCTCCACCAGCTGATCAAGGCAGGGAGCTGGGACCTGCCCCTCCTTGCAGCTCTTTCCAAGTCCCCTGCCCCTGATCAGGGAGCCAGGGCCAGGAGTTCCAGGATTCTGGGGCAGGGGGACATTGTCCCCAGGGGCTCCAGTGGTGGAGCCTGCCCCAGCAGCAGGCAGCTCCCCAGGGCTAGGGAACAGTGTCCCAGCCCCCGCCGGACCCTGTGCTCTCTGCCAGCCCCTGAGCTAGCACCCAGGGGGAACCTAGAGCTGGTCCTGGCTGCTGCAGGGCCAGCAGGAGGGGGGCAGATTGCTGCCATAAGCAGCTGATCTGCTCCCAAGTCCCTGCATGCATGGATACCTGCCTGGGAGCATTTGCTCAAATGTAGTTTACATGTGAATAAACTGCTCCTGCATCAAATGTACATGTAGACACACCTCGTGATTACCTGTGAGGAACACATTTTAAATTTAGGGTGTTTAGTGCTGACCCATGTCAGGGGCAGTAATCCTGATATTCATTTCCACCAGGGTTGACTTGTTTGAGTGCTGTATAAGTTTCAACCATTTGGTTTTGCTTTGGTCTGGTGTTTATTAGAAAGTCTGGGCACAAAATGGTGACATTCATTGTACAGAGGACCTCTTTTGGCAGGGAATTATGGGATTATGTCATTATATAAATTACCATAAATACTATTTGACTATAGAATTTTAACCATCCTTTCTTGTCTGTAAAAACTGTTTGTCCCCAGCTTACAGGGAATGTATTTTTTATTCTTTGTCGTTTTGTCCAGACCAAAGCTTTATTGACTGTTTCATCACTGTAAGCTTCCATATACTTTCCATATTCTGTATTTTCCATTCATGTAAGATGCCTCTGAGTCTGTATCTTCATAAAAGTCTTTATTTTTACCCTTCCTTGGTTTTGCCACATTTTGGTGTAAATGTTGATATGTGTTAGTTGCTTAAATGCAATTTTCCAGCATTTTTATGAGATCATTATTTCAAAATCTGTGTGTTTTTGGAGTTACGACAATTAGTTGTTCAAGTGAGGCACACAAGTCTAAACTACGTATAAAACACCTGTCTTTATCTGTGACAGAATGGGGATTTTCCTCTGTTAATTCTCAGATGTCTTTGCCATGGCCAAAAGCCTGTAACTATTTAAATATAGCACTTAATGCCAAACTGAAAATGTGCATAGCTGGAGGACAACATAATGATAGCCTATGGACTGAATAAAATTACTCAGATTAAGTAATGTCATCTGAAAAATAATAGTGAGTGATGTGTTGTTTAATAGCTGGTCTGCTCTATTCTAAACCAATCAGAAATTTTGAAAGTCAGAAGCTTCGTTCTAAGAAATTAACTAAATAATGAAGCCTGGAGGTCACAAATCAGAATCTGATATGATGGAGCACAGCCTCCTGGCTGGCTCCAGATTGGCATTTTTAGCGGCTCTAGCAAGACAGATCTCTAGAAGGAATAAGGAATCCAGAAGGACACTATAGTTATAACTAGGCTGACCATATGGAAATCCCAGAACTCCAGGACATCTGGGAAATCCAAGACACTGCCTGCTTGCAAGGCTCTCCGCACCACTCTGACTCCCAGCCAGACTGTCCTAAGCAATAAGCTTGTCCTTCTCTCCACCACCTAACCTGCCTCTTGGAGTACTTCTGTTCTTCAGTGAGGTGCCAGTGAATCTACAGTAGCATCACTGATGGGGGTGACTGGTGCAACAGCCATGAGTACCACCTTTGGAGGGGGGGTTGCAAAAATAACCACTGTCAGCACTACAGTAGCCAATGCTGTCCCATGCGTTGCTGGTGCCCAGGCTGTGGATCTGCCCTTTTTTGTTAAAATCTGTACATAGTACAAGTTGTAAATAATTTCTTGACAAAACTCACAAAAAAATTCCCAAGCAAAAATCATGAAACTGCTCCTACTGTGTTCATTGCTGTAAGACCCACTGCAGTAATAGCAAATACTGGGAGAGGTGGCTACAGTAAAAAAATGAGGCATGATTTGTTGAAATCTCTCCACAAAGTCAGGCAAATGACTGACCGGACACAATTGGATTTCCCCTTTAATACTTTCAAGTTAATTTGCTGTTTCCATGGGCCTTTTCAGCTTTTTTCTCTTGAATAATCACGAATTCAAATCTGAGCCTGTAAATGCTGACCGATCTCCATTAATACTGGCCACATGTGTTCAATCCTGGGCTATGTTGTTTGTGCCAAGACAAGTTTATATCAGAATGATGGCACATTCAAACATTTGTCATCTTCATCATTTTATTTCTCCAATAGCACCAGTGGGAAGACTCTGACCTACTTGCTGATATCCAGGTACACCCACTCCATAGATCAAGCATGGGCTTCTACTCAGAAAAGTGATCGTTCCCATAAGTTGGACATAATGAGAACAGATTTAAGGGATCTAAAGACACAAGGAAAATTGCTTTGATTTTTAGGTGGGAGTAGGATTAGTTTCATTTTCCTGAATTGGGAGTTCAGGTTTCAGAAGTTTGGAATATGTGGCAATGAGAACTGTTACCAAAATCATAAAAATCTTTGCCTGGCAGAATATGGGCTCTCTCGAGAAATCTATAGATTTATTTGCCTCTTCACCATGTGCTACCTCATCCAATTACTCATGTGTCAAAGGACTTTTTTGTATGTGATAAATTCTTCAGGCATTGTTTCCTGGATTCTGAGCTTGGCATTCTTGGGATAAAAGTAGCTAACACCTTTCAGAATCTTTAGTTTTTAAAATGTGTATAGTCAAGGAAAAATCTGATGTCTTTGTGTAAATGACTTAAGTGGTGGCAAGTGTTGATAAGGGTCAGTGGCATGCCCTCAATTGCTTTTTCCTAGGAGCACCAATAAGCATCAGAGAACTACTGCAGCTTCATAATTAGCTTTCACACAGAAAAACATTGTTCTCTGAAAGTGCTGTGTAGTAGCAAATTAAATAAAAGCCTGGAGAATAAAAATAGATGGCTTTTGGATTTCAGTCCATCTACGTGAATACTGCAGAGGTAATACAGGTTTATTTTCCAGGGTGAGCCAACTTTATCTGTCCATTGTTACGTTGTGTCTCTTTAAATGAAAAAGATTTGGCACCTTTTGTGTAGAATGACACTGGATATTTTTCCTTCATTTTTTTTCTTCATAGGCTACACAAGTGAGGCAGAACAGACTTAAAATATTGTTTGTCAATGAAAAGAGAGAACAGCTTCCTAGCAACAAAAAGGATGTCACTTATTGTCTTCAAAAGGAGACCATTTCACCCCATCAAATTTCAAATGCCTTCCAATGATAGCTTCTGTCGATATAAAAGTTGACCAGCAGGGGGTCCCCGTTAGGAAGTGACCAAGTTTTAAAACCCGTTATGCCTTTGGCAAACATTGTCATCTTGTACATATTTAGCTTGATCAGTTTGGCAGGTTATGAAAGACTAAATGGTGCAAACACATGTGGCAGATGCTGTTCTCATGATAGTTGAGGAGCCTCTGAGCCTCTATTGGTAGCATGCCAGCTTCATCTTGAACACTGAAGAGCATTATACTTTCAAGCCTTCCACAGCTTGCCCTTAGGGACTACTGTTAAAGTGGTAATAAAATTTAGAATGAACCTCAGAAAGTCAACTTGTTGGTTTGTCTTCAAGTATATTTTTTTCATTATTAAACTTCTGTTTAATGAAATATGCATCACTTCTTGAGAGAGTAAATCTAAATGTGGTTATTAGAAAGATGATTTCTCTCTCAATGAAAAAAAAGTGCTCTCAGTGTGGGGAGAGAACTGATTCTACGTTAAAACAATCTGTGGTCATTACATTTCCCTGTTTGAGGTGGAACAAAGGGAATCTTGTATTCAGTGGCTACTTAGAGGTAAATCCTGTCCCCAGCCAGTCTGAAAGTGTAAACAAGAAATTGTCTGCTTCCAGGGGAAAAGCACTTGTATTTAAGCCATATACTGTATGGCCTTAAACTCTCAAGTCTGGGAATGATGAGATCAGTGGTACAATTATCCAAAGTTGTGGTTATCAATTGAACTAGTAATAAAACAATAATATTCAGCATTCTCAAAACTTTGTATAAGCATCATTTCATCCTCACAGCCCCTCAAGAAGACAGGTAAATAGTTTACTTGTGGCAAGACAGTTACAAGATTTTTCTTGTTCACAAAATCAGCATCAGGTCAGAATTGAAACATGGGAGTGCCTAGATCCCAGGTCTGTGTTTGTATCACTCTAATCCAGCAGAGCTCAACCTCTGGGCCCCATGGGCTGGATGAGTGTTGCGAAGCTGATCCAGGGGCTAGATCCTGGGCAGGGTTGGGCTCTGCATGCCTGAATCTGGCCTCCTACCACCCAAATCAGGCCTCAGGCACCCAGAGCCCACCTTGGACCGCCCAGATCAGGCCCTGCACCACCTTGGCCTCACATGCCTGATTTAGAGTGCAGGGCCACATGCTATCTGCCTGCAGGGCTTTCCATGGGTCTGGAAATTTAGCAGCTGGTGAGCGGCAATTAATGCTGCCACTGTTCCTCTGTTGCCAATTTTTCAGACCCATGGGGAGCCCTACAGGCTGGCTGACCCATGGGCCACAGCAGGTGAACACCCCTGCTCTAACACATTTCTCCCTCAAATGATCCTAAGGTAAAAAAATAATTTACCAGTAGCAGTTGCAAATTGAGATACCAGATGTGAAATTTAAGAAATGTATTTGTCCATACAGATTCAGATCTTGGCAGAGTTCACCAGCAAATATGGGGCTTTTTTAGTGACCCACATGCTGCTTCTTCCCTGCATGGTTTATCAGTGTCATTAAATGAATGGCTTTTTATGAGATTAGTTCAAATATTTTGGTAAAATGTCTGGCTCTTTCTATGTGTATTTGACAGGTATACAACATTTTATTAAAGATAAAGGGCATTGTTAAAAAAAGTTCTTAGCACTGAGCTCATCTGTTGTTAGATTTCCCAGCCAAATAACAAGGGGAAGTCACTGTCGGTAACATGCTGACACTGTCCAGTTAGATGTTCCTTTTGCTATCCAAACAGAAAGGCTGAGATGAGTATACCATATCAAGTACATAGCATAAATAGTGGTAGCAGTAAACATTTATCTCATGGAAAAATCCAAAGGCCCCAGCTGCAGTTGGAGTCCCACCGTGCTGGGTGGTGCACAAATGCAGACCAGAGACAGCCCCTGTTGCAGAGGGGTTTACCACCCAAAAGAAGAGACAGATGCAAGGATGGTGGCAGGTAGATGAGCATGGGGAAGAATTGGCACAGCTCTGTTAACTGTTTCTGGTGGAGCTAATCAATTGAACTGTGACCCATTATTACAGTTTGAAGTTCAGTGGCTTCTTAGAGAAAAGAAGCTCAGAGAGAGAAAACAGCACCATTTGACATTTATTAAAAGTTTTCTATTCAAAAGAAATATGGAAATTATTATTAAAATTATTTGCGGATCTCCATTTTAGTGTTATTATCTAGGAATGTAGTTAAAGGTCATTGACCCAAATCCTTTTACAGTTAGGTGTTGAGTTGTCTTTGCTCATATGAATGCTCCCACTGATGGGAACAGACTGCAAGGCTCATGTGGAAAAACTTGGCCCTGATCCTGCATACACTTACATGACTCCCATCCTTAATCGCATTGATTTGAGTGGGACTGCTGACATGTGTTGGGCCTTTGCATTACTGTTTCCAGGATCAGGCTCTGTTTATCTGATAGGTAGCTGAATATGTTAAGCTGGCTGGGTCTTTTGGTCCTATTGTCTTTTCAGTACATTCTATGTTCATGTTACTGAGAATGACAGTGAAGAGTATACACTGTTTAATTGGTACATTATGGACACCAGGAAAACTGTTTTTCACTGTGTAGGAAATAGGAATTACCAGCCTCTTTGTGATCCAGTTGCCTCTACTGACATTTGCAGTATCTAGGGATACATGCTGCTCTTTGCTTAGAGGAAATAGCTATCCACATTTTTCTAAGTTTTTGCAGAAAAGATGTTTTAATTAATGCTTTTGGTCAGTGGCATTAATATTAAAGTTAAGAGAGTTTCCTCATCAAAGAGATTCAATTTAGCTTCAGTGCTGTAGTGCAAAGAACATATTGCAACACTGTGGTGGCCTGTTTTTCTACCCTTTATTAATCCAGAAACCTTAATGATGAACAACATTTGTGTCATTGTCTACACAAATTTAATTTGTTTATGCAGCAGTTCAGTTAATCCTGCAATCTGCTTTTCTCAAATGAGGACAGATAATGCAGACACCGTTCTTTACAGGTCTTCAGGCTTTTAAATTCTGATAAAATCAGGATTCTTCACTGGGTCTTGCCACAGCTCTGAATTAAGCCACTTTAAATGTAATTACTGAAGCTGGCTGTACATCAGGAACATCCATTAAAAGAATTGATTGACCATGCTGTTACGGGAGGCATTTTATGAACAAACGATCATGATGGGTCCAGAACTGTAATTTATAAAAGCAAAAAAGCAGGTAAATACTTTATTAGTGGTTAATGAGAGGTTCACAGGATAACTAAATTTCTTCTTTTTTAACCAGCTACTTCAGCGAACCTTGGTCCCTGGCCATCTATCACGATCGGTTTATTGATCTTAAGAAAGAACTGCGCCAAATCCTAACATCCAAGCAGGTAAGAAAAATGACTAGCAAGTGCATTTTATTATTCGACTAATTTGTTGTTGCTGATCACTTAGGTTTCTGCTCCCCCGTCTTCTTCCTTAAGTTTCTCTTTCTAACAAGTTTCTTTGGAAAACCTAAACAGACAAAGAACCTCTGCATTATAAAGTGGTGTTAATGTACCGCTAAATTATCTTTACAAATTTCAAAGCCTCTGGTAGAGTTTGTCATAATTTAAGTTGCTTTCTCTTTTCTCTACAGTACTTTTGTACCAGTCAAACAACTTATTACAAACTTGCCACTCAGACTTGAAGTCACTATTTCTTTAGTTAGTATCATTTTTTTTTAAATATAGTTGATTTTTTTGTTGACTTATATAAATCATTGTACATACAATCCTAGAATCTGGGATCCTTTAAGATATAAAACTTGACTTGATAAAATAACTTCAACTGGCTTTTTGACTGATAAATTAATTTTTCAACCTATGGAACTAGGTGGGAAATGTAAGATATTGCTAATGTAATTTGCATCTGCAGAATTTGCACTATTGACCTGAATATAAATATACAGTAATCTGTTGATTTTATTTCTCAGAACCTGATCCAAAACTCGCTGAAGTCAATAGGACGACTCCTGTTGACCTCACTTGACATATTGAATAGCCCCCAAATGCAAAAAAAATAAGCACATTCTTGTCTCCAAGCAGAAGTTTTTTCTCTGGTCTGAAGTTTTCTACTGGCTAGTGAATGTAATGGTTCTCAACCTTTTTTTAGACTCAAAGTACCCCTTGGAAAAGGCCAGCTCTTAGCTTTCACTCATTTTTTGAGTACAGAGAAATAACAGCAGTTCTCCTGTTACAGAGAGCTCAGAAAGACCACAACAGGTTAGAATGTGTTGACACCATGGATTCTTATTTGAAATCTCTGGGTTTATCATGTGAATTGTGTAGGTGCTTGCACACCTAAGACCTAATATTACATGGTACCTTTAAAATAATCTTATGGTCCCCCAGGGTGCCATGGCACCCTGGTTGAGAAGTACTGGTCCCCTGGATTGTTTGGTGCTATTCTATCCCACTTCCTCTCACACCTTTTTGCTTCCATTTTATATATTTTAAATTCCGTTTGGCTGAAGTACTTTGTATGGGCTTTCTTCATGTGCCATACAGAATTGCCAACTCTCTTTTTAAGTAACATCACTACAGTCCATAGGGGATACCAGAATCAATAAGGTGGTAGATAGTCTTGTCTCTCTGTCACTGTAGGATGGAAAGTGTCTAGGCAGGGTTTTATTTTTAGACTTTCTTGACAGCTATCATCAAAAGAAACACAACCCGATCTGAGCAAAAGGTTCAGCTTGAAGAGGAATGTTTTTCTGCCATGATTCAGCTGTGCTTTACCTGTTAGAATGTGAATGTTTTGGGAGAGAATAGAAATGATGTGCTCGAGACCTCAAGATTATGGACTCAACTGTGCAAACTTTTCTCGTGTGAGAAGCCCTGGCACACAAAAAGAATCCTGTTAAAATCATTAGCCACCTTCTTGAATCAGGGCAGGGTCACAGGACGTGGTCCTGTATCTGAATGCAAATTGATTATTCTCTTTGTGTATCATAATTTTGATTCAGTTTTAATGGATTCTTACACACCAGGCATGTTGTACATGTGTCCTTTCCATATGTTTATACAGCATCGGCTGAGCATGCTGTTAAGTGTGTAATAAATACATGCTGCACCTTTGGTTTAAAATGAAAGGGCAGAATGGTGTGTCACCTAGTGGACAACTAAAGTGCTGCTTGTGACCAATTCTGAGTTACCCAGCTAAAATTTGCTTACTCCTTCTCAGCATGTAAGTGTGCCCCATTATAGGAATAGGGAGCTGTCAATGGAGTTCCAGAGGGAGCTCCGCTTCCTATAAGGGGAGCACATATATGTCCAGAGGGTGTGGTCCTGCTCTTGTAAAGGGGGAACTCCTATGCCCAAAGAGGGTAAGAGAATCGATCCACATTTTAATCAGGTAACTCAAGAGTAGGTTGCAAGCTGCACTTTGGCCATCCACTGAGGAAAATAGAATTCTGCCCAGAGGGTCTCTGGAGAGCTGCTTTATTATTTCGCTGTACTCAAAAAATGAGTGAAAACTAATAGCTGGCATTTTCCAGTTTGGGCTCACGTTCCAGTTGATAAAGTCATGGAAATGATCATGAAAATAAATAAGCAATTAAATGAAAAAATTCAAATAATCCACAGACGTGTTTTAAGGAGGATTATTTTAGCTGAGAATGTAAATGTACAGAAAATCAGAAATTTCATGTAATGGCGTTCATAGAAACTGGAACTTAGCTGCAACTATTAAGGCACAACGTTTAAGGAGACACTTGGTATACAAACTGATACGTGCATAGAAAACCCAGTTAGAGTGATAGTGAGGACCGTAACTTCATGTGGTTAAATTCTCAGCGCTAACACTGTATTTATTTTATGTGCCTTTTGCACAGGATGTTCTTGTTTGTCTTCAAAAACTGATTGATCAAGCTTTGAATGTTTACCCATTTTGTAGGATCACAAGCATGTGTTTATTTCAACATGCAGAGCTCCAGCTATGCAAACAGGCAGATGGTAGAGCTGGGTTTTTGCACCTCCATCAGCTGTTAAAGTATTAGTAGAAAATCATATAGCACACATGCACAGTAAAAGATTTTCAGGAAAAGGCACTTGTCCTCAAAAAGACCTACTGGTCTCATTTTCAGATGGCAGCTAGTATTGCTCTGAAAAGCAGTCCTAAGTTGCTTACAAATTTGAGAGCTCCAGAAACATATCTGGAAATTAGATTTAAATTGAGGGTTTTTTGCACATGAAGACATTTGTCAGATCTCATATGCACACAACATCTATTTCAGTCTCTACATGTACGCACATGTCCACACAGCCACACACCTCCATTTGTTTTTTCAACTGTAAATAGCTGAGAACTCTTTGGTTTGAAAGATCCTTTTTAAACAAATTATTCAGATTTGAAATTGCAATTTTATAATGAAAGTGCCATGTAAGGCATAAGGATAGTGTCACCACTGCCCTGTGTGATAATCCTTCCGCTGCCTTCCTGATACCCATTGCCACCAAGCCCTTGCAGCCTTCCAAGGAATGTAGCAACCAGCTGCCTTTCTGTTTGTTGCCAGGGCTTCTGCTGGCCAGCCTGTGGGGAGAATGAAGGGGTGAAAGGAGGGCTTAGCCGCCTGCCTCAAGCTAAAGACCTAATATTTCCAAAGCAGCAAACTCTAATTTATCTGGTGCCTGAAATTTGAAGGCTCTTGCTGATGGAGAGGTGTCCAGCTGTACAAAAAATTCAGTTATGTTATGTTTACCGGTATTTGTTTCTCTGGCCAATAAAGGATACCTGTGCATCATGCCTACCTATGCCCCCTTTGACATTTATTTATGTATAAGGCTCTGCTTCTATGTCCCAACTGCATGCTCAGTGTTTTGAATATGTTTTCCCATCCTTAATAAGCCACTTGTGCATTTGCTAAATAAGCCAAATTCTTGGCTGCTTTTTTTAAATGCTGGTGTGTCCTCTGCCTAATGACAGCTTTCGGCTTGCCTGCAAGCTCGGGTGGCTGTATCCGCTGACCATGGTTTTATCGAGATGTTTATCTTCAAGGCCCTGTCTCTCTCTGTCGTATAGGGGGATGGCCTTCCTTCACTGGAACAGCTAGCTTGTGAGATAGTGGATGGGGAACTTCCCCTTTCCGAGAAACCAAAGAAGTACCTGAAAAGGTTTTTTCAGCAAAGCATCTACAAGAAGCTGGTGGAGGAAAGCATCCTCAGTTATCTGAACTACAACCGTTACCACTTGCCTATGTACGCCTGGCCTGGGATTGTTTAGTGAGGTTTTAAGACAGCGGCACTTTTCTCACTCCGGGTAAGCACGAGACTCTCATGTCAGGGCCCTGTGTAGTAGAGGGGGCCAAGATGGCTTTCCGGGTGTTTCTCCAGGGCAGGGAGCCAAAGGAAATGCTTTTTTTTTCAGTCCTCCAGTAGATGGAGCGTGACTTTGTTTTCCCTCTTCAGGAAGAAATGGGGAGAAAGCACAATGAAGGCCGGGTAGAGCAATGCCGGGAGAAAGATGTGCTGGATTTGGAGAGGGCAAAGCCTGCTCTTGTAATAAATGCCTCTCCTGTGTCCCTGCTCTGGGCCTGTCCATGGTCCTTATTTATTCGGCCGTCTGTCTCCTTTGATAACATCTCCCTTGCAGGCCCGTGTTTCAACTTGCTCGCCTGGCCTCGCAGCCCTGGCAGCAGCCCCGCGCGCCGGGGCTGCCTCCCCGCGCAGGCTGACAGATGGCATGTGAGATTTGAATATTGCATTTTAGCTTTTTAATTGTTCCTCCCAAATGCGAACTTTGTATCTCTCCTTCCTGGACAGAAGGTACATTGTGGCGGGGGGGAGGGGAGGAGGTTAATTCTCTAATGTGCTGACTAGTGACCCAGCAGCTGCGGGGTTAACTCCCTTGCCGCAGGCGCCTCGGCAACCAGCTAACCAATGGCGGCGCGGCCCGCTGACAGCTCTGGGCGG
>NW_017729022.1:124931208-124932033 GCF_001723915.1 Gavialis gangeticus | reverse complement strand
CCGCGCGGTGAATCCCCGGGGGGTTGCGAGCCCGGCTCCGCACGGTCAGGCCGGGGGGAGAGGTGCGAGCGGGCGGCCGCTGCAGCCTCCGCCGCAGGGGAGGGGGCCGGGGCCGGGCGGGGGGCTGAAAAGTAGCCATGTGTGAGGAGCTGTTGATTGTTTTCTGGTTGAGAGAAGTGATGATAAGGTTTGGATAAAGTGTCCGCGGCTCCGGCGGGGCGGGGGCACCGACAGCTGTATGCTAATGCCGCGCGCGGGGAACAGGCCCGCCGCCTGCCCAGTGCCGCGGGGAGGGGCCGGGTAGCGCGCGCCGGCTCCCCCGCGCTCACACACGGTTGGACTCAGTCACACATACACACGGGCACATGTACGTACAGTCTCACAGTTACACTCACAGTCACACATACAGTCAGTCTCACAGTTGCGCTCAGTCACATATATACACAGTCACCCGCACAGCCTCGTACACACATTCGCACAGCCTCAAAGTTACTCAGTCGCACATACACTGTCTCACTCACAGTCACATAAGCTCCCGCAGTTACACTCACAGTCACACTTATATACGGTCTCACACGCGCCCACACATTCACAGTCTTGCATGCACACATACATATATAGTTGCAGTCTCACACAGTTACACTGTCGCATGCACACATTCACAGTCTCACACGCACACATAGTCACACACAATTACAGTCGCACATACGCACAATCTCACACATTCACACAGACATATATAGAGTCACAGTCTCACACACCCACAGTTATAGATAGTCTCACGCACACAGCTTCCTCGGGGCCTTGTGCCAGCACCCCCCCCCC
>NW_017729022.1:124928860-124929915 GCF_001723915.1 Gavialis gangeticus | reverse complement strand
CCCCGCCAAACTTCACCCCCACAGCAAGACTGGCTCGGATCAGAACTGCCCCCGGGCTGGGGACCAGGGAGGCAGGTTGCCGCGGTGCTGCGCGAAACTTCAGCAGCACGAAATACTTCGGGCCCTTTTTTTCGCCCCCCTCTCAGCCCTCCCCCCCCCTTCTGGAAGCGGGTGAGATGGAACAGCCTCGTGGGCTCCTTTCTTGTTGTCTCTCGCTTTCATGTCGGATTCTTTTGTGTGTAATTATTTAAACGGGAGATCCATAGCAGCTTTATGCTAATGGGCTGCACAAAGGGAGCGGGCGGGGGGTAAGGTGAATAGGAGGAGAAGGGCCGGGGGGGAGGGAGGGAGGCAGCGGGGCGGGCGGCGGGATTCGCGTGTCTATCGCGTGTCCCTCAGACAGACACAACAATCGCTAATTCCTGCCAGCACAAAGCGCGCTCTGCCGAGCCCCAGCTCGACCCGGGGCAGCCAGGAGCAGCGCGGTCCATTGTGTGCGCGGCGCGCAACAATGGGGTTTAAAAACCTGATGAACCTCGCGGACTGCGGCCCGGCGGGGACCACCCCGCGGCCTCCCGCCGCCTGGCCCGGCCCGGCCCGGCTTGGCCTGGGCTGAGGGACAGCTCGCTCCTTGGCGCGTGTGTGTGCATAGATAGACACACACACATGCGTACACACAGACACGGGCACACGGGGTTCTTTGGGGAAATCTCATATCTTTTATTAAACCAACTCAAATAGTTGGCCTAGTACATGTCGCGTGTCCTTCAGACAGACACATATATACATACATATACGTGTATGTGTATGAATATAAATATATACACGCACACACACTCTCTCTATATATAGTGTATGTGTGCATAATTCGTTGCTTGCAGCGGGGAAGGGAAAATGCTGTATAAAAGTAAATGCCCTCGAAGCAAGGGGGTCTTTGCAAGGCGCCACTTTTGCCCCGTCCTGGGTTTCCCGCTTCCCAGTGACTGGGGCCATTGTGAGACAGAGGCTGCTTGAAGCGGGGAGCAGTGAACTTTGGGGGGGGGGGGGGCGGGGCT
>NW_017729022.1:124927614-124928134 GCF_001723915.1 Gavialis gangeticus | reverse complement strand
ACCCCCCCCCCCGCAACAACTGCCCAGGAGCTGGAGCCCCTCGCCCCCCGTCCCCGCCAAACTTCACCCCCACAGCAAGACTGGCTCGGATCAGAACTGCCCCCGGGCTGGGGACCAGGGAGGCAGGTTGCCGCGGTGCTGCGCGAAACTTCAGCAGCACGAAATACTTCGGGCCCTTTTTTTCGCCCCCCTCTCAGCCCTCCCCCCCCCTTCTGGAAGCGGGTGAGATGGAACAGCCTCGTGGGCTCCTTTCTTGTTGTCTCTCGCTTTCATGTCGGATTCTTTTGTGTGTAATTATTTAAACGGGAGATCCATAGCAGCTTTATGCTAATGGGCTGCACAAAGGGAGCGGGCGGGGGGTAAGGTGAATAGGAGGAGAAGGGCCGGGGGGGAGGGAGGGAGGCAGCGGGGCGGGCGGCGGGATTCGCGTGTCTATCGCGTGTCCCTCAGACAGACACAACAATCGCTAATTCCTGCCAGCACAAAGCGCGCTCTGCCGAGCCCCAGCTCGACCCGGGGC
>NW_017729022.1:124922220-124922614 GCF_001723915.1 Gavialis gangeticus | reverse complement strand
GGTGCGGACGCGGGCCCGAGACTCACTCCGCTCCCTCCCATTCGGCGCTGGCCGCCAAACCGAGGCTGGCGGCTGTGCCCTCTGCTTGCACCCGCGGGCTCCGGCCTCCCGCTGCTAAATACCCCTCGGAGCCCCTGTTGTCCCGCAGGAGGGAGACTCTCGCGGGCTCCATCGCAGCTCGCTAATTGCTTTTCCTTCTCCACCTGGGTGCATTGCCCCCCCGCGTGGAGCGCGGCCCGGCCCCGCGGGGGCAGCAGGCGGGGAATCTCCCGCCCGGCCCGGCGCATGGCCATGCTCGTGGAGCCCAGCAGCCGCTGCCACCGCCAGGCGATGCCCTCACTGGAGATGGCTGCACCTGCTTGTGAAGGGCGGCTTCTTTTTTTTTTTTTTTTTT
>NW_017729022.1:124914874-124917220 GCF_001723915.1 Gavialis gangeticus | reverse complement strand
TTTTTTTTTTTGCTTCCCCCCACCCTCTCTCCTCCTCCCTAATATATATTTTTTTCGCTCTGTTGTTGTGAAAATGAGTTTAGAATACTTGTACCTTTCAACTTCCAATTCATCTTTACGCCACTGAAAGCAAAGGGTTTTTTTTTCTTTCCCCCTCAGCTGGCCGGGGCTGGGGACACAACAAAAAAGAAACGGATCCTTTGAATCGACGTATCTCAATAGGTTTCAATAGATTCCCTTTGGTTAATTCATAGCGCTGGGTGAACTCGCTGCGTCTAAAGCGAGGGTTGGTGGGGGTTGTTTGTTTCTTTTGGGGGGGAGCTTTTTGCTGCTTTTTTGCATTCTCCCCTCTTTTTCTTTTTTTTGGAAGATCCTGAGATCACTCTTTTTTTTTTCTTTTTTTGCCTTGGTACCTATTGTGTCATATTTTGAAATACTACTAATAACAAATAGTACCAGTACGAGTGGTGCGGGTGTCTGTGCCCGGCCCCGCGGAACGCTAGTGCAGCCAGATGGAATTTGCAGGACAAGGAGCTGCACGCTGAAGCAAGGCGGTGGAGACGGGGGCGGCGGCGGAGGAGGGGGCCAAAAAAAAAAGACTCTTTCCATCACTGTCGTTAGAACTGCAGTATAAATCATGAGTTAACACGGTTAGCAAATAACATGAGTTACAAGCGGGGAGCCGGGCATTTGATATATAGGCAGGGCAAAGGCCGGCCTGAGTGTGGCGATGCTGCGTGGAGGGAAAGGTACAACATGAATGGATGTTCACGCGAGGTGCGGTTTGGGGGAGCTTTTATTTTGGGGAGGGTGGAAGGACGATCCTTTTGGAAGAACGTGTCCCTTCCCTTTTTTTTTTGGAAAGATGAGTCTGGTCTGTCACAAGGGCACGTCTGATCACCTGTACATACCTAAAAGAGGCTGGGCACCCAGAAGTCCGGTTGGGTTGCTGCTGGCTGACCCCAAGGAAGGCCCAGATGGCAGGATGGGGTGTCAGCCCCCCCGGAGGATGGCCATGCTTCCTTCACCTGCTGGCCCCACAGGCCAAGAGATGGCGAGGGACACCCCGGTTTTAGGGCGGAAGGGGGGAAGCGACCCATTCAACACCCTCTCGGACTCAGGGTGCTGCGGGCAGCTTGGGAGAGCTTCTCAATCAAGGAGGTGGGGGGCGAAATCATTTCCCCTTCTTTCTCATCCCTCCGTTGCCTCTTTCCTTAGGCCGGATTCAAGGATCTCTGGAGAGGTGCGAACCTCCCCGGTGTAACAGGTCCGCCAGGGGCCGGGCTCTCCGGGGCAGGGCAGGGCAGGACCGTGCCCAAAATGCAGCGGGGCGGGAAGAGCCGAGCTCCCGGCTGGGGGCTTCTCTGCCCCCGCCCGGCCTGGACTCTTCTGCCGGCGGCTGGGGGAAGGAGCAGCCTCGGCTGCCTTGTCTTGGTGGACAGATTTCGTTCCCTCCTCTCCCCCCTGCCCGGCCCCACAGCACGCGTCTCTTTCTCGTCCAGATTGGCCGCGGTTCGCCTTCAATAGAAAGAGGTTAATTTCCTTCACAAAGGTGAAGGGGGCCACGGCTTTGGGAAGCTACTGTGCAGAGGCAGACACACAGACCCGCTCCCCATCATCATCGTCATTATTATTATTATTATCATTATTATTATTATTAGCTGCTCGATGACTCCCCCGCCCCTTGCTTTAGCACCTGATGTCAAACAGCAGACAAAAAAATCCTCGCATGGATAAAAAATGCAGGTGGCGGCCCCGGGTCGTTGCAAAGTTGCTCAGGGCCCAGAGCCGATGTTCATCTATCCCGCGGGCTCCGCGCTACTGTGGGGGGAGGGAATCAGCAAGGAAGGTAGGATCAGGTCGGGCACACAAGGGGTATTTCGGAGTGTGTGTGGGGGAGGGGTATTTAGGACCACGAACCCTGGCAGCCCCAGCCAACATATTCTGAGCAACTTTTCAGCCGTAGAAAAGTTTTGTTTTTTTAAATTTTTTTTGTTTTTAATGAAATAGCGCCGGGGGGGGGGTTCCCCCATGTCTTTCAAATCCGCCCGTTGAAGGCAATTCGTTAGACTGATAAACAGTTTGTTACCTGGGAATACTACTACTGCTACCTACTAACAATGATGATGATATCCCCAAGCCCGAAAGACTCGGGCGTGCGCTGGAGAGGGGTGAAAGTCTGGCTCTGCAAGTCGATGCCTCCACCCCAAATCCGGGCATGCAGGGTGCAGGGGGAGGCCCTCCCCCGCCGCCCCCTCATGACCGGTTTTGTTTGCGGCCCGCTCCTGCGTCCCCGGGGGCAGGGGCTTTTAAACGGATTCAGCGCCGACGCCCCCCGCCCCCCTT
>NW_017729022.1:124913881-124914689 GCF_001723915.1 Gavialis gangeticus | reverse complement strand
CGACGCCCCCCGCCCCCCTTCGCCTCCTCTCCCCTTCCCCCCGGCCCCGGCGCTCGCCTACTGAACCCTCCTGACATATTTCTGACCATTCTTCTCCTTTGTTGCTATTTCGCTCCAGAACCGCGGGTAATCCCGGCGATTTCTGAGGCCGTTCATTGTCATGCTGATGGATATTTCCATTTGGCAGATCCGTGGCCCCCGAAGGAGGCACACAAAGGCCAGGCACGTGCGCCTTCCTATAGAAAAGCATCAGACCGTGAAAAGAGGAGGGGCCCGGCGTGTGCCTCCATCCAGGAGGGGCCAGAAGTGCCGGGGGGAGGTGGGGGGAGAGGGGAAGGGCGAGCGGCGGCGCTCGCGGCCCCTCAGGTACATCTGCCGCACCTACCAGCGACCCCTCCGCTCCGCCGCTTTCGGCGAGCCCTCGCCCTCGCCCTCCCACCCTCGGCAAATCCAGCGGAGCAGCGGGAAGCGCTGATTGGCTCCGGGCTGGAGCAGGAGGCTCAGACAATGGCATCCTCCCCCCTTAAAAAGAGTGCAGCGATCCGGGCCGGGGGCAGACGGGACATCCTCGCAGGGCGCCCGCCGGACAACAAGTGCCGGGGGCGGGGGGGGCCCGCAGCCCGCAGCCCGCCGGCCCCAAGTGCCTTCCCCGCCCGCGCCCAAAGATGCCCCGCGGCTTCCTGGTGAAGAGGAGCAAGAGGCCCACGCCCGTGTCCTACCGGGTGCGCTGCTGCCAGGAGGCCGAGCCCCAGCTGCTGCTGCTCGCTGCCGGCCAGCCGCGCTGCTCCCCGCCCCTGCCCGCCTGCCC
>NW_017729022.1:124909017-124912226 GCF_001723915.1 Gavialis gangeticus | reverse complement strand
ATATGTTGATTTGAGTAATTATGTTATTTATTCCTTATTTATTTATATTAATGATGAAGATTATTATTTGATGGCGAATATTTTTTATTGCGCTTGCCTCCCACCCCTGCCCTTCCTCCTGCCATTTCACTGTGCGTTTTACCAGGTCTTTCTGGTTTGTTTTGACTCCCGCCCCCCTCTGTTTTTTTTCTAAAGGGATCTGCTCAAAAAAGAAAAAAAGAAAAGAAAAGAAAAAGGTTTTAACTTTTATACCTAAAAAAGAAGTCCATCCCCCAGGGATGAAACCATTGGACTCCGCTTTCCCAGGGCACAGACAGCTCTCGTGCCGCCGCCCGCTCTCACTTTTAGATGCAATCTCTTTTCTACACACATTATTTTCTTAACTGTTAGCTATTTATAGGATGGCTTGGATAGAACTGTTTCGACTGTATAACTATTTACTATTCAAATAAAATATTTTCCAATTCAAAGGCCTCTGAGGTGTCTCGCGCGCCGCCCCGGGGGCTGGTGCCCGTTGCGGGGAGGTGGGCCGGTGCCTTGCTGGTTTTCTTCCCGAAGCCGCCGGGGATGAGGCGGGGCCGGGGCCGGGGGGGGCCCGTGGCTCCTGAACCTGCCCGCCCGGCGGATCCAGAGTCACTCCGGAGCGCGGGGGAGGCGCTCCCCGGCCGGGCGCTCCGCGTCATCGGCCGGCCTCAGCCCGCGGGAAGTGACAAGCAGTCGCCCCTCCCCCGCTTCCTTCCCTCAGAGCTGCTCCCTCCAGGGCTCCTGTGCTAGCAGCCCCCCTCAGTGTGAACACGCATGGGAACAACCTTTCTCCCCACCACAGGCCAAGGCACCCTCAGGGGCAGGGAGTTGGGGGCACCCAGCAGCCTGGCATCCTCAGGGGCATGGGCCTTTCCAGGCACTGGCGGGGGAAGCCCTGCTCCCCACCAAAATACAGCCCGCTCAGATGCTGGGGGAGCCGCTGGGACTAGTGAGATGTGCGCCTCATAGCCCCTGGGGTCCCCAAAGCAGCCCCAGTTTTCACTGAGCGCAGGGAATAAACTGAACTGAAAGCGGGTAGAGCAGCATTTCTCAACCCATGGATCAGGACCCAAAAGTGGGTTGCAAAAATATTTGAAAGGGTTGTGAACAAACTTTTCTTTTAATGGAGAAAAATGTGGGAGATGGTGGCTTTTCCCTTGCAGACCCGCAGAGGTCCACACACTGGGGGGGGCAGTGGGTCAGGAGTGAGGGGCACCAGGTTTGGGACTGGCTATCAATGTTTACAACTGGGGCCTGGTACAAAAAAGGTTGAGAAGCACCAAGGTGAAGAGCCACTGCAGGCAGTCTGGGGGCAGGTGGGAGCGAGGGGAGGGCAGACACAAGGCCAGATGACCAGCTGGGGATGGCCCTGGGCAGAGCTGGCTCAGTGGCAAAGGGAGGGTGAGGAGCAGCAACCTGCCTTCCTTTGCCACGGGGCCATCACTGTAACAGTCACACCCTGCCACAAAAAAGACAGGGCTGGGGGAGCTCACTGTCTTGTCTCAGCTCCCTCTGCTGTGTTTGGCTTCTTCAGGATTAAACATGGGGGGAGAGAAATATGATTAAGTATGGTGGAGGGATGGTGGGCGATTTGGGTCCAACCTCCCATGAGGAGCATGACTCGCCAGGAAGATTCAACCTATGGGCTAGGAATCCCAAATCCTAAAGTAAGATTTGGTGCCTGCCCCATTACTGGCTGGTTCTAGTCAGACTCTGGCTGGTGGACAATTTCAGGAGCCCCCCCCCCCAGAGTCAGTGTCACTGGGAAAGAACCTAGTTCCCCGTATCTCAATGCTCCCAATTGGCAAATGGCTAAGGTCCCCAAAGCCATGGAGAGCACACTGAGCAGTAGATATCCAGGGCACAAGCAACAATAGAAGTGTAAGGAATCACACAGCCCTTCGGCCAAACACCTTGTGCATGGATAGGCAGGTGTGCCCCTATTCTAGCACTGACACAAGCTATAACCCTGTGCTGTTAGAGGGCTGCACTTCAAGATTAACAATGCCATGGAACGTCTCACCTAGTTGTTGGTCGCTCATGATGTTTGACGGTATACTAGACCAACCCCCAAAATGTCCATAGGCAGGGGTCCCTATGCAATAACTGCACCAATTTAAGTTGCACACAGTTTTTCTGAATTTACCAAATCTACAAAATTCCCATTATGAACCTGGTGCAGACCAGGAAAAGAGCATTCTCAACATGGATGCACCTGGTTAACCAAAAATGGTTTAGCCAAAGAATAATGCAAGTGATACAACTGTTGTCTTGCCTTTGCAGAGAGAGAGCATGAGAGAAAGCGCATTCCAGTTGTGCTAGCTGCACGAACATCAACATCCATGCCTTGTTAAATAGAGGTGTGTTTGGGGTTAAGCTGAGGTTGAAAATTTTCAGTTGCAGTATTTATATATTTTTTGATTGTCATCTATTATAAAAATATATTTCCAGTCATCTTTGTTCTTGATGAAAGCATAGTACAGGTGTTTGTTAGAGAGAGAGAGAGCAAGAGAGAGACTCTCGTCTGCAGAGGCGTCCCACCTCATCTTGGTATAAACATGCCTGTTCCATGTGTGGTAATCCCTGGTCAGATTTCTCCTTCAGGCAGTGGTCTCCAGAACCTGCTTCTGCAAATGGCTTTGATGGCACGTTATACCCAGAAGAGCCTCCCCAAAAAAAAGGTTTTCCCAGACAAAGTTATGTGCCTGCTAAAGCTCCCTGTGGTAAAGCCACCCATTTAAAAAATCTCTGTCCCAAAGGGGCTTTTCTCTTGGAGAGGCTGCTGGGGTGATAAATCATTAGAACTGGTTTTATGGGCTGAGGAACTGGATTGTTTGCACAAAATACACGAGAGGTTTCAAGAAGCTGTATAGCAAGAGTAAGAGGCGTTCTGACAAAAACCCTGCTCTTGGCCCCATCCAGACTACACCTACTTTCCTGGAGCCTTGGGATCCAAAGGAACCACAGCTCAGGTGCAGCTTGGAATCACCTGGTCAGTGCATCCTGCCAACTCCCAGGTCCGGAATAGGCTTCTCAGAATGAAGACAAGCATGTTTCTTGCTATTTTTCTACAGTTTTACTTTGAAGGCAGTCTGGTTGTGGGCATAGGAGCCTCACGGCTTCAGCTTCAAGTAGTCCCAGAATGTAAATGTTACCCAGATTTTCCTTTGGGGGGGGGGGGGGGG
>NW_017729022.1:124886090-124908870 GCF_001723915.1 Gavialis gangeticus | reverse complement strand
TGGGGGGGGGGGGGGGGGAGAGGCATTGGGACTTTCTATCACTTCTCCAATGTGATCTTCAGCAAGGAGTGGTGGCAAGAAAAATGGTTTCCACTGACCTCCTCCACACCTCTTACACCTGAGAGGAGCTTTTCGTGGGTTTATCTGAAGAGAGAGTCAACAAGGTCATGATTTCGATCAGTGTTCAGCTTTGCTGAAGAAGCTGAGCAATCAACATACAGTTTGTTCCACTTCTGTTCTGGTGACCTGCACAGTGATGCCAAGCTTCCCCTACTGCAACTGGAGACTGGTGGGGCACTGGGGAAAGCACCAGGGAGGAGTGAAGCTGTCCTCTTCCTTGTCTTCCTTTTTGCACTGTCTGCCACCATCTCAGCTTACCATTTCACAATCCTGTAAAATTTTATACTTCGGGGCATGGAGGAGGGTAGAGAAATTGTGTGAGGCCAGCAGGTATTCCATCTATTGGAAGTGTAAGTTGACTTCTTAGGCATCAACATGTGGTTCTATCCCACCCTGCCCAAGTCCCTGAAAAAAAAACAGGTGGTGGGTCCTACTCCATGCTTTTTTTTTTGGTGATTATAGCATTAGGGTTGCATGAGGGTGTGCTAAAATAAAGTAGAGGTATTCGTGGGTTTTCAGGACCTGAGCAGGGTGAAACAGAAAAGTGCTTTGGTGCCTAAGACCACTTAAACACCTCATAGAAGGAGCAGAATCTGGTCCCTAATGTTTTGGCAGGAAACTTTAACAGACACCTTGGTAAGCTGTACTTGAGTTTAAACCAACTCTTGCCAGCACACATGCACACAAGGTAGAAATTCACATGAACATCAGCAAAGCCACAGTTGTTCCAAGCAGAGTACTTCATATTTTCACCTTATTCTAACAGATCTGATTGGTTATGCCAACAAGGTTGTCAGCTACTCCACTGGTATAGTGCAGCTGTGTAGCCTGACATACTGGTGTTCAGGAGTCATGCTGGGGGTGGGGAGGAACAGTCCAATAACCAACATGAAGTCAGTCTATAGTTTATTCAGGCATTTAGCTAGGTCCCCCCCGTCCCAAACTAACTTGTATCAGCTACACCAGTGGTGTTAGCTTACACCTGGGGCTCAGGGCCAGATCTGGGCTATGGGGCTCCATGAGTGCTGGATTGAGCCCAGGGTATGTGGGCGGCCACTGTGGTGGCAAGGGGGTCTGGCAAGCGGTCCAGGTGCACAGCAATGGTCCAGAGGTTGCAGCAATATCAAGCTTGGATCTGGCCTGCAGGCTGTAAGTTTGAAACCCTTGAATTACAACACCTATCCCAAGGCAATTTTTCTTTTTCAAAACAGGTGAAAGGAGCTCTGGGAATCCCTTGGGCTCTGCCAAATGAATTGCCTTGCTCACTTGTCTTGCCTCTCTCTGACTGTTGGCAGCATGGCACAGAGATTTCTGAGTCAGCTCCCTCCCCATCAGGTCAATTAGCTCACATGAACGCCATCATATTGCAGCCAGGCTAGCTTGCCCTGGAGTACGATTACATTCTGCTTTTGAAAGGCAGCAGAGAAACACGTGGGCATGCCCCCATTCCTCACTCATCCTTGCAAAAGGCTATCTGAACTACATCCTCATGTCCTCTGAGAGAAAGTAGGACATTCCAGGATGCTGCGGGCAGGGTGGTTGTTGACTGGGAGATTGCTGCAGGGCTCATTTCTCAGGAAGCCTCAAATTGCTTGATGATACTACTGAACTCAGAGCAAGAGAAACAGTGATCCCTTTTTAGAAACCAGAGCCTGCTGGAAGCAGCCAGAGCATGTGAATCGACCATCCCTTCTCTGTTGATTCTCAGGAAGCCAAACTTTTACACCAGGTCCCAGAACACCAGACTGGCTTATAGTTTTGACTATAGGTGATAAATTAAAAATGGGAAAGAAGGCAGCTGTCCCTGGGGAGGAGGGCTTTTGTTTCTGTTTCCTCTGTGCCACTGACCCCTGGGTAGGACAGCCCTAGCCACCAGGTGATCATGCCCCAGCAGAACTTCTTATGATCCAAGGTGGCTCTTTGGAGCTATTTAATCCAGAAGGACAAAAAGCAAGTGTTCCTCAAGAGAAGTCTGAGGGTTTGTTAAGGGCCTCTTAAAATGCATCTAGAAGAGCTTGTGGCTTAGTTGCATCTTTTAAAAGAGCCCTTAAGGTGCAGAATTCAGGTCTTTTCACCAGTGCAGTAACAGACATTCCTTGCTTTGGGCGTCCAGCGCACAAGACAGGGAGACAAACCCATTTGGCATTAAGAGGCAGTAAGGGAATTTGTGATTTTCCTGTGCTCTACTGCAGGAGTGGCCAACCTATGCCACAAGTGCCCCAGGGGGCCAGGGCAACATCTGTGTGGCACACAGCAGATCAGACAGGGACAGACCATACAGTTGCAGATAGGGCAGGAAGCAAAAAGCAGAGCAGCAAGTCAGCCAGGGAGCACAGGGCAGGGAGCAGAAAGCAGAGCAACAGCTCAGTTAAGGGAAAGGGATCACAGCGGCACTCGGAGAGGGAGTAGAGCTAGTTTATGGCATGCTCACCAAAATGTTTAGCCTCTACTACTGTAGAGAGTGCACCCACACTCCAGTAGGAGGCAGCTGAAATCTCCTCAAGTTAGGAACATTTCCCCTAGTGTGAAGGGATTAAGGCTTCAAACATTGCTGCACCATAAGCTGAAGAAATCAACACACAGGCCATTAGCTGAAAAAGTGATTAGTGATCTGATAGTTCTGTTTGGTGGGAACAGGAGGGAATACCTGGTTGACTGGTGTTAAAGGACCCAGATTTTGAGGAAGCACTGAGCATGCTTTACATGTCCTTTGAGGGCATCTCAGGCTGAGAACCTAAAATTACTTCAATAGATTACTCTCTTCCTTTCATGGTTGCAAGGGATCAAGATTATCTGAACTATATTGCTTTTACCTGTGTTTCTTGAGTTGAAGGTGCATTATTACATATCTACTGACTTGGGGGTAGTGGGGGGAATTATACACATAAGACACACAGAGAGGATGAGGCTGGGGCAGATCCAGAGCAGGTGTGGTGGCACAGCCCCCCTCCCCCCTGTGCCACACATGAACTCTTGGCATGGTGGGGGTGAAGAGGCAGGGTCCAGCTGTCTCTGAAGCTCAGGGAGTGAGTGCTACCACCATTGGTACTTTTCCCCTCCTTTTCCTTGCTGCTGAATTTGGCGGGGAGGGGGAAGAGTGAAGAGCAGCAGCACACATCTCCTGGGCTCTGGAGACTTGCAAAAGCAGGGGTTCTGGTCAGCTGGTGAACAAACTGTGCAGCCCAGCTAAAGTGTGTGTGTGTGGGGGGGCTGGTGTCACAGCCTCCTTGCTGCATTCCTAGATTTGCTACTGCATGGAGCACTGTACAAGAGAGGGCTCTGCTCAAAGGAACATTGATTCTAATGGGACAAACAATAAATCAAGCAGTGACAAGGAATGGGGAAACAGAATGCAGGAAAGCACCTCCATCCAGCCTAACTGCTGGTAATTATCAAAGAATGACTAATGGGAGGCTGAGGAATAGAGATGTAACAACCAGGGGCTGCACCCTGGGTGGCAGCAGTGGCAGGGACCAGGCCAGCTGTATTGGCTGGGCCAGCAGTGGCCGTGGCTGCTGTTCTTATTCTCTGGGGTAAGTTGGTACCTGGGGCTGGAGCCCTGGTCACCCACTGATGCTTACATTACAGCTAAGAAACGCTCAGATTCTGCAGATGGAAATCTAGAAAAGCCAACACAGCAATTGGACCATAACAGGGCCGGCAATTTATGTATTTTGTATGGGATTATTGTTATGCACTGGGGCCTGGGTGGTCTGGACTAGGTTAATGACAGGCAAAATACATCCAATACATATACACAAATGCAGGAAGCATGGGGAATAAAGAAGATGAGTTGGAAGCTGCAGCCTGTGAAAAGAACTGTGATCTGATTGGCATCACTGAGACGTGGTGGGACAGCTCTTATGGCTGGAATGTCAACATGGAGGGTTACACTCTGTGTTGGAAGGACAGGGTTGGGAGAAAAGGTGGTGGTGTTGCCTTGTATGTCTGAAATACACATGCTTGTTCCGGAGAAAGAAAACAGCAAAGTAGAATGCATTTGGGTGAAGAGGAAGGTGAAAGATGTGGCACTGATACAATGGTGGGGATTTATTACAGGCTACCTAATCAGAAGGAGAAGGTAGATGCGACACTCTTCAAGCAGGTGACAAATCTGTTCAAAAACTACGGGATGGTACTGATGGGAGACTTCAATTTTCTGGACACCTGCTGGAAGAACAATGCAGTCAAACGTAAAATGTCAAGCCGGTTCCTAACTTGTGTGAAGGACAACTTTCTTCTCCAGAAAGTGGAGGATACAACTAGGGGATCCTCTATCTTGGATCTTGTCCTGAACCAGCAGGGAAGAGCTGGTAGAGGGTGTGAAGGTGATGGGTAACTTGGGAGGAAGTGATCACGATACGATAGAATTCTAGATCCTGAGACAGAGAAAGCATGAGATTAGTAAAATTAGGATGCTAGATTTCAAAAAGTTGGATTTCATCTGACTCAAGGAGCTAATAGGCATGGTGTCATGGGAGGACAGATTGAGCTTCTAAGGGGCACAGTATTGGCAGCCCAACAAGAAACTGTCCTAACACGATGGAAGCACCTGACCAATGAGTTTAAGGACAACAAGAAGAGGTTCTATAAGTATTGTTGGCCGGAAAGAAAGGACCAAGAAAGCTGTGGGTCGTCTGTTAACAAGCCAGGGGGAACTCGTGACTGAAGATGCAGAGAACGGGGAACTACTTAACAGCTACTTTGCCTCAGTCTTCACAAATAAAGTAAGCTACAGCCAGACACCTAATATGGATTATCTGGTAAGGAAAGGGCAAGCTGAGGGAGGAGATTACAAGAGAGCTTTGGTTGGGTCTGAATGAATTCAAGTCAGCAGGGCTGGATGAGCTTCATCCCAGGATCTTGAAGTAACTTGCAGAGGAGATCTCAAAGCCCTTGGCAGTGATCTTTGTGAAGTTGAGGGAGACGGGCCAGCTACCAAAGGACTGGAAAAGGGCCAATGTACTGCCCCTTTTTAAAAAGGGCAAGAAGTAGGATCCAGGGAACTACAGACCAGTTAGCTTCACTTCAATATCTGGGAAGTTACTGGAGCATGTCCTAATGAAAGCCATTTGCAAGCATCTGAAGGAAGAAGTGTTGATTGCAAGTAGCCAGCATGGATTTATGAAAAAAAAAGCATGTCAGACAAACTTGATCTCCTTCTTTGACAAAGTAACTACTTGGATGGATGAAGAAGGAAATACTATGAATATAATATATTTGGACTTCAGCAAGGCTTTTGACAAGGTCCCACACGACCATCTCATAAACAAATTGGAGAAATGTGCTAGATAATACTACTACAAGGTGGATAGATACCTGCCTCAATAACTGCAAGCAAAGGATAATCATTAATGGGTCCATGCCAGAATGGCAGGAGGTTTTGAATCTGTCCTGGGACAAGTGCTGTTCAACGTGTTTATTAACCATTTAGATGCTGGCATAGAAAGCTTCTTGAGCAAGTTTGCAGATGACATGAAACAGGAAAGGATTGCGAACACATTGGAGGATGTGAGCGCAATTCAGAAAGTTCTCGACAGATTGGAAATCTGGGCTAGAGCTACAGGATGAAGTTCAATGCAGACAAATGCTAAGTGCTACTCCCTGGGAGTAATAATCAAAAACACAGACATAAAATAGGCAGGACTTGGCTGGCTGGCAGCACTATGGAAAAAGACTTGGGAGTCTTGGTAGACCACAGACTCAATATGTATCTTCAGTATGATGCAGCTGCTCAAAAGGTGAATGCAGTTTTGGGATGCATCAACAGGAACATTAGGTGCAAGACACAGGTGGTGATAGTGCCTCTCTACTTGGCACTGGTCAGGCCTCTTCTGGAGTACTGTGAACAGTTCTGGGCTTCACATTTTAAAAAGGATGAAAAGTTAGAGAGGGTCCAGAGGTAGTCAACAAAGATGATAAAGAGCTTGGGAAGCAAGCCATATGAGGTGAGTCTGAAGGAGTTAGGCACATTCAGCTCGTAGAAAGATGCTTAAGAGAGGATACAGTCTTCAAATACTTGAAGGGCTGCCATAAAGAAGAGGGAAAGCACCTGTCCTCTTTTACTGCAGAATGGAGGATGCAGCCCAATGGCAGGAAGCTGCAGCAAAGTAAGTTTATATTGGACAGCCAGAAAAACTTCTTCACTGTTAGAACAGCAAGGCAGTGCAATGGATTAGGCAGGGAAGTTTTGGACTCTCCATCACTGGAGGTTTTCAAGAAGAGGTTGGACAGCTACTGGCTGGGGATGATCTAGGTATAGATATGCTTAGGTTTTACCATGGCATTTCCCATGCTTCTGGGCATTGCTGGTTGCCCCAGACCTTTCCCTTATGTGTGAGAGCTGTTTTTAAGCCTTCTTAGGGGCATTGGGGGCTGACTACAGCCAAGGCTGGGGACTTTGACTGGGGTGTGCCAATGCTCCTGCTGGGACCAAACTCAGAGGTTTGTGGCTAGGGGATCTTGCCCTTCTGTTCAGGGTCAGACCCATCACTATATTTGGTGGCAGGAAGGAATTTTGCCCCATGGTCAGGTTGGTATGGACTGTTGGGGTTTATGCCTTCCTCTGCAGCTGGGGGCGTGGCCCTCTTCCCAGGACCTCTTGAGTGTATATTAACAACATTTTATACAAGCAACATATTGTTTGTTGGAGTTCTCCTGCCTTACCTGTGGTAGGTTAGGGTGTTAGGCCTGTGTTGTGTCAGGATGGACAGCAGTCTTGTGTAGAGTTTAGATTATTGTTTGCATCAGATGGTCTGGATAGAGACAATCCTGCTTTAGGCAGAGGGTTAGACTAGATGGCCTTTAGAGGTCCCTTCCAGCCCTACTTCTCTATGACGCTAGTGCTGGTGTGATCCAGAGTGGCTCCCCAGGGAGCTGGGGTCTGAATGGGTGTTGCATCAGAACTGGATTTGGAAGGGATAGCCAAAGTCAGAACAAGCTGGGGTCAGAAGCCAAAGCAGGAGACAAAGTAAGCTAAAGGTTAACTGGGATCAGAAGACAAAAGCCAGAGCCAACGGTCAAACCAGAATCACAACCAGGGAACCAGGATTAAGGAATACCAAGGGTCTTGTCAGAGCCAGGCATCAAACCACAAGACTAACAAGGAAGCACACAGAAGGTCGGGGCAAGGAGACTGTAAGCTGTGCCTGGCTTTGAAGAGCTGAAGCAGGTGAGGCCTGCTGCTTGTGGCTTCAGAGGATGGGCTGCGCTTATTGCCTCACTCAGCCCAGCTGGGACCAGGGGACCGCTCTGTGCTTGCTACAGGTGGTGCTTGTTTTGGGGATGACTTGCCTTAATCTCTTGATTGGGACTTGCTGCATCCAGGGTTGTGGCCTGGCCTCATTACAGTTATTTGTCTGGAATCCCCACACTGGTTTACAAGCACAAGTCTCCCACATTCATATGAAATGCTGTACAGCATGTGATTAACTGTGTGTTATTCATTTTTGTAGCAAAATGTAAGGGTGGGGGGGAGGGGGCACAGATGTCCTGTACCTTGAGACCAGTGTATACTGCAATTTCAGGGACTCTTCATTTTTGGTGTTGTGTTGTTGCAGCTCATGAATAGGACACATGAAGCAAACAAAGGCTTCTGTTATCTACTATCAAATTGCTTTGCTTACGACTTCAGTTTCATCCAATGAAAACAGACTTGGACACCCAAAACGCTGCCCCTACCTGATATGTGAAGTAACACACATTTTTTCATGACAGACACAGAGGCTCATACTCTCTCCACTTGGCCACAAATGGTGTGCCTTGGTACTGTAGGAAACTCTGAATCTTCAAAGTGCTGAACAAAATTCAACACAGGAGAAAAACAATCCCCAAACAGATGCATTACTGGGAAAGACCTTCAGACTCAGAAGTTGGACTGTTGCAAATACAGAGTTAGCGAGAGGTTGAAAGGTGCGAGCAGAGCCGACACAACATACTCATAGATTTAATGTTCATTTAATGAATGATAACTTAGTTAAGATAAGGTGGATGCTATTGGGGAGTATTTTAAACTCAAAGGCATAATGTGGCTAAGCAGTAGTATTTTTTCTTGATTTTTGGTGATATAGAAACATACCAAACTGACCAGCACAAAACATATGCCCATAAACTCCCTTGCACACATGGCTGGAAGGAAAAGCAGAATCCTATTTTTTTAAGGTTTGAGATTTTGATATTTGGTTCCAGGCTCGTATGTAAGTGGTGGGAAGGTCTCCTCAGATGAGTGCTTACAGGCCTAAGGTCACAGAGTTAGAACAAAAATTGCAGTAGCCAGGAGTGGTGTTATTGACCTTGGCTCAGTGATGTGAATTATGGCAACTGCATTACAATGCTACTATAGTAAAAGATGTATAATCCTGGTAAGAAGTGTCTGCAGTGATTGCCTCTGGGAAAGGCTTACAGTGTACAGCAGTAATAGTGTAATGGGGGAAGGAGGTGACTGGGGCAGCAACCCCAGGCACCTTTTTTGTGCATGTGGGAGAGAGGGTGGCACAAAAATAGCCATGACCACCATGGCAGCTGCTTGCATCACTGTAATTGGCAGCGTGGCAGCTGGTGTACCCCAGGCACTGCACAGTTGCCCTAAGTGCAGAGGCTCTGGTTTACAGAGTATCTAAGTGGGGCTCAGGAGTCCATGCTGGAGTTTTTGTGGCCAGACCCTGTTCACATTTTTGGCAGGAAATGAAGGAGAGAAGAGGACAAAGCTCCTTCTAGAGCATGCGAGGGAACATGGATGGGCTGGGTACAACTGCAATGCTCTTCTCATGTCCAGAAGAAATCTTAGCTGGATTATCCTGGGACTGTGAGGCTATTGGGAGTCAAGGGAATTCCTAGATGGACTGGAGGTGGGGTTACTGCACTCAGAGACTGTGGATTGTTAACACCAGCTTTTATTTGGCTTTATGTTCCTGTCACCCCAGTACATTCTCCTTTGGGTGCAGCATAAGCCTCTTGTGTTTGGGAGGCAGGGAAACCAATTTGTGAATCTTGCTGAGAGACTTTTGTCATGGAGGAGGCACTGTAGCACTGGGGGAAAAACCCTTATCAGAGGGCATTAGCAGCTGTAGCTTACCCTCAAAAGAGAAGTAGAGAAGACAACTCCCCTCTTCCTCAACGCCAGCAGGAGAGTTGCAGATTACCTAGCTGCAAGCTGCTGCCATTGCCATACAGTACAACGGCTCTAAAGGAGCTGAAGGGGGAATTCAAATCTCCCACCCAGTTTCAAGAACTCTTTTGCAAGCAGACTGATTTTCTCTCTCCCAAACGCTTCTCAAGACCTGTAGTTTGGTCACTGAAACACTGCATAGAATCAGCAGCTGGTCTACACTTCTAGTACTATACTCGAACCCTATGTCAGGGAAAGGCAAGATGCTGCTGACCTACAGGGACATACAGGGGTTACAAGGAATACTCAAAGTGGACACATTTGTGATTTGTCAGCCTCAGAAGGAGACTCAACCACATTTGCCACCTACTGCAGAAGATAATACAGGACACTGAGCTCATAAAGGGTTATATGAAATGGATGATTCATTGAAACCATCAGATTTTGGAACACACAAACCAGCTTGACTGCAAATTAATTTTCTGAAAGCAAATATTGGAGATGTGCTGCATTGTTACAGTGAAGAGTAGTATAGGAACCAGCCAGGGTTGGAATATTATGTGAAGGCCTTTTATGTTTACCTTGTCACCAGGCAATCCTGATGGAATGGGAACCGATATAGTTTTGATCAAACTGGGATTTTTGCAAATGGATCTCAAGGCTGATGTTTTTGTTTGACATGAAAACTGCTTAGTCTACTTAAATGCAATGGCTGATTGCACAAGAGCAAGGAAGAGAGAAACTCTAGGTTGTGTGTGTGTGTGTTTCTACACTGATACTTGATGTCATTCTGTTGAGATTCACCTTACAATGTCAAATCAGTTGTGTCAATTCACCCTGTTCTGGCACAAAATTTTTCATGTAACTCCACATACTGGCTTGTTCTAAACTCAACATATCTCATCCCAAGGAAAGCTTCCAAACTTAAGAGAAGAAAACAAAAGCATGCAAAACATTTCCTTATATGATTACAGTCTATACAAACTGTGAATATGGTGAGGATACCTGTTTTATCATAACTGCCTTTCCTAGGTGCCATGCCAACTGCACTAATATCATCTGCACAGATTAAAAGAAAGGTATTATCTTTTTTTTTAAAGGTAGCAAAAGTTACCCAGTTCACTGTGACAAATGAATTGCTTCTGAAAGGAGATGAAGGTATTGTATACTTTGAGGGCTTAGCTCTTATTTTGAACAATTTGTCAGGAATTTTCATCAACTAATTAAGTTTACTGTGGGACAAGAGCCAAGATGCAAGAATGCTCTGAAAACCATTTGGAAAAATGGAAAGTTAATTTCTGTTGAAATATGTAATGCACTGAAAAGAAATGCAATGAGAAAATTATTTGAAAAGATTGTATTGAATTATTTGCAAAAATGTCAATATCAAATTGTCTGCCTGAAACGCGCGGGATGTTGTAAATGAAGAAAAAATAACCATTGTGTTATGCTGTGCTGATGGCAAAGCTAATTATCCAGTCAGTCCAACCCAGTGACATCAAAGCTGATGATGTTACCCAAGAAATTTTGAGGACCTACAAGATCTGGATCTTGATCCTTAAAATACTTTATTTTCTCATTTTGATATTGCTAAAAATGTCTCTGGGTGCTTTTAGGAGAGAAATTAAACAGGCAAATATCTAGCATAAGCAGTCTGAATTACCAGATCCATCTGGTGTTTCCTCCTGTGCATGAGTAGTCAGTAGTGACAAAAATGTCCTCATATTAGAACTCTCTGTACAAATATTTTCCAAAGAGAGTGTGCTGTGCAAAGGCAAGCATCTGCAAAGACTCAAGATAGATAAAAGTTTCTGACTAGGACTGTTCTTTCCTCTAAGCACATGAACTTCTGAAATTGAATACAATTGCCCCTCTGTTCATGCAGTCTGTGCCCCTGTGTTGATGCCCTAGGTACCAGCCTGTCTGGCCCATTCTGATGCAAAATGAAATCAAAACCTTTTCTGCAGTGTCATTCTCTAAAATGGTTCTGATGATTTGGCATTTCCCAAAAGAATCCCTTTGTCAAAAAACTCCCGACCAGCACTTCTTGCATGCCTCCATGCTTTCACATGATCTGCCTCAGGCCCAGCTTGTAGGTGTGATCTGTTGCATGTGGAAAATTGCATATTGAAGCCAGAATTATTTTCTTGCTTCAGGTATAAATGGTGAGCGGACAGGATTCAGGATGAGGATGCCAACTTCCATCTTTTCATGTTATCATTTGTGCAGGATACTGTTTGACTCTTGGGGTTTCTATGTAGCTTAATAGTAGCTGTCAATACCTTGTTGGTGCACATACTTCTGGTGATAGACCAACCTCTTCATGTGAGAAGACGCAGTATGACATTCCCAACATGATTTAGGAGCAGCAGTGGGAATTTGGCCATAGGGATTGGAAAATTCTTTGAACATGAAACTGACCTCTCACAACCTTTTTATGGAGCCCCTTACAGAACACGTAGCGAGTTGTTCCAGGTGGCTTTATGATGCTGCTGTTGTCACTGGCACAGAATGAGCAGTACGTATGGACAAAAGGTAGGTAGCAGGTAAGACCCCATCAGCAGGTAGGGATCTCAAAGTACAGTACTAAAGGCCAGAACTTAGATCAGAATTCCCTTTCCTTCTTTTCAGGTGTGCTGTCATAACTAAGTTGATAGGGTAGATACGCACTTTATAGACTAACTAAATAAAGTATAGAGGTAGACAATACATAGCTAACTGGACTCTCTGCTTACTTTTCTCTGATAAAACACAGGCCTCCATCTTTCAAAGCACCATCTCGGTCTCCCAGGTAATACACACAGGTATAAAAAAAAAGGTGAGATTTTCACAAAAGTGCTCTGTGCTGGCCTGACTCTGCATCCAGCAAAGTCAGTAGGACCAATACATTGCATTTACATCCACTTTTTTGGCCCTTTGTTCTGCCAAAGGTACTTTAGCGGAACAAAATCCAGGCATCAGTGGTTGGCACTCTTGGGGGTGCCATACTTTTTAAATTTTAGTTCATGACTGTAGATATTACAGTGTTTTTCTTGTAGCTTGTAAAGAAACATCACACTTGGACTTTCTGCACATTCCATCCAGGCATCATAAAGCTTCACTTACACACAAATGCCTTAATACAGTTTTAAATAACTTTAATGAAACTTAGTTTACTGTACATCTTGGATAACAAAGAGTTCAGATTTGCATCATAAAAACTTGTGATATGTAAACCAGAAAGAAGGGCATTTCAAGCATGGCTTTTCACGTTACAGGTATTCTAATACAGGTAAGTACATTAAAACAGGACATTGTAAGACTGTAAGACCTGTTTTGTTTTGTTTAAAGCAATTCCATTACAGGCAACATGATCAATGTTTTGCTGAACATGTTTAACAGACATTAAGATGCTATCATCCCTCTAGATCCTGATTTTTCCATTATTGTTTAGCAGTGCAGCCAAGGCAAGATTAAAACCGTATAGGAGAGTGCCACACCCCCTATATGAACGCACTACAGAATACCTTAATCTCACAATCACTGGGCAAAATGCATTGATCAGTCAAGTGAGGTAAACTAGTATTGGAAGAGTTTTCAGCATGTGTCCTTTTGTTATGAAACTTCACATCAATATTATTATTTTTTAAAGTAAGCTCTCAGTCTACTGTTAACACATTTTTGTTTACAATGACTTTAGGAAAGGATTGCTTACTATTACTAAAAATGAGAAAACTACTTTGAATCTAGTATAATGCAAATATTCATGCTCCATCTGCTGCACAGTGCCCTTGGAATTTCAGTAGCTCAGTCCAACCTGGTAACTCTGTGTTACCTTTCTCCTCACATTGCAAAGGTGACTTGTTTTTCCTTAACTTAAGCAGAAAGAAAAACAATTAAAAGAAAGCAGAGGTTCCCTCCTCTCTCTAAACTGCCAGGCTTTGTGGCATTTTCAAGCTGAACATCAGCGGTGACTTGGATCTCTGAGAATTCACTGAGAAGCCAAGACGTGGCAGGGCAGGTCAATGACATAGTGTGGTCTCAGTTCAGGATGGTCTTTCACTGTTGAGGAAAGTCAGCATCTTACTGCTATTTTTCTAGAATTATTCACGCATCAATTACATTCATTTTAATTATAGTTCCAAAAAAAAAAAAAGGCAAGGAAATATCTGATGTCACTATCTGCTGGTTATTTCTATTCTCTTTAATTCATATTCCTGGTAAACCTAATGGGTCTGGTCTGTCATATATTTGGGGACATTCTTCTGGATTTGTTATGGTGGGTCATTTGGGCTCCAAGTCAGGAAATGCTTATGCACATATTGCATCAACCCTTGTTCAGGGAAGGACAGAATCTGATTAATTTTAAGTATTTACTTAAATCTTATTGTCTACAATGATCAAGTTAAGTCCACTTGACTTAGGTACTTAAGTCCACCCTTGTTCAGTAACCCAGGGGGCTTATAGGGTTACTATTCATCAAGAACTACAGGTCAGGAAGCACTATGGGCCTGATCCAAAACCCAAGCAAGCAAACAACACAATATCACATTGACTCATGTGAGCCTTGGGTTAGGCCACATGCCTGGTAATAAATGTTTGCAGGATCAGGCCCATGTATTGTTATGGGACTCAGTTATCATCTTTGCTATTTGGGCCATCTTTTAAGCAATAAGGATCGTGGTGTGGGGGCTTTTCTCTGGGAGTGCTGTAAATGGGAGAAGGTAATGGCCTGAAGCAGAGTTAAGGGACCCAGGGTGGTCATTAATCCACAGCATCAAACTTATTGCTATTTTTACACACTGAAAATGAAAAACAATCCCCTGGGTGTACAGATTTTTCCTGGCTCCAATAACAATGCAGATTTGTACAGAATGCACAATTAGTGCCCTGTAAATTAGCCAGACTGCAGCAGCACAACACTTCACATTACGGTAATCAGTCGTCTTGGAGATAGAACTGCTGCCCATCCGTGGACAAGCGCACCAGCCAATTTTTCAAGGCGCATGGCATTGTGCTGCAGAGTGTCTGCCATGGGAAGTGAATGGTTTACGCCTTTAAATTTGTCAAAGGGATTAGTTAACATCAACTCAGCAAGTGTCAGTATTGATGCTATATTGGAGACAAGGTATGCAAAAGGATGTGAGGCCATAACCTCCTGATGAACAGGATTTTAAGATGGGAATATTGACACAGCTCCTAACCAATGTAACAGTGTTGGGGCGCTTTTTAAAACATGACCATTGCAATGTATGGCCCTCACCGCAAGACAGTTAGCTTGTGAGTAACTGTGTTCAGCGGGACTGTACATTTGTGTGAGTCTTAATTGTGTGTTTGTGAGATTGGGGTTGAAAGGAATGTGCCCCCTCTATTGCTTGGCTAGATCATAGTGTTCCTAGGTGTCAGGTGCATACAAAGGAGGGGGAAAAGAAAGTCATGAGGGGCTAGATCTGCAAAGTGACCTTGGTGCTGTGATGCTCGGGAGTGCAATGCCCGACTTCGAGGGACCTGGCTCCCACCGTGGAATAATCCACAGCCCTAAGACAGGCTCAGAATGGGATTCACAAGAGTTAGCCCTAACTCTGTCTGCTACCTGTGCTAGTGACATGGAATATTGAAGAGAGTGGGGTGTTGGGCATTTCTTTCTGGGCTGCAGCAAGTCCTTTAGATGAGATTGGGACTCACAGCCTGGAATCCTCTCCTAGAGGCAGGTGCCTGTGTCATTCACTTCACAAAGAGCAGGGGTCACGCTCCTTGTCGAAAGTGGGAGATGGTGAAGCCTACCTCTTACAGAAGAAGCCAGTTGTTAGAGCACTCCTTCAGGATATGGGAGACCTGGATTCTAGGTCCTCCTCAGATAAGGGTGTGTAAATCCATTAGGCTAATCCTACATTTACAGGCTGCTCTGCTATGGAGACACTCTCCTTTCCTCCTGCTGAAACTGGGCCATGGGACAGCAAAGAATTCTAGATTAATGGGGCCAGAAAAAAAATACAAGGAGCCTGACTATAACCAGGGGTTACACAACTCTCTGGGGTGATGGGATACCTTTCTTCCAAGGACTGCTCATACATTTTATCCAATGCTCATTTAATGCAAACACAGGTGAGTTAAAAGGGGTTCCACATTAACCCTCAGTTTTGGGGTATCTGGTAACCATATTAAACCTTTTCTGAGTGCCCTGATTAACTGAGTTCTGTGGAGCTGCATACTGCTGTATATTCAACCTTTCAATCCGTGTCTGCAGGATAAGCTCATTCCCAGTTCACAAAATGATCCTCCAAAGGACTATTATTCAAGGCAAAGATTTCTTAAAGATGGGGTCAGAAGTTAACTTCCCAAATACTTATTATGTCGGACCCTATATCAGCCTGGCTTGGCACCCAGGGGCTTTTACAGACTTCATTGAGGGTGTCTGGAGGCTCAGCATTTGAAAACCTGGTCACTGATTTCAGAGCTTCCCATTATTCCCCCCATTCTTGTCAAATTCTCTGCCCAGACAGCAGGGTGTTTTTTTCAAAACTGAATCAAAGGGTCTTTGCCAACCCCTTAGTTTCACTGTTAATAGAAACAGGCACACATAACCTCTTCTTGACACTTCCTACAAATTGCCTCACTCATGCAAATTTTACAAACTAAATAACTGAGGAATTTACTTCATACTGTGTAGGATTAAGCCTCTATTTCCAAATAAAAAAATGATCTAAAGGCAATTTGAGAGACAAACTCTGCTTCCACCTCATTCCCCTACCAAGACAGACACCACAGGGTTCCCTTTCCTACCAAACAAATGGAACCGTATCGTTCCCATTAGTATAAAATGGAGTTATCTTATAACTGCTCCTGATACTACAACGGCTGAGAGAACAGACTCCCCCACCTCATTTTCTCAAATAATCTCTCCATAGAGTAGAAAATCACCATTAGAAACATATCATTTTTAATGTGCATGTAAACTGCTCTGCAATAAAGTGTTATGAGGCTTAGAACAGGAGGAACTCTCATCAAGCGTTTCTTGCAATGAATAGCATATAAATAATGCCTTTTGGGGTTTAGCCATGGTCTGTAATTATTATTAGCAAAATGCTGCAAAAACCTCTTCAGAGGAAGCTGGAGATAATACTATTGTTGCACAGACTCTGCTGGTTCAAACTGTGCCAGAGGCTATTGCAGAGCATACTCGCCAGGCTGAATGCAGTGGGAGTGCTCTCACAAGGGGCCCTCGTCTGCACTTATCCAAAGGGCCATTTCTTTGAAAATATTGATCAAATGTACTTACTCCTGTCATCTGAGCAGTCCTAAGTATGATCCAGAGAGAGGAGCCTGGCAGCAGTCCTGGCTTTCAGTTCAGCTGTCAAGGGCCTGTTAGAGGAACAAGGTTTATAGACTGGGGAGGGCTAGAAACTAGAAAGGAGAATTTTGGGGGCAGAATTGGCTACACGTATCCAAGAATGCTGCCAGGCCTATGATAAAAGGATGTAACTTTTCAAGGAAGAATCAGTCTGGTTCCTCTAAGTAACCTCTGTAGCTCAGTTTAGAGCTGCTTCTCAGCCACGTGTGTCCTAACATCCGTAGCTGGATGTTCTGCAGAAAGGCAATCTATGAGCTAAGAGCAGTGGAGGTGGCGGTGGGGGGTGGAAATGGGCTTTGCTAACTAGGGGAGCAGACTAAATTTGGGACAATTTTAAAATTCTCATATAAAACATTATTAGCTGATAATAAGGGGCCTGATTCTATATAACGTTTTTGCTCCTATGAGCAATTCTTGTAAAATCACACAAGCTAAATCCATTCTTCTAGGGGAGTTGGCCAAGCTGCTGGCAGGGCCTGGGAGCAGTGCCTACACTACTGTATAGGAATTCTTGTTCCCTGCCCAGGAGTGATAGAGAAGGCAGAACTCCTTGCACTCTCACCCCTTGGGCATCAGCACTTTAGTTTGGGCACAACCTCACCCTTAGAAGAGGAAAGCATGAACCAGCATGAGCTGTAGCTCATGACACTGGCCAGAAGTCAGTTAAAGATGGAGCAATGTCGTTTCTGAAATTCCAGCATTTCACTTTTGAGAGGATGATGTAATCGGGAAGACTATTTGGTATATGGCATAGCCAAGGCATTTCTGTTTCAGCTCTGCTTGTGGTCAGCTCCACAGACTTTACATGACAGACAAGCCCAACACGAGAACATAGAAACATGTAAGGCTTTTACAGCATTCTTTCAGGAGCCCTGGCTCCATAACAGAAGCAAAACCACTGTAATGTGGAAATGCCTATGCAGCCTATTAGGAAAACAGGTTGCCTTACTTAGAGATTGGGAATGCTGTTTCATATAGTTCCCAGAGGCATTTACAATGACTTACATTTTTCCTTTTTTACTAGTGCAAAGGGGTAGAAAAATTGCCCCTTTGCTATGAAGAACACAGCATATTTTTTGTCAAAGAGAAAAATGTGACCTTACCCCTTTTTATCAGTGGACAGAACGTGCATATTAAAAAAACCATGTAAACAGCAAAATACATTTACATTGTCTAACTATACTTTTACTTTGGGAATGGTCTCTGTAAAATATTTATAAGCCCTGTTCTTGTAAATTATCTTATGGACTCCTGAATATGAAAACACCTTTGCCAAACTTGTAATATAGTAATTATTTACTTGAATCACAGCAGCGAAAACATTTATGGGAGTAATTTTTCTCCAGCTATAAGTACAACAACTAAGGTAAGAACTAAGGCTGATGACAGATGTTCCTTTAAAGGCATGACAGGATCTGATCCACAAGCCCAAAAATTGTATCTCCTGCCATGTTACATGTGCATGGCAGGAGGCATGATTTTGGGATCAGGGATCAGACACCAAGTGGGCCCTACTTACTAGTACAGGGGGAGCCTGGGATCCTTAACACTGGGGCACCTTCTGAACTGGCAAATATGCCTGACAATCAGCTGATTGTTGGCTGGGTCTCGAGCCCCACTAGGCCAGTTTGAGCCCCTAAAGCTAACTCCTGATCAGCAGATCAGGGGACAACAGGGACAGCACCAGGGCCCATCTGAGTCCTGGCATTGTCTCCATGCTGATCCTGATCAGCTGGTTAGGGACTGGCTGGGACTGCACGTTTGAGCCCTGGTGCAGTCCATCTGGCCACACGTTCACTCTAAGACACAACTGAAACCAGCCACAAAATTATTATACCTTTTTTATGTAATAATTTTGTGACTGGTTTTACTTTTTGTTGTGCAATTAGCTGCTTAAATGTGTGGCCAGGTTACAATTTAAGATATGATAAGCTGGTTAATCGCATCTTCAGGGTAACACCTGCTCGGGGGGTAAGCAAGCAAAAGAGAACTGGAATGAGGAGAAGTTTCAAGAAAAGAATAACAGAGTCTGGCCAAAAGACACCGAAAAGTACATCCCTTCTTTCTGATTTCATCAAGAAGTCCCTTCTCCTCAGAGCTTTACAAAATATTGTAGATGCTGCTGTTATTGTCATTATTGTTCATCCAATAGTCACTGAATGGAAGGCTTAAGTGAAGCACTCCCCATGCCTTCAAGCAGTGAAGATGTGCTGGAGATTTCTTTTTAGTAGTGAAATTAATCTATTTGTAACAATAAAAATGCTAGGAAAGCCTACAGAGTTACGGCTACTGTTACAACAAGCAGCAATTGCCTCAAGATGAAGTCTTATTTTGTTTAACTATGCTAAATGGAATCTGCGTTGGGCAAGCATGTTGTTGGGTAGCCAACAAGTTTTCAATAGCAGAAGTACAAATCATCTCCCCCTCATCAAAAACAAGCTGCTTCATTAAAGCATAGCATACTCTGGAACAACCAGGGCCTGGTCATCCCATCAGGTGACCTTAATGGGAACTGTGTGCAGGGTGACAGAATAGGATAAGCAAAGGATTTTATATTCCTCAGGAAGGGAGAACCTCTCCTCCCACAGCTTATTGTACACCTACATGTCAGCTGCATTCTCTGTTACACCTAGGTTACATGAACACCAAATCAGCCCAAATTAAGTTGTTTTAGCCAAAGACACCCCAAAACTGCACTTCACCATGGAAGTCTCTACTCACATTTGCCCAGTGATTTCCATGAAATTTACACTTACTTACACCAATTCTGAATTTTGCCCAGTATTTTGTTTTTTAGACAGAATATAACTGCTCAAAAGTGGTGCGAACAACTAACACTGTACAAAATAAATCCTCATCCGATGCAGTTAAGTCTGCATTTATTATTTGGATAACAAGAAATAAAGTCTAGTGCCAGTGTCAGCATCCCTGTTTCACCCTGGCAGTTAAATAAAAGATCAGAGAGAAGCTGTTTGCACCTGAGAGACATTTTCTTTATGTTCTGTATATTTTATAAAAAATTATGCTGTGAATTGGTTAACTGGTTTCTGAGGCATTAAGGAAAAATATGTTTATTGCTTTATGTTACAAAACTCCACTAGGACTTCGACAATTCATTTTTTGATATGTTTAGTGCCAACGAAATAATTTTGTAGCTGAACTTTCATTCTTTCTATTAGAGATGTGCGTAAGCTTAGAAGGAAAGTTTCCACATTATTCAGAAAAATGCCCTTTGAACTATTTCAGCCAGCTTATATTTGACATTTTATTGGATAACTAAGAACAGCCATGTTCTTCTACCCAACAATCATTACTATGAGAACACATTTTATAATGAAATACACAACTTTTCTAATTGACTTTATAGACACACTATCAGGAAGAAGCAAAAAACATAGTTTAAAACAGAAAGTGAAATGAAAACCAGACATTTTAGCGATTTAACAGTGCTCTGTCCCAGCAGGCATTTACTGCATTTACCTGTGAACTGTAAATGCCAGCTCATGTGGACAGCATACTACCATTATGAGTAATAATTTCTACTTTCTAGTTTGGATAATGAATGGGTCCAATTACAAAATTTATCCTCATCCTGATAAACGGGCTACTGCTAGAACCAAATAAACTAATACATAAACCCAATAACAAAATGCCAAACTATAACTTAATAGTACTGTAAATATTTATCAAATAGTATTCCATATTTACAGAGAATTAACGCAGATCACTGTAGACATGAAAGTAGATAGACATTCACTTAACCTATACAGAGAAACTGAGTGCAACAAAAAATATCTGCCCAATGGTGCAGTTAGCTTCACTTAAAAGTCCCCTTCGGTTGAGATAAATCACATTAGGTTTAAATGGGCTAAAGAACATCATGAACATAAATTCAACAAATAGAAACAACGTCAGCTAGACCTGAGGAGGATTAGGAAGGTTAGAGGTGTGAGATCTGAAACTCCAGCAGCAGAGGTACCACCAACACTAACATCCAAGATTCAAAGACCAAAGGCTAAGGTGATTTTAGCTGTCTGACAATTGCCTCTTTCTCCCTTAGTGCCCAATCGTCCTGTAAAAGGCTAGGAAATTCACTGCTGGAACTCCACTGCTCCAGACCCTGTTGTTCTCAGGTATTGCAGCATTTACATGGGTGATTGATGTAAATCACTGTAATTCATCTTGCAGGCTGTTGCAAGATGAAGACAAAATTCGATGACAGAATTTCTACCATCAATTTTAATTTTCTCACTTGTATTAAGTGTTCGAAGTGATTACAGTTCTTGCCTTTTACTTCCTTTACTTTTGTGGTAAAGTTACATTTTTTAAAGTACAAAAAGTTTCCCTTAGCTTTTCAACCCCAGTACTTACTGAGATCGTAATAAGTTGGTTTTGTGTTTAAAATATTTGTATATTGTGCTGATCAGTAAAAGAAGACAATGTCATGCGCCCTTGAAAGCTTTCAAGTTTATTATATTTAGGTCTGATTAGGGGTACTTCAATTAGCAGATTACTGTCCTGCTGGTGCAACAGCTCAATGTGACTACCTAAGATGTGTACTGGCTCCTAGTTATGCAAGCCAGGGTGACACAAAATTATTACTAATGTGCAATATCTGCATTTCTAAATTAAATAATTTGGTCATTTTTATTTTTTTACCTAGACTGAAAAAGTGATCACAATCCATGATGCATCAATCACATGCAGCATTCCATATGACAAAATAACTCCAAATCCAAGCACAGTCCTAACAGGATTTCAATCATGAAATAACCAGAGATGTAAACTAAGTGGCTGGAGCTGAACTGGACATGTTAACAACTAACCTGCATTACACTGTGTGGCTATTTGACAACAGATGCTGAGACCATCAGACTGCAGACCTTTAAATACAGCAACACTGGCATGTGGCGATCATAGCAGGAATACTAAGAGAGAAAATGCAAGGGGTCTTAATTCCATTTCCTGGTATGCTGGGTTGAGACACAAGCCTGCGAGACCTGGAGCATCCTTCATTTCAAGCCTTTATATGATGCATGAGAATATGCCCTCCTGCATAACATGGCAAGATTAAGCAAAGTGATTTTAATCCAGGGCATGGTGTTTTATGCAATTGGCAGTAGCTTTCCAGATTGCAGGTAAATTACTTAGCAACACTCATTTGATACTTATGCATTTTTAGCTACATGCACAAAAACTGCACTGAGTGAGCAGTTCAAAACAGAACAGCAATGGGCACTTGAAGACATTGATAAGCACCCAGGTTGGTCACCCATACTTATAAAAAGAAAAGCATCCATCAGATGGTAAATCAAATGAAACTTGATTTCCATTTAGACAAAATTTGTTAATATACAAACAAGGGTTAACTGGAATGTTTAAAATCAAGATGTGGAAAGTATATTAACTGGTTCTAACACTTGGTTTGCCTCCTCTCTGTGACATTTAAATTTGCACTTACCAAAACTCAGGGAAAATGAGTGAGTTATCTCATACCACTTAAAATGCCACACACACTGAGAGCTCCACATTTGTCTAAGTCATTTTTATGACAGCAAAAATCAAGTGAAATGCATGACGGGTAATTCAAGTGAAAGCTGTCCATCAATAATTTAAGTTTTGAAACATTAGAGAATTGAAATTTTATAGCAAAAATACTTCATTGTGTGCTTACCCAAAGTTACAAGTTCTATTGATATAGTAAATATTTTAATATATTTCAAGAATTTTGCTTTAAGTTCCCTTGACTGGACTTCCACTTCCAAAGTGCGTTAGTTTGAAGATTTGCTGAGAGCACTAGCAGAGCGACGAAGTTTCCCAGAGACTTTGTTTTTCGTGGCACGTGGTAGTGTTGGAGAGGTCTGCTCTGCTAATTCTATCCCTATGTTTACAGTGAGGTCAGCACTTGCACTTGTGGTGAGACAGCCTGAAAAAGAAAGTAGGTGGAGAAAAAGTGTCTTAGAACAAAAGGAATATGCATGTGTTCACATCAACAGAAACGCTTCATAGGATGCAAAATGGACACCATTCATCCTAGGTGCAGCTACATTGCATTTAACAGAGTTGTACGCAAATGAAGTTGGCCCTCAGCTGTAAGGAGACTGTGCTGCCAGTATGTGGTAAGAAGTCTGGATGCTGCCTGTTTCCAGAGAAAGTAAGGAAGGGCTCAGCTGTGCTGTGGACTAAGCACCCATGCAGGGGAGTAAGAAACTTCTTGATAGCCC
>NW_017729022.1:124877462-124886079 GCF_001723915.1 Gavialis gangeticus | reverse complement strand
AATGCAAACAAGGCAAAAGAAAAAAAAAGGAAGGAAGCCACCATGCAGGGGAGTAAGAAACTTCTTGATAGCCCCATACAGGCTACCCAGATCCAGAGGCCCAGTGGACAGGAGTAAGCTGATACTGCAGGTACCAGTTACTTCCCAACCTTAGAAGGGTAGAGGGAATGGAGCTGGTACTGCAGTTATTCCTTACCCCTCCTTGCAGTCATAGCAAGGATGAAAAAGAGGACTTGTGGCTCTCAGAAAGGTGTCTTAGGTCCCTTATCCTTCTGGGCCACTTTTGCATTGGTGTAGCTTATACCACATCCCTTCCTGGTGCAGGACTCTGCCTGAAGGCACCATTTAGCACAAAAAAAGCTCTCTCACTCATCTATTATTAAAAGTTGCCAGGTTTTGCGTATGTATTTGCAGTACTTAATCTCTGTTGTGGGGATTGAAAATCAGTTTCCTTAGAGTGAATATTTTTGATGAAATTATAATATCTCTTAGCCCTTGACTAACAAAGGGGGAGGGAGGGAGGGAAAGCAGCAATTCCACTGGGAAGGCAGTAAATGAAATCTCCATCATTTCTGTTGTATCGCAAAACACAGTTTAAGAACTTTATGCAAAGTTCGTCAAAATCCCCAGTGGCTACAGTCTAGTCCACATGTATTTACACACTGTTGTTTTACACTAAGTTATAACTCAATTATTCCCCAAAGGGGATTATGACTCGAGGTCAGAATGCAATGGTTTGTCAGGAGAACAGATGAGGATACAGCTATTAAAATCAAAAGTAAATGAATAAAATTAAAGTGTGTGTGTATGCAACTCTTGTCTTTCCCCAATGCAATTATAATCACGCTCTGAGGAATACAAAAATGCATGCTGCAACACAGCACCGTTGTTGCTACTGTGGTTTCGACTTGTCCCAAGACAGTTCTAAGTGTGAATGCCATTTCATCAGCTCTCTCCTGGTACTGTATTTTTAAACAATGTTACCAGTTCTCCCTGTAAATCCTCAATATAAATATTTTTATTAGACATGGGACTGAAGCAAAGCTTCATATCCAAACACCTCCAAAACTCTTGGGGATGGAGGAGGAAGATTCAGAATCCAAACTCTAGATCAACATTTTGGAGGTATCTCTTACGCTTACAAGTATTTGCAGGCAAGGTTCTTTGAGTAGATGTGATATCTTTTATTAGATCAACAGAGTAGTTGGAAAAAAGTTCTTAGCAAGCTTTTGGGTCCAGTCACCCTTCTTCAGGAGCATGAACTCTAAACTGGAGCTCATTTCACAGTGTGAACCCATTTCTGATTTAGTACCCTGCTATATCTTCCAATTGCTCCATTTTTTTTTTTGTGTCACGATAATATTTTGTATAGTTACACAAGTATACCTCCTGAATGACCCAAAAAGGTTGCAGATACCACAGACAAATGCCACTGTGGAAATGCAGATGTCTCTAGACTGGAGGCTAATAACCAACTAATTATACAACAGTGCAAGGAGGGGAAAATTTGTCTTGGACACAATTGGGTAGCCCTTAGGAAAACTGTTAGGAGATCTTTCATGTCCATAAGGCCCAGATGGGACATCTGCTTGTATGGTCTTAATGGAAAGGCTTGCATGTGGTAACTTGCATGGTAGTCAAATTTACCTTGGAAGGACGAATGACTAAGTTGACTCTGCTGGGATTTCAACACACCACTCCAGTGATGTTAGGTATTTCAAACCTGATACTTAAGGATAACTAGTTTCCTTCTCCCCTCCCTGCTTGTAATGACCATAAAACTAATGGGCCAAATTCCCTTGTATATTATGAATGCTCTGTAAAACTTGGGAGAGGTAAAGGAGCTGTATGTGCAGCTTACAGGGTGCTCTGCATTGCTGGAACTGCGCAAAGCAGGCGCTGCATACTACTGACTCTAGCCGTATACATTTTTAAAGTTTTTTCATCTGAATCCTTTTGTTCTGAGGTACGACAGAAGGGGCACAGTCTAAAGATTACAGCTGGCATTCTAACCATGGCCTCTTGGCTGTAATTCCTCACTGAAGGCTGTAGGACATTTTACACAAAGTAAATTTCTTAAAACTGTGACTTAGAAGTTGTCGTCTTACAAATCAACTCCATAAAAAAAAAATTAGCAACCAGCAGATTATCTGAGCAGGTTTGGAAATTCAGTACCACTGCTGTGCGCTAGCAGCCTGAAGTTATCTTAGTATTTCTCAGAACCAAAGTCTGGAAATTCAACAGGATCCATGGTCAGCATCTTTGCTTATTTCCTTTCTACAAAGTTTAAAGCACAGGCCTCATGATGAGAGTCAGGCTTGTGATAGCTAAATCCAACTTTTTTAATGAATTCACAGCATCATGTTAAAAAAAAACAACTGAAATGATGGGTCAATTACTATTAATATTAAGCATTTATTGCTCATTTGAAAGCCAGTGCACAAACCTGATATTTGTATGTCAGACAATACCTTCCACTTACCAGTTTTACATTTTAGATCAACTGACTAACAAGGGGTGGGGGTGGGGAAGCAGTTCCAAGACATTAAAAAGAAGAAGAAAAAAAAAGTGATTTAATATGCAAAGGCATTTTCTGTGAAAAAACTGCGGAGCTGTTAGTTTGGGATTAAAAGTGGAAAATTGCTGTGTTTTCCCTAGGAAAGAAAGTGGGGGAGGGAGGTCTTGTATTTTACATTCCAGCAGCTAAGCAGAATGGCAGATGGTCAAAATAATACAATTTTCGCCAAATGGGCAAGCTCAAGCAATATTCATGCAAGTACTTAACAATACAGCTCCCGCACATGTGAAAAGCAGTGCAGTTCAAACAGGCAAGAGTGTGTAAGAAGGCACAGCCACACCTAGGTGCTCACAATCACCCACAGCATTCCATTAGCCGCCGAGTTCGTGCATTCCATCAGTCACAACTTTCTTCTGGCAAGTCCTTAACTATGCAATCAACCTTGAAGCTCCCTCTAAACCAGCTTGATTGATAGGGAGACAGCAGCTGCAGAGTGAGCAAGTAATAACCACAAAAGATAAAGGCTTTCATACAAATATTATAATTCCACTTGCAAGCTGTCTGGCACGAACTCTAATTACTTGGCCTTCTTCTTGTAATGGAAGCTTGGAACTTTATTCAGATAATACACTCCAGCCCCCTTAACTATTCATCACTACAGGGAAAAGAAACGGGACAATACATACACATACATATGTAACCGTAAAATAAACAACCAGTTACCAGAAAGGTTACAATGCTTGGGAGCGATTTCAGGATTTCTGACGGGCACACACAGAGATAGATCTAAATCTGTACGTTATGTGACCTTTTTAGAGAGTTAGTTATAACATTTATAAATCATCAAAACAATAAGGAAGAGCTGGGTAATGTCTTACTTGGTAATGAATGTTAGCTGCTGGTGAAAAAAAAATGACTCTTTTGTCACAGGGAGTCTTTTGGCTTTCTAAAATACGCCATTCAAACATAGGCTAAGCCTGAAGTAATCATTTCGCAGAATGGAAAAGAAGCAAAATAAATAAATAAGGCAACGCAGGGGAGATGAGATGACATGGTTCTCAATAACCAGCCATCAAGCTGCTCAGCTTCTAGTTTGGCAAGTTATTATTTAAAGTTTCTTGCGTTGCATCCATCTGTGAACTGGGCCTCAAGGAGTTAATGTTGTGCTTCAAGTGCTCTGTGCCTAAGCCCAGCCTACCACTGAGTGTATCCAGCCAGCATGCTGCTGTCAGGCTGCTTCCTTCCATTCGATCAGCACACTGGAAATTGCCCAGACAAACAAGCAGAACCAAGGAGTCTGCAAAGGTCACACCTGGCGTGTGGCCGGCCGGCCTGCTCTTCGGGTCCTAAACCGCACCCCCAGTCTCCAGGTTCAGGGCACTCTGTGTTTCCCCTCCTTTGTTTCCTTTTCCTCCCCCAGCTGTTCCATTCAGAGGCCCAAGCTCAGCAATCTGCCCTCCCTAGAAAGGGAGGCCCTTATTAAGCTGAGCTAACTCAAAGGGCCAGCACAGCACGTGCCGCTCCTTATCGGCCCCATCTCAAGATCCTATTCCATGGTGCTTAGGCAACAAAAAAGTAAATGGACTTAACTCCCATTGGCTCCCCTGCAGCAATGCAGACAAAAGTGCAAGGCAACAAAGACATTTTCCACTATGGCAGGTGTTGGTGTCAGATTCCGCCTGAAGCAAACAGGAGCAGAAGAAAGAACAAGTATGTGCGCTTCTCAGACATGCAGGGGCAGGGAGGCACTAGCAGGGTAAAGCAGCAGGGCTCTTAGTGCCACAGCCGAGTCAGGTGGGCACAGGCAAGGCCACTTGCCTCCAGCACAGAGCTTGTAATTCATGTTTGGTCGAGTGAAAGAGGCTGGGGATGAAGGCAACAGGGACAGAAGTGCGAGACAGAGACCCCAAGACCAGGAGCTGTTTCAGTTTGATAGCAGCAACAGAAGAGAGATGGTTAGTAAGTCTAGCAATGATGCCAGCCATGCAGCCTGCAAACTCTTACCTTTCTCAATTACCGTACTGAGAGCTTTACATATTCTAATCTAAAGGGAAAGAACACAAAATCATATCAATACAGGAACAGCACACCCGCTGCTCTGGTGTGAGGCATATGCATGAGGCTTACACACACTACTCCTGTTCAGGGGAGCAGCAGCTAAACCGAGTGTTCAGTGAGTAACTTGAAGGCATCATTTGTCAATGGAAAACACGGATACTGTTTACAGCTTGCACTGGGACCATTTGGGAGTGAGGGGGATAAGTGTGTAAGCGCAGATCTATGTTTTTCTCCAGAGCTTGTTGAAAAGGGTACAAAGGGGAAAATGTTGATGAATAACTAGAAAAAGAAATCATTTCCTTCCAACTTTAGCAACTATAAGGACGTTACTATGAAATTATAGACATTGTGCTGTTCCAGAATTGCATTCATACATCCAATGTATGTAGGGGTTGTAGAATTTCCAGCAGCTGTAAACTTTGAACCTTCAGGAAGTCTTACACAGCAATTACCTAGAAGCTAAGAGAAAAATCACAAAGTGGATAATATATAAGTTTATGTTATATGGGTTTTATAATACGGAAACCCTCTTGAGCCAGGGGGAAAAAAACCCATGTACAACTGCGTGCCTCTGTGTTCCCAACATTTCTACAATCTCGTGGACAAACAAAGTATTTGCATGAACAAATGATCTTTCAGACATCTCAGGCGTCATTTACATATGCAAATACTTGGTGTGTGTACGATTATGGAATATATATTGTGCTACCGAACACACTTTTTGTCAAGGGAGCTCAGGCTTTAAAGATCTGTTACATGTTGTCTAGAAGGGGATTACAATGTGTAGTTTGTCATTAAAAGGGAACTACATTTCTCAAGAATGGTTTATGATTCATGAAAAGTTAAGGGGACGAAGTCAACTTGAACTTTATAAAATCTATTTAAAAAAAAAATCTCCTCTAAGTTTCTGGAAGAGGTCCCTTTAAACAGCATAGAGATTCCCCTTTCTCTCCCACCAATATAGAATTTTCTTCTCTTCCTGATAACTTCTAAGGCAGTTTCCAGCAGGGGAAGATGAGCAGTCCTGAAAGCAATGCCATTAAATATACTTAGTCCCATCCCTGTTCATCCCCCCCACCTCCATCGTTCTGTGTTTGTGTTACTGGCTGCCACAGTAGCAGCTTTGCTGCTGCTATTGAAATAGCCACTTGTATTGCTGCAGAAGAACATATAATCAGAGCTGTCCTGGAGCAAGTGCATGAGGCTGATGTCATGCCACCAGCGAATGTGCCTGGAAGTACAACTCTTCACCAAAACATTAAAACCGACTAGACCGGCAGGCACGCCGAAGGCACCAAGTAAACCAAGTACAAGATTTTATTTTAATCTCTCTCCACAACAGTAAATTTTAGGTGTTATTTACAAACACAGAAAGCATGCAATTTTTACTGGGAATGGGGTTTTCCAGATCACAGTGCGCTTTTCATAGTATCTAGTTATAGTTCACATGAGTGTGGTGTGCATCAGCTTGGAGAACTGGACAAGACACGCACATTCAGGCATTTGGTGTTTTCAACTGTCACAAATTTTCCTGAAAATCCCAGTTTCAAGAATCATGTTATTAGGTGAAAAATTCAACTTTCTGGTTAAAACAAAAAATCAAGCTCTCATTGCTGAGGAAAGCTTAAATGGCTTAAAAGGCTCAACAATTGGAAAATAATACCACTTTTTTTATTTTAAGCCTCATGCCTTTTAAGCCAATCTCTAGATTTTTGGGGGCTAGGGTTATCAATATAAGGAATTACTTCATTACTGTTATATCTTAAGAGGAAGGTATCTAGGAAGCATACAAATAAAGCATGCTGCTTAAAGTGAGGAAATTCCAATCCAAGCAAAATCTCTGTACTATTAAAGAAAAAGCTGTGGGGTATGTACTGCGCTTGGTAAATGAGTGTTATTTTACCCCTTAAAATCCCACAGACAGTAAAATTCATGGCCAACAAAATTTGGAGAATGGCAGGTGAATGTATACAGTGGAGATTCAAGCCTGATCAAGTGCTTAGGCAGCAAACAACTCTCCATGCTCATTTAAAAAAAATGGCTTCAAACCTCATGGTTGTGAAGCAAATTTTCAAAAGACACACTGTGTAACAGATGCAGCAATATCTGCTTAAGTATGCGGAGAGCCTGAAACAACAGCTTCTTCGTGTTAAGCATTGCAAAGGCTGAAACTTGCTGCTCTGGGGTCATGCACGTCCATCCTACCCCACAGAGTGACCTGAGGTGGTGCTGGCCAGGGTCCACCACAGACTCCTGAATAGGTGAGGCCGATTCCTCCTCCTCAGCATGCCTCAACACATGGAGAAGTGATGTGAGGCAGCACTAGGTTTTACCCAAAGGAATGGCAATCGATTCCTCACCAGATAGCTTATTGGGTAGCCCCTGCCCTATTACTCCAAGCCTGGACGGGGACTGGATGCATTGCAATGAAAGATTTATTTAGGGATGATCCTGGGGTCCCTAATTGTCAAAGTTTGTCAACACCCACATTGACTTAACATCTGTAGAAAATGTTTAGTTAGATGCAATTCTCAATTAACACCGGAGTCTTGGTTTGAAACTTGACCACAACATTTTCTTTTCCTTCTTTTGTGCGATTCCAGGGATAAAAGAATTTATCTTACATCAGTATCACGTGTTCATTTCTGTTAATGTTCCTTTTCCCAAATATTTTTATATGTACATATGCATATATACACTCATACACACACACATCTATATGTACATCCATCTCTCTCTTACATACACACATATATTGTGTATATATAGGTGTGTGTGTGTGTGTGTGTATAGGTAGAGAGATAGATATGTAGATATATATGTTTATGTATGGATAGACACACACACAGCAAACACATGCTTGAACTGAAACATGTTATTCTGTCATTCTAGAGATCAATACCTAAACCCAAGTACAAACATGGTCACCGAGTAAGGAGGCCTCTAACATAATACACATGGACTTCAAATTTACCTCAAACCTTACTTGCTTGACATTGAAAATCTTAGTTTTAAAACATTAAATGCTAAAATAATTGAAAATATATTTCTTTAAAGACAGAGACAGTTTTTTCTGGTAAAGTGCAGTCAGTCATTCTCATGTATTTAAGTGTAGAAAGAAGCAAGGTTCATGCTCTACCGCATGGATATTATGTTCTGTATGCTTGTCCTTTGTTGCTGAGGATGGTCAAAGTGGGGCTCTATTTGTGTCCAAGCAAGAAGAAAAAGAACCACTGCATCTCATATTAGCCCCTCTAATCCTCCTGGTCAGCCTCCTCATCTCGTATTAGCCCCATCACTCCTCCTGGTCAGCCTCCTCTCCTTATCTGTCCCGTGTGGTATTTATATTGCTTCTTTTACTGTAGCATCCTAGTGCCTCACAATCCAAAGAACCTTGTCTCTCAGTCTTCAGTGCACTTATCTTTTCAACAAGGTGGTGAAGAAGGAGAGGGCTGTTTTATTGGTGGGGAGTACAGACAAGTGACAAAGTGACCTGGCTAAGGCCACCCAGAAAATGCACAGGAGAGTGAGAAACCGAAGCTGGGCCAGCATGCAAATACCTAGGCCAGGCTGCCTTATCTGTGTCCCTGTGAAGGCAGCCATCAGCACCATGGCACCTCACAGGGGTGTTCCAGGGATTCTCCAGGACAGGCTTTTTACCTCCCCTTCTACATGGTGAGGTTTTCTTGCCATCAGGGACATAATGAAATGGCTTTAACTCAAAACAATTCAAAACTCAGATGATCTACTAAAAAACGGGCAGAGCTTGAAAATCCAATGTGGCCAAGGAAGTGGCATGCATATCTTAAACTCTGCCGGGAGTCACATAGATGGATACCCAACAAATACAGACTCTTCTAGGACTTTTTTCCTTTAAGGTGTCTTGTGCCATTGCCTTGCTTCCTACATTATCTAGTTTTGCTGAACTTTCCAGGATCTTTTGACCTACATTACTCATCAGCAAACCAGACACCCCCCCCCCCCCCCAAAAAAATTCCCTCTGGGGCCCCGGGGGGGAGAAAAGCCCTCCAAGAAGTTGGC
>NW_017729022.1:124868756-124877452 GCF_001723915.1 Gavialis gangeticus | reverse complement strand
CCCCCCCCCCCCCCCAAAGTAATGTCCTCTGGTGTCCCTGGAGGGAGAAAAGCTCTCTCAGTAGCTTGGCCAAATAGTTCAGTTTTTTGTTTTGAAAAAAATACCTTTTAACAGCTCAATATTCCTTCCTAGATGCATCTGGAATGTAGTAGTGTCATATTATGACCCTTCAATTTAATTATCCAAGTAAGTATCCCTTATTCCAAAGGATTTGTGGCTTAATGACCACGTTTTTACATACTAATTGTCCATGTTGTAGATACTAATCTAAAGTTGGCACAGTTTCTACCTTCCATCTTGACCTAAAGGACAAGGCTCACAGAATTTTTATCTGCCCTTTACTATTACTTTCTAACTTATATCACATACAGATTGTTTACAGGATAATAGTAATTTGTCACAACCAGAAAGCAGTAATTTGTTAAAAAGTTGATATGCGTAGTAATAAATTTACCTAGGTTTAATTTGATGGTAGGACTGGAATAATGCAAAATGTACGTATAAAAATAAAGTGTACGTTATAAAAAATACAGGCTCATCTGATTATAGGGACTTCTGTGAGCGAATCTGAGATCTGGCCTGGTTACAGCAGAAAGGTTAAGGCTGGGCCTACTCTCCAAACTGCTGAGGGTGATAGCTATTTGGATCTCTCTCAATTTAATATTTTTTTTAAGCAAGCATGTGTTACATTTTAGCTGTCATTTGGAGATTTATTTGTTAAAACACCTGAACTGAAACAAGGAAGAATATTCATGAAAATGCTGCATGTGAAGGAGCGATTCACCATTCACCACCCAAAACAGACAGCTCTAGTGCAGCATATTTCTTTTGGCCAGGAAAACATGGAAGCTGCTCCACTGGAAAATATACAGAGGACAAACAAAAAAAATAATAAAAAAAGACAACCCTGCCTGCATTGGAGAGTCAAGCACAGTAGGACTCAGCTTCCAGTTTTAAGGTGTTTATACATGTGCTCCATGAGTGCTGGTGGTGGGGTGAGGGACGCTTTAATTAGAGTGGCTCTGAGAGCTGCTCTAATTAAAGCGTCCAGAACATCTCATGTATCAGCCTCCCTGTGCTTAAAAATGGTGGTGGGGGTGTTTTAACTAAAGCTCATTGAACAAGCTTTAGTTAAAGCACCCCACTCCCATTTTTAAGCACAGGGACACTGATACACAAGACACCGGAGCCTGCTAATTACAGTGCATCAAAGCAGCCTCGCTGCTCATGTATATGCACCCAAAGAGCTTAATGCAAAACTGACTGAAGTCAACTGGAATTTTTCCCTCAAGTTCAACTGGTTTTGAATCAGGCCCTTAATGAGTGGCTAGAGGAAGATTTAAAATGGCTGGAAAATGAGGTTGATGTCACAGTTATTTTGGTTTAGAAAAAGTTAAGCTCTTCAAGAAAACCCAAGACATCAGACACTAAGAGGAACCTGAAAATGTTTGCAGGGAAAGGCAGTCAATTAATTTTAGACTTTGTCCTGAGAAAAGCCAGGTACCCCCTGAATTCCACTAAAGGCAAGAGGTGGGTACTCAAAACCCATCAAAACAGGCCCTGACTTTGACGTTCCAGAATTTAGCATGAACAGTAATTGAGGCTGTAAACAGATGTTCCTCTTGTCAAGCCTGAAAATGTTTTATCGTGGCACAAAATGTGTGCGAACAGGCATCCTTTCCCCCTGTTGTGTCCCGAATGCCCCAAAATGTCTGTGTGACAGTTCCTGGTAACTGTCTGACTGCCCTGATGTGCAGGATGTCTGTTCGTGTCTGGTGCAATCACTGCATCTCCGGGCTGCCCACGCCTCCCAGCTGCCCTGGGCAGGAGATCCTGGGCATGAGTTCCATGCTGAAGAACAAGAGAACTCTATGGCTCCCTTCCATGGGGCTCCCCAGGTTGGAGCCCTGCACCTGTGACCATTGTCCCGCAGGATGAATCACTGAAGCCCTGGGAGCGGTAGGGGCCTGATCCTGTGAGACAACAGCCTCGGGTGATGTCTGTACCTGCCAATCAACTGGATGAGCTGTGCCGGTACACATCCTAGCACAGCTGATCCCACAACAATAACAACGCCTGTTTGCAGTCTGGGTGTCATGAAGTTAAAATTAAAACCGTTACAGCTTCAACCAGCCCTAAATTGCTTTAGCAATGGCTTGATAGCAAGCAGAGGTGCCACAAGACACCTCTGTGAATATAGTTCACAAGGGAACTATATTCTCTCTCCAGCGATATTTCTCCTTTAAACAAGGCTATATAATATAATATTGAATTGAAACTTAAAATGCCTAACCGACCTGCCCACTTCTTGGGGTGGCGTCAGGCATTGGGAATAACACTATTACACAGGGGTAGGGCGGAAGCTCATATGTGCCTGGCTAGCTGACATTTGTGAGCTAGGAAAGAAATTTTAAAGGGGCCATATTGCCTGAAGCCTTCTCACTAGCTGACAGCTCAAGCAGCTGGAGCTGTCAGCCAGGAAGAAGAGAGAGGCCCATCAAGTTAATATTTCTTCCCATACAAACACTGATTGCCAGGGAGGAAGCCCTCCTCTGCCATTGTCTCTTCCAGGGATCATGGAAGCAAGAGTTCCCCATGAGCCAATCATCTACTAGGAAAAAAGAAAGAAAAAGACCAGACTGAAAGTCTGATTCTTGTCCTCATATCCTGTCTGCTCGAGCCACAAACAATAGTTATATCAGTCCAGGTAGGATATTCTCCCTGCATCTAAGCAGCTCTTGTGGGACAAACACAAATTGCAAGCAGGCAGGAAGAACACTTGCCTTGTCCTCCAAAAAAAGCCCTGTAACTCCCAGCTACCCAATGTTTTATTTTCTTCCCTTTGTGCAGCAGGCTGACCTTTCCACATGATAGGTCAACCCTGCTTCATTGCCACAGTCTGCAGCCTTCTGGGCCTTGCAATTTTTCTGGAACAGATCTGTAAGAGCAAACAGGCCAAATTCTCAACTGGAAATCAGCATCAATATATTAAAATCTGTGAAGCCATGTCAAATTATACTGAGTGACACCATCTGAGAATCTGGCCCTTGTTATTCACGGCAGCTTTCTGACACTTATTTAATGGTAGAACATTTCTATTCCTCACAGGCACCGTTAGAATTTTACTACTTCACGACAGCATTTCTCTTCCCTTAAAAATATGTGAACCATCACACTGCCAACATATGCAACATTAAACACTTTAAAAGTGTTAAGGGACTGATTAAAAGCCACAAAACCAGGTGAATGGTGGGTTCAGGGTGGGATCACTTTCTTTCACATTCCATTATACATACCTATTGGTGGAGTCACAAAACTCGGGAGGCTATTTTATATATAACAAGAGCATTGAAATAAGGATAGCACAGCTGCCTGAAAGAAAGCCTTCGTTAATGGGATGGAAGTGGAAAAGGAGAAATGACTTTGCCCATGTGACCATGGCAGGTATTCATGTCTGAATGAGGTCTCTTCATTTCTATGCAGCTGATCCTTGGTTCTTCAGTGAGGTTATAATTCTGGTTATGATATCAGTCTTTTGTCATGGAAATGACCCATCTTACAAAGTCACCATTATGAAACTGGAAGATGGACCTGTGTTGCTGTGATATGTTGTTTGAACACAGTGATTCCACATTTACTAAAATGGGGTAAATTATGAGAGATTTGGAATGGATTTGGATTTATGTTTATGAATTTATTTGAAGGGTTTCCCTAGGTTGAACATGTAAATTTTGCTCCGTTCTGGAAAATGGGTTTTAGAAAGTTGTTTCAATACTCTTTGCTAAATCAGCTTGTTCCACAAATCTAATGAAAGAAAAGTTTGGTACCTCCTCATCCTCAGCTACCAGCCCACTCTGACTGACCTGCTGTGAACTTTCAGAGCAGATATTATGAAATACTCCCTGTCTGCTCGGGGGTTACCAAGCACCTGGAAACTAGAAAAGTTTAATTGTACTCAGACTCCAAACTAGATGGACTTACTGAGGTAAATGCTACTTCCTTGAGTTACAGCATGAGGCATCATAAGCATGAAACCTGTATCAAGGGAGCTCTGACATGCACGAGATAATGGTATGTTGAAGGAATGGCTGGAATGCTACGAGGTCACTCGGCAGATTCTCTCTCTGTCTAGAAGGCAGCTACATTATGACGAGATGAACTCCAATCCACATAGCAGTAACTACATGGGAAATGGTTTGCTCTTCCCAGAGACCAGGAAACAAAAGAAAGAGGGAATCTATGAAAGAATGAACCTATAACCCTAAGCAGTTTGTAGGTAAAATTTCAGGACCCTAATAACATCCAGGGAATATGAAACTTTTTCTCTATACAAAGTCAACTGAGGACAAAAATGAATGGAGCTCCATGGCAAGGTGACTATGGAACTCAGAAATAAAGTTTGGGAAAAAAAAGATGGAAAAAAATGACAGATGTTAGCATTTTTCTATCTTTATCTTTGTGCTGGATGGAGGAAGGTATTTAACATGCAGTATCATCAAAGGACTATAATAGAACTGGCAGTAAACGAGCTAGTTAGCAAACTGTGGTTTTGAAGACGACTCTTAAACCAGGAGCCACAAAGAATGTAGTACCTTAAAGAGTGAGTGTCAGTGACTTTACTAAGAACATAACTCTAGGGTCTAGATAAACTGCCATACCCTAAAAGATGAAGAACCTTTTGGGCAGTCTTCAAAAGTTATATTATGTTAGGTAAGACAGTATTGAAATCAGGTTTCTTATAGAACTTGGTGATAAATCTTTAGTATTTAAGTGAACTTAGGAAGCTTAAATCATAACATCTCTGGGCTTAGAGTTTTTTCTTTGAAGGTGATTGTTTACCACTAAAGGAAAAGACTTGGCAAACTGCTGAAGCAGGGGATTCTTGATATTTTTATCTTCCTCAGAAATAAGGGTCCTTCTAGGAATGTACTCTTGTTTTTCTCAGCCAGAAAGGAGAAATGCCCTGCAAGTGAAGTCCCAGTATCTATACTGCTGACTGCACAGGGAAAGGAAAGGAGACAGGCTGAGAGCCATGGGGCTCTTTAGCCTGGAAAAGTGCAGGCTCAGGGGTGATCTGATGGCCACCTATAAGTTTATCAGGGGTGACCACCAGTATCTGTGGGAATGTTCGTTCACCAGAGTGCCCCAAGGGATGACAAGGTCGAACAGTCATAAAGTACTGCGAGACCGTTTCAGGCTGGACATAAGGAAGAATTTCTTTACTGTCCGAGTCCCCAAGATCTGGAACAGCCTGCCATCGGAGGTGGTTCAAGCACCTACATTGAACACCTTCAAGAGCAAATTGGATGCTTATCTTGCTGGGATCCTATGACCCCAGCTGACTTCCTGCCCTGGCGGGGGGCTGGACGCGATGATCTTCCGAGGTCCCTTCCAGCCCTTATGTCTATGAAATCTATGAAATCTCTACTGGAGATCTGATGAGACCCTGCTCATAGACAGAGAGGGGTCTGGGCAGAAGGAGAAGCACACAAGGGCTATCAGGATCAGTACCAAGTCTACTCCATGTATGGAACACCTCCTGACCTGCTCTTGCAGAAGTTGCTGCCATCCTGAAACAAGGCATGTGATCCTTCTGAAAGGTACTGAAGAAACTGGTTAGGCAGGAAAGTTGCTAGCTCAGGAGCAATAAGTGCTATATAGTAGGGCTGTGTGGAGCTTCGGTCCCTGATTCAATTTGGTGGGGATTTGGCCCAATTCAGTGGCCAAATCTCTGAATCCAAATCAAAACAGGAGACACTTTAATTTCTCCAAACTGAATCAGAACCCTCCAAATTGATTCTGAGAAATTTGGAAAGATTTGATGATTTGGACATAGACACAGCTTTAAATGTTTTTTCTACATACCTCTAGGTACCAGGTGGCTTGTGAACGCTGCAATGGTAGGGCAGATGGAGTGTCCCACAGGAGCACAGGGGGATCCCCAGTGCGTTCGGCAGTAGACCCAAAAGTGGACCAGAAGCATTTCTAGTCTGCTTCTGGGTCTGCCAGGGAGCGTGCAGGGGGGACCCCCCCCTGGCTTGGTGACTGATGACTTCTGGGTTGGGGGGGGGGCACCTGGGGTCCCCCTGTGGCTGATTGCCAAGGTGGGGGTGGGGGAAAACGAACTTTCCGGCGGACCCAGAAGTGGACTGAAAGTACTTCCGGTTCACTTCTAGGTTTGCTGCCAAGCATGCAGGGGGCCCCCTGCGCTCCTGTGGGGCACTCCATCCATCCCAGCATTGCAGCGTTCATGAGCTGCACCTGGTACCTCGAGGTATGTAGAAAAAACATTTAAAGCTGCGTCTATGTCCGAATCACTGATTCTCTGAACCAGCATCAAATCTTCAGATTCAGTCAAATTGAATCGGGGACAGTGATCTGAATCAAAGAATCGAATCACTGTCCCCAATTTGGGCCAAATCTGAATAGAACACGGCCCATTTTGCACACCCCTATGATATAGTCTTTCATAGTTTCATAGATTAAGGGTCGGAAGGGACCTAGTAGATCTTCTAGCCCGACCCCATCTTTTACCCACTGACTGGCAGAATTATTGGAGCAAGTGAAGGAGAAGCTGCAGCAACCCAGTATCCTAATTGTTGAAAGAGCCCTCTTTTTGTTTCAAGGGTGTTGTTTTACTTTGAAGAAACCTGTTACTATTAGGAGGTTTTATTGCATTATGCTGATGACATAGTTTTATAATAGCTGATTCAGAAGAGAAGCTGCAAGGAGTTTTAGATAAAATTATTAGTGAAAATGAGAAGGGTTCAAGTATCAACTGTAGAAAAACACAATGCATGGGAATTACAAAGATGATCATGCCTATATGCAACATCAAAGTGGAAAAGGAACACATAAGGCAGGTCAATACATTTAACTACTTGAGAAGCTGGATAACATCAGATGGTAAATGTGATCCTGAAATAAAATGGACAATAGGGAGGGCAAAAGATGCATTTCTGAAAATGAAAAAGATATTGACAAGTAGGAAAATTTCTATGGGGACGAAGTTATGTGTTTTGGGTTGCTATGTTATACTGGTCCTCATATATGCATCAGAATGCTGGACAACATCGCCAAGTATGGAAAAGAGAATTGAGGCAAGTATGACGTGGTGCTTAAGGTGCACCTGAAGGTATGTTGGACAAGTCACACTTGAAAAGAAGATAATCTGTTAAGAGCAAGCTTCAGGAGGAAACTGCTGATTAATATCAGAAGAAAACATCTGGAGTTTCTCAGACATGTTATGAGGAAAAAGGAAACTGAAAATCTGGTTGTAACTGGAAAAACTGAAGGAAGAAGAGATCATGGAAGACAGAGGTTGACTTACGTCAAAAGTCTATCTATAAAGGATGAATGTATCGACAGTGGAAATTCTGTATGCCTCAAAGAAAAGAGAGGTGTGGAAGACCATGGTCACCAGTGTCCTGTTTGGATATTGCACCTAGAGAGAGATTTTTATGCTGTCCCTTTTGCTCATTTAATTATAGCAGAAAAGCCTTTGGTGACAAGGTAACAGGTCTACCCCTCAGGGGACAATGTGGGTTGGAAACACTGGAGTTTCTCCTGAATCCCTCCACCAACTCCTCATCTGTGCTCATGATCTTGCCAGCTAAATCCCTTTGTCTTTGTTGTCCCTTTTGGTGGTCCCTCCTCTTCCCTTTCACACATCTATGCTGACATTTTACAAATGTTTCTCTTTACCACTGACCTACAACCTTATATTCAATCATTTTCAGAATTCAAAATCATACTGGGTTCATTCATACTTTGCACCAGACCTTGTACTAATCATGTCATCAGCTGTGTTTCCTCCTACATTCAGAGAATAATTTTTTGCTTTGAAATGGGGGAATTTCTAGCACCAAAAAGATCCAAGCATAGTTCTGGCAAGTACTACACACTGCTCCACAACCAGAGGCTTGACCTGCAACAACCTCCCAGGCAATTCCAGGCTTCCCTTCGTCCTCATCAAGAAACATCAACACTATATGTGAGTCTATGAAGTGGGCCTATTAACTTCACACAGAACAGGAAATAATCACCAAATGCATTTCTATTTGCAGGCTCAGTACATGATGTTTACTTATTAAAACCTTATGGAATTTTGTTAACATGGATCAATTACAACTATTTTTCATACTTATGGTAGAACTGTGAACTTGTTCAAGATTAACACCTGATATAGGTCATATCTGTTATAATGCAGTGGGGAATGGCCTCTTGGTTCCAGATATTTATTCGGCAAATTCCACGATGGCTTACTTCAGAAATATATAAGTATCAATCTAAATACATTTAAAATTCCTTTTGCAGCATTTAATGAACAAAATATATTGAATTTTGCAGATCCTCATGGAAGTTGTGCATTGACAAAGAAAGGAAAGCAGAAGATAAAAAACCTCAACAAAAATGCCTTGTTATTTTGAAGCAACCTGAAAAAGCTGTGTGAAAGTGTTTACAACAACTGTTAGGAGCAAAAAGACAAATCAAATGATCCTTTAACATAACAGCCACTTAAACGTTTCTTTCCCTTTCAGTATCGACAAGGAAAAAACCCAACAGCTAAGTTTTCAGCAAAAGGCACTTCAAGCATACAGAACGTTTGTTTTAGGAACAAAACTATTTTTTTAATGACAAACTCTAGAAATAAAAAAGATTAATGCCTTTATATAGCTTTTTTTTTTTTTTTTTTA
>NW_017729022.1:124858659-124868638 GCF_001723915.1 Gavialis gangeticus | reverse complement strand
TTTTTTTTTTTTTTTTTAACAACAACAGCAGCAACAAAAAACATAGCAACCTGGCTGCCAAGTTTCAGTCTTATGCAAATAAACATACAGTAGTTCCAAAACCTTAAAAACCTGGGAAAGCTGGAAATGTCCACCATTCCTTAAGCTGAAGCGCTGCTCCTGGGCAGTGCTATAATATTGACTAAAGGTTCTGTTTACCAACATACATTGGGTGTCACAGTTTTTCAGCACAGTTTTCTTGTTGCTCCAGTGACAATAGGGATGGCTTTAAAAAAGGGGGTGATGTGAGATTTGTTTGTCTTTATTTTCGTTCCACAATAGCTATCCACTACTAAAAAAGTAAAGATTTACACTATTTATAGCCATTCTGATAATGTCAGGCATTACGCTTTATTTTCCAAATCATTAGCATGCACAAGAATGACCTCATGGTGAACAGATGCACTTGGATATGGCAGTGATTAGATCAGTCCTCTCAGCAGTCAAGTGTGCCCATTCCAATTAACCCTTTGAAGCACTAGCTGCAAGTCTACAAATACTAAAAAGCCTGTTTGCAGGTACAATTTCTAGGGTCTCCTGTCAAAACAAATCTACCAATCTAAGCATCAAAATGTCTAACACGAATCGTTTTCTGAAGAAGCTGTTGTTCATAAAGTCAAAAAATGGATTCTCTTTTCTAGAACTTTCTATTACTTCCATCTCCTGGGAGTTAAAACCACCATTGGGTTTCTAGTTTTAAATTGCAACTACATTTTTTTTCCATCAGCAAGGATAAATAGATTTGAAAACATAGTTTGGTACCTATTAATACAGATTTAATATCCGTTTAGAAGGACATACTTGAAATGATACACCAACAAACTGTACCTTCTCAAGTATGTGCACAACACCACTTTTTCTGTAAAAATTAGCTTTGCTACTTTGAGAAATGTAGGAGGGAGAAAAGAAGGAAAGATGGTAGCTAAAAACCCCTTCCCAAATGGAAAAATCTGCAGAGGAACAGGATAAGAATAATTAAATAGTGTTGGATTACTAAGGATTTCCTGGGTTGACTCTCATACACAGCCTAATTAAAATAAGTCATGTAATGTACCAGTTTAGTAACAAAGGACCTTTTCCTCAGCTTTTGTTCCTAAATCTACACAGACCCTAAATGAGTTCAAGGGTGTTCATTCTGCCTGCTGTTCTGTATTTCCAAGTCTAAGAGACAGGGATGTTTATTGCTAGGTATAAGGAGTTTTAAGGCCTTGCTCCTGAAAACACTTATAGAGGATAATGGAACTACAGCTATGGATAGATTTAAGCACCTGCACACCAGTCTATGGGATAGGAGGCTGAGACACTGAATACTTTACCACCCTTATCACGTGAGCCTGGGGGCAACATCTATTCTGCAGCAACCGACTGTTTGCTAATATTCAGAGTCCGTGTCAGAAAACATAAAGCATGTTTCATTCAAATAAATAGGTCATTATTAGTAATATGCCAACTGTCTGTGTTATTAACAGCTACATTTTTTCAGTACAATGTGTATTGTTATGCTTGGATATGAATCTTACATTGCATGAAGTCTTAAAAAAATCCTAGATATACCAGAAGTGTACTGTAACTTGCTGATCTCTGGGATTCTGTATTTGTGTATATGGTGATCATGGGATTATGATTAGGTGATGGTGAAGATAAGGTTGGGGAAGAATGGATCCTAAATTCACCATGAAAGCTCATGCCAGTTAGGGTCAACATTCCCACTTGGTTTGTTGCTTGGAAGAGGAAAATATAGGTAAACTGCCTGCTTTGCCAGCTCCGCTCCTTTTTACGCGACTCCTTTTGCTGTTTCAGGATGGGAATCCCCTTTAAATTAAGTAAAATATTATTACCAGGCATCAAATTTCTTAAGTAGCAGCACACTACTTTTACACAAAGTGCACAGCTACACCTGTGTTACGCATGTATGTGAATTAGTCAGACTTCTAAAATGTATCGCACATAGGGATAATAGACTACATGCCTAATATTTGCAGGCTGTAATAATCACTGCTTCTATTTGCTCATACTCAAACTGATTGTGGGAAGACCTCATTTTAAAACAGACTTCCTTAGCTTTTTCTGGATGATGATGTGAATGAATAAATACAAACATAAGTTCATTAGATACATTTTGGATCAGCTTGTTTTTTATCTACCATAAATGAAAAATTAAACTTTTCTACATCTGCACAAAAGGATACAAACAGATACTACTATGACTCTCTGTTATTATACAATGAATTGATAATGCAAGATCAAATACAAAGTACCAGCAATCTAAAATGTCAGGAAAATAAAAATGTTTTATACTAATCCAGATGTGCCTGATCTTGCAAGGGGACCTGAGTGAGCAGACTACTGTAGTCATGTGGAGCAGCATTAACTGCCTGAAGAATCAGGGCCTACGATGAAGCACACTAAGACTATCCAGTAACAACTGTAGACTTACATCCTTTATGTCTAATTTCAATATTGACTTAACTCCTGGAATTATTTATGTATAGTATTTGCCAAAAAGCAGGTAACCATGTAATCTAGTAATAGAAAATCATTGCAGTTCTGATATTGAACACTTCAGCAACTAAGTAGTCAAAGGGATAAAAGTGGATAGATGTTCTTTTAATCAAAGAAGGGGGAACTTTTTTTTTTTTTTAGAGATGTTGATTTCCATGTCTCTGTAAACGCTAATATGACAAGTAATTACCATGAGCTATGGAGTTGTCTAATATGGAAGATTTAATTAAAAAAATATTCAAGAAGTCTTTTCTTCTTGTTCAAAACCTCATCACATTGCATTTTCAAAAGCCCAGGATGAAATTAATACCATTTTCTTCATTAATCTTTCAATATGCTTTTAAAAGAAGTATATACTTTCTGGTAACACTCTACAGAGATTTCCTTATGTCAGAACACCCTGAAACACAGTTCACGGAGAGGGAAATATGGGAGCCTAGCAATGGGATGCTTCTACATTCAAGCCTGAATCTCAGTTTAGTGCCTCTGTAACAGGTCAAACTAAACTCACAGCTCTAGACACCTCACTGCTTTGGGAACTTGTATTTTGGAATCTGATTCAGCCAAAAATAATCCCAACTGTCCTGTTTTTTATGTCTCTGAACTATTACATGTGCTCCAAACTCTAGAAGGATGAAAATAAGGATCTGAATTTTGTAGTAGGTTTTGCTGTTTCAGAAAAATTAAAATCACAAAAACACTGAACTCTATTCAAGCACCTAATGACTATTCAGCAACTTTTCTGAATAATTTAAACAGATCTTAAACACATAACATAAAATGTATTAGTGCATGCTTGTAGCATATGTAGCATACAACATGTATTAGAGAATTTAAAAGTCCTACTATTGTATTTTCATATCAATTTGTCTTTTCTTGCTATGCTTAGTTTGGTCAGAATAAGATGAACAAATTAGGTACAAAAAGATACTGGATTGTAGACTAGAAAAAATGGTAAATACAGTAAGTGTGCTTAAAGTAAAATTCAGCCAAGATGCTTGTATTTTTATTTGCTAACATCTGACAGATAAATGATTCAAAATACCTAATAAAACTGGGTATGAAATCTACGTTGCTGTGGCAATTGATACTTTTTTGTCTCAGAGTATTGGCAGAGTGTATAAAAGAATTTAGTGCACAGCTGTTCTACTTTTTAATGTAGAAAACATTAATCAAAGCTTTAAGTTATAAGCTTTTCTAATGTTGTTTAGTATTCCAGTTCAACAAAGATCAATAGAGGCCATCCCTGTGTTTCTTGACGCCTCTCCAGGAAGCAGAGGCACGATTATGTAAATAACACTGGTTCCCCTTTACTTCTGCCAGCTTGCTTATCTCCAAAGCCTTCTGCCTGCTGCTACTGGCGACCAATACAAGTACATGCATACACCTCTTATCTCCTAACAAAGCTCTGAAAGCTCAAGGATTGGAGCCAGTAATGTTAAACAATGATGCATGGCTGATTTTATTTGTAAGTGATTTATTTCAGCAAATTTAAATTTCGTTTTTCAATTTTTCAGTTTAGATGGAAGATATTTGTTAACGAGTCAGAATAAAGAGAAATAAGGCACATGTCCTGAAACAGTTATAGGGGTTTGGACTAATCTATTAAACAATCCAAAAGAGTCTCATGAAATAATTAGAAAGGGCCAGTGTCACCAAATGCATGTAAAAAAAAAATGGATTAGGGAATCTTTATATGAAGGATGCCATCAGGCACTGACTACACACTTTTTATAAGAGCAAAAATCTACCTGGAGAGTGCCAGAAGCCTCCATTTCAGAATGAAAGTTTCCCTTTAAAGCACATTCATTCAAGAATATTTAAATGGCAAAATTCATAGTTCATTCACTGTTCAAGCTAATTTTAGAGCTTAATATGTCACACGGGACAAATTAACTGAATGGTACAGTAATATCCCATGTTTCAGTAAGTCGCAGAACATGCTTATCGAAATAAAGTTTAAAAAACAGGCCTCATCCAGGTGTTATAGGAAGTTTAAAATTAGCCCATGGGTACTCTAAAACATTAAAGGAAAATGTTAGTCTACAGCACCGCTGTTATGATTTTCTAACAGAACACTATCCGTACATTTCTTCTGCATTAATCCCTGACCCTGGGATCTCAGCAGCATAATCCCCATTTAGCATTAGTAGCAACGGCTTCTACTGTGAGGAACTATTTTTTGATAAGTAAGCACTGATTCAGGCATAGCTTTTGAACAACATATTCCCAGCTCAGCAAGAAACCCACACTCCTGAATGAACCCGAGCACATTACTGAGAGAAAGTTCATTAACCTTGCTAGATTCAGAGGTTAGCAAGATAGCTGAAGAAAGGAACTGAGTGAATAGCTCTGATGCAAAACAAATTAAAATGAATGTCATCATTCCTTTTGATATTCATTAGTTGATTCAGGGGGAGAATGGTCTTCTTAAATTTGCAAGCATTTATCTACAAAAAACAGGTGTACATCTGCTGCTCAAGTGCTTCTTAGTGCTAAAGAGAAGAATAACATACAGAGACTCACCAGTTCCACTGAGGGAGTAGCTAGGAGAGGGAGAAAAGACCTGAGCTGCAAAATCCTCAAATGTCATTACTTCTTTGTGATTCTGGATTATTGCTTCAAGATACAGAGCTCTCTCCTCATAGCTGCAATAACCAGGTTAAGGAAATGCACCCACAACATTAAATGCTACTACAGCATGTCTAAGAATGCTAACAGTTTAATCTGTACCAATACGTGCAGAGAGCTGTATCACCTGTGTGAAAAAAATGCCTCTCAAAATTTCATAGAAATGATGACAATTTCTAAGAACAAGCACCAAAATGTATCAACACTGCAACGATCTATCATAACAATATCTTTTTCAGCTGCAGTATCAAGATCATTACTGAAAAGTTATGGCACGGGATGAATCCAGGGAATCTCTGAAGTTAGTGGGGTTTATAACAAAAACATTATTGATATAAAGTGAAAAGTATAATTTTAACAGAAATATTGGAGCTTCCTGAGCATATTCCTGGCTGATAATATTTTTATTCAATGTTCTTTTTCAACCTATAAAAAACATTATGTTAGGATTTCAAGAAACAGGGAAAGAGAAAATTGATGCAACTGATCACAGCACTTTCTGACATAAAGAAGAATACAACAATAACATTCTTGAACTGTACAAAGTTTACATTTAAGTTGTATGTTAGAAGCTGTCATCTGATGTATCCTAAATGAGTGATACAAATTAAGAAAATAAGAACATGCATACAGCATAATCTGCATAATACAGACAACAAAGCAATCTAAAATCAAGACTATTGCCTTTTAATTAAAGCTTGGCAACCTGGAACACGCAGCATTCAAATGTGTAATCAAAAACCAGTCACCAATAAAACTTACAAGCGTAACAAGCTGAAGCAACTTTCCAGCTGTCTTAATAGGACCCCTGCTTGCAGCAGCTTTTCACAGAGGAGAAAGCAAATCTTTTCCTTTTGTGTGCAGCTTCTGTTTTCTCAGAAGGTGAATCACGCACTTCCAATAACAGGATAACGTCTGAAACAAATCTACAATGGATTGAAGAACCTCACATATGACTTTATGAATTAACATTCGAAGAAGCCAGTATGACATCTCATTCCCCATTTCCTGCTCTAAAAAATGAGTTTTCAGATTTTCATTGTGTTTTTGTCACACAGAAATGTATTCCAAATCCACCAAATAGTGTTAAGTAGGGGGAAATGACAATTTATAATTAGCAAATTACAAGAAGATGGAATTTCACCAGCAACTCAATATAATTTAGGTGATTTTTTTAAAAATTAAAACCCCTTCATCACTCATTAAAATTATTTCAAGGTGCCATTTGTGGCTTTTGCTACATTAGTAATGACACTTTGAAAATGTCTTTGTCCTTTGTAATTCAGAGCTAAATAATGCTTTGAAAGACAATACACAATATCTAGTGCCCTACCTCAGTGGGGATAATCAATGTGTTTATGTCTTAATTATATGCAAGTTCCTGGAGTCACTGTGCTTAAAACAGAACATTTAAAAAATAAAGATTTTCATGCTAACAGAGGCAGAAACCTCTGTTGAGAAATCTTTCTGTAAATTTTCTTTAGGAAACTAAAGTAAGAAAATGAATACTTAGCATTTTAGTGATTGCACCTGCTGACAATTTTATTTGCTTATTTTCTTTTTAAGCCCAAGAGAACACATTCCTGATAGCACAAGCATTAGGCTGAACATATCTGGGACTGCTTCACTATTATAGGCTGAACTCCTGATGACTCTTGTTAATGAATAGGCTGCCAAACTTCCTAAGAGAGGAGGCACACGCCTAGACCCTATTCTAAAGGGACTGACTGATGCCATTCACATCTCATTATGAACATGCTTATTCTGCACAGCACTTGGCTGTTGCCAAGGCTCTGTATTCCATACTGCCACAGCAAGCCGCTGGTCCTGTTAACAGCAGGATGTTAGGCCTGAGTGGCCGTCTGGCGAACAGGCACTCTGACACTAAGCTGGCACGTGCTGGCGCAGCAGGAGCAGACCAAGGCGTGACAAATTACTGAAAGAGCTAAGCTAAACTTATGGCTGACAACCACCTGAGCCTTAGGACCTCTATGGGCCTGCCATCAACTCTCAATTCATTGCTCACCCTTTTAGTCTGCAGCCTGCTTGTGGGCCCAGTTTAAACAAGGCAGATACACTATAAAGGCTTTTCATGCTATGCCTAATAATATCCTGCTGTTTAATGAAAGGCCTTCCACATCTAACATATAAGCATACAATGCAATGAACAACTGCTAACAAAATAGAAGTTCGTATGCATTTTGCTAAATATTGCATGGAAAGATCGCAAGAGGTGGCACTGGTGACGTGAATTCAAATCAAAATGAAATGACTCATGAAACTCCTATTTATGAGGGAGGGGGGAGATTTCCCTAAGCGTGGAAAAAGATTAAATAACAGTTGGTTAGTTTACAGCAACCGCATTTGAAAAATAATATATGTATAGGGCTCAAAAAGCATCCAGAGGTCGACAAAGATCTACCAGAAACTTAAAAGGAGGCAGTTTTAGGTAAAAACACCTACTATTTTTATGCATATTTCTTGCACATGAAAATAAAGGAGTAAGTACGCTACCTGTAGCTATAGCCAAGGCCAGCATAGAGAGGGATTGTATCAACTTCCCCCTCACTGCTCTTCTCTGGCTTCTCTTTCCTGAAATCAAGATGCATTTTATTCCAGTCTCTGGCTACCCTCGAGGTCTGACTGTTAATAACACCAAGTCACAGTGACTTTTGTGACAGGGACAGAAATCCAAGAGCGATTCACATGAAAGGATCACTCATTTTCACTTGTGGTGTAAGTCAGGGAGTGTTAAGTGACAAAGAGAAAATTAACCTAATTCACTGTTACCACAATTTTACATGCAAAAGTATTTAGAAAGGTATTTTTGGACAGAAATAGTCTTATGTAGGTCTCTTAAAAATGACAGATGATCTGGGAGGTAAAAAACCCTAACTGTTTGAATGTAGACTGTAAAGGATAATGACAGCCCCATATGAGGAAGTGGCCTTTCACAGTAGCAGTTATTTTTTAAATAAAAGCCATTCTTACAAACATAAACTGGTTGGTTTTCAGAGAAATTTTCTGCAAAACCGAAAGCCTCATCTTTGCTATAAATCCCCCTTTATCCCTCAGGCCAAATCTACATTAGAAACACTTCGCTGATATGGCCATACAAAACACTCCTATAGTACATGCAGTTTATACTGACAAAATGGCATCACTGCTGAGATACTTTATTCTGGTCTCTCCCTCCCTCCCAGCAAAAGCCCTGTTTGCTGGGATAGCTACATTTGCACTCCAGGGTACTGCAGGCTCTGCTGGTTGGTCAGCAATCATTCCTCCTTATACCACCTCCTAAGCTACAATGGCAGAAATCTGCAGTGAAAACCTGGGCTTAGACCCACTTTAAAAGTGTCAAAAAGAGTACTTTATCTGAGGCAAAAAGGAGAATGGGAGGACTTGCAGGGGATGATTTCAAGAACTGCTGTACAGCTAAACCTAAAACTAAAGCTTAACTATTAATTATGTGAGCTTTGGTCACAGCTCATCGATGGTCCCAATTCTGTAAGCCCGCACCCTGTTGTACATGCCAGTGAGCCATCCCATCGTACATCACTGCCCACTTGCAGCATGGAGTCAGTGTTTTTACAGTGCCATGGAAACTAACATCTCTTTTTTTTTAAACATGAAATATGCCACTAACAAAATATCACCCCCATCAGCACTAGTTCATTGCTGTGCTTGAAGCTGATTAGTGCTGGGGGAAGCGTTGCTGCTGGCTGGCTCCCTTGCGGCCAGATTGCTGAGGAGAAGCATGCGAACTGTTTCGCTGAGATGGTCCAATGCCATGGAGCACAGGTTGTGCTCTTGAACCCTGCCCTAGTGAAGAAGCTGGACAGCTGGCTTCCCTGATTAACTAAACCCCCATTTATCTGAAGGTTTTGGGTGTCCCCTGAGAGCTTCAGATGAATGAGGTTATACTGGACGTTCAAAGGAGCTGATCAAAAGCAGCTCTTTTTAATATGTATGCCAATTTGACCACTTCTTAATACCTCTCAGTAATGGAACTGCTCACTATTCCTACACAGACGCTAGTCATACTGCATTTGGTATTTATTCTTTGTTGTCTCAGTGTTACTGATGAAATTCAAGTTGTTAAATATATATTGAAATCACTAGGATTATTTCATGTTTTGTTCCTACCACGAAGGCCAAATTCTGGAATAAAATGTTTAGAAAAGCCACATTTTTATTTGTGTCATGCACTAAATGCATTGTGTGACATGCACTAAATATGTTTTATATTTAAGGAGTGAGCTATGAAAAGGTGTGAAGACTGGACACAATTATGTACCAAATGTGTGGTATTAGAAATAGGGCTTCAAATCACGGTCCTGTAAATAACTCCCAATATAGATATATGTGCCCAGTAAGAGAGAGTATGGAGTTTGTATATTGTGATTTTAACATGTTTTTTTATAACATGTTACAAGCTAACACTTGTAGACCTAAACTATTGCAAAAGATATTAACATGTTAAAATTACCGTGCTGAAACAAAAAGATCTCAAGTAATCACAAGCACTGGAATGATCTGCGAAATGTCCAATTAAGAAAAGATTCAGGAGATTCTTCCACACTGGACATTCAATATGAGGAAAAGGAGAAAGTTGAAGTTCCCCTCTCCAGCTATAAATCCTTTTGCAGATATAAATATAATTTGGTTGCACTGGACATGAAGGGGAGACAGGAACAAGAGCTGTCTATAGGGGAAATGTCAACCAGTTTAATTCAACAGGCCCAGTTCTGTGATGAATATTAAAGGCTAATTTAGCGTGAGATAAAACATGGGGGGGGGGGGGGGG
>NW_017729022.1:124858312-124858649 GCF_001723915.1 Gavialis gangeticus | reverse complement strand
GGGGGGGGGGGGGGGGGAGAAAATGTTTTGGGACTGTATGGGGTGAGGAGAAAGAGACAACCATTAGGTGGACAACTAGAGAGGCAACCTGAGGCCTGAAGACAAAAGGAATAAATACCTGATATGTCGCAAATAAAGGAGCCAGCTTGAGAGGCATTTGCATCACAAAGAATGTTTTCACTTAATTCTATAGAGTGAAAGGTTTACTGTAAATACCTCATGGGAGAAACCAAGAAAACAAAAGCTTTTCCACTCAACCTTTGAGAAACTGAGTATCTTAAACATTTAGCTATATTTATTTATTTATTTATTATATATATATATATATATATATATA
>NW_017729022.1:124856759-124857914 GCF_001723915.1 Gavialis gangeticus | reverse complement strand
ATATAAAAATAAAATATTATATACACACACACACACACATTACATACATGCATACATATACATACATATATGTAAAGCCTTTCATCCTAAAATAGTCCAAAGTGATACACACACTTATGAAGTAATACACAGAAATGTGCAAAATAAGCATGAACTCCAGGCTGAACTTCTACAACAGAGTGAAGCAGCATCCCAGATAGAAATTCCTGAAGAGGTTCAGAAATCAGAATGTAATTGTCTCAGTGTTTAGATTCAGTATTTGGATTGTGTCGATTGTAGAAATCTTGAACATATGCATACATCAATGCGAAGCAGAGGCACACAAAAACACATTAATACAATATAAATCATAAATAAAATATAATTAGAAACAAAAATTTGGTGGGATTTAGGCAGATGAAACGTTCATACCCAAAGTAATCTACAAGGGCAAAACCTCTGCCAACTCTCCTACTGGTCTGGTATTTGTGCAATTGGTTAGGATCTCACTTCTAATTCTCATTTTTTAAATAAAAGTATTTTAGAAAGCATTTCAAGAGTAACACTTATATGTTTTTGGCAACACATGGAATATAATCAACACTGAGCATACTTCCTATTGACACATACTTTTTATACAAGCATAAAGCAAAATCCTGTGGGTTTGTGGCTAGGGAGAAGTAGGATTGGCTGCATTCCACAGTATTATTAGTACTAGTAGGAGGAGTATCTCAGAAACATTAGGAGCCCCAGTCCTGAAATAGACCACGATTATGCTAGGCTCTGTACAAAACAAAGAAGAAAAATACTGTAGTCTCACCAGCTCCATGGAACTTGCCATACAAGATGATGCTGACTATCAATTTATTCAGGGTTCCTATTTGTGTGGATTCCACTGCAAGAAGGAATTTTGGGAAGGGGGTTCGTTAAGAAGCTGAGAAAGCGTGTGGAGGCACAGGACTCCCCCCAATCTGCATGGATGGTCTTGACACCTGGGGGATGCCTCTGTCTATTTAGTGAGGGGGCTGGGGGACACGACTTGTGAGGAAAGACTGAGGAAACTGGGCTTATTTAGTCTAGAGAAGAGAAGACAGGGGGGTGTTAAATAGCAGCCTTCAACTACCTGAAGGGGGGTTCAAAAGAGGATAGAGCTGGACTGTTCTCAGTGGTGGGAGA
>NW_017729022.1:124815472-124851759 GCF_001723915.1 Gavialis gangeticus | reverse complement strand
GGAGTAAGAAAGAGGACATGTTATGTGCATACACTTAGAATTTCCAGCTCTCCTGTACAGAAATTCCCTTCATAGGCCATTATCTGTTCTATAATCATTGTAGACAAGATAAAGGGAGCCATATTTTGTAATTGCAGATGCGTTTCCTTATGCCAGCGTGGCAGATTTTGGAATAAGTAAAGAATATAAAAGCGGGGCCATTTTTCATGGGTTTTGTTTGCTCCTTTAAGATTTCAGTGCCAAACAAAAAATGACAGGTAATATTTACTACCCATCCATATTAACAATGTTACCTATGGGGCATTATATTTGCTTTCTCAGTTTAACATGTAACTGCCCACAGCACAACTCTTGATATATCACTTCTGCAAAAGCAGCAGTAAAAACAAGAGGGCTAACAAAATCTAAAGAGCTGGAAATGGCAAATCCAGGATAAACAGGGCTTGTTACATTTCTGCCAGTCAATTTGATGTGATCAGGTAATTTGGGGGCACTACGGTTAAGATCAGGAGTCAGAAACTTTTTTGGGCAAAGTGTCAAAAAGACCCTCAATCCTGCCTTGTAAGTTATCAGTGTGCCAAGGGCAGATGGTGGGGAAGCTGTGAGGGGCCCAATTCATGTTGTGGCAGTACAGTTTGGGTCCCTTCCCTGCTGTCCACCCTGAGGCACACGTGCACCCACTGCTGGCAACGAGCCCAGTCAGGGTACCACAGACCCCAGTGTGGCTCCTTGCAGCCTCCCCACCACCTACTGCAAGCAGCCTGGGCTCCGTGGTCAGCTGCAGGGGCCTACCCAGAGCCCAGACCGGCTGTGGTGTGCTGAGCAAAATGGTTTCATGTGCCATGCTCTGGCATGTGCGCCAGGGGTTGCTAACCCCTGGTTTAGATCCTTGTTCTCAAAAAATGTCAATAGAGAAAATTCCCTTGACTCAAGCAATAAAGGACCAAGCCATATGTGCTGATGTTAGCTGTTGCTTTGTTACTGAGTACTTTAAAGCATTTACCCACTTTTATCTTGCCAAATGACAAGAAAGACAGTGCTCATATTTACTACATTTACCTAAATCTAAGATGATGTTGAATTTAAGACAACCCCCCTCCCCCTGCCCATTAGATTCTAGATATAGAAAATTATGTGTTCTTTTCAAAGTACATAATCTAATTATTGGAGGGTTGTCTTAAACTTCCCCTCCACTGCTGTGGCAGGGAAAAGGAGCAGGGGAGCAAGCTGGCTGGGTTGGGGGAGGTGGGAGGGGAAGCTGGGGACCTTCTGCCTCTTCTGGTGCTTGCCCCTCTGCCACTTGTCCCCCCACTGTTTACTCCCCCTGCTACTTGCCCTGTCAGTGCCTCCCCACCCCCAGCCATTTGCCCCAACTCTGCCTGCCATCATCTCACCTGGGCTTACCCAATGCGGTGGCTCCAGTCCAGGTCATGGATCACAGAGACTCCAGCCCCAGCCCTGGCCCTAGTCAGGCAGCAGAGGTAGTTCCAGGCTTGGCCCCAGCCAGACAGTGGTGGCGGAAGCTCCAACTCTGGCTGGCCCTGGCTGTGGCTAAGCAGCAGCAGCCCCAGTCAGGCAGCGGTGGTAGTTCTGGCCCCAGCCAGGCAGCAGTGGCACCTCCAGCCTTGTTCCTGGGCCTGGGCAGGCAGTAGCTACAGCCCTAGGCCAGGACTGAGGCCAAGCCAGTGCTGCAGCGCCTGGCTGCCCAGAGCTGATACTTAAATGCAAGATGAGTCTTCCCCCCTGCCCATGTTGAACGAGGAAAGACATCTCATCTTGAATTTGAGTAAGACTGGAATATGGAACTATATTTCAAGCGTTTTTTGTATTGAATACCATAAAGCCGAATCATGCCTGCAACATACAGGAATTCTAAAATAAAAAACAAAATACTAGCAAGTGTGGTAACACCTTAGGAAAACATATGGGCACTGGACTCATGAGCTACCACTGGTACAAAACACGGCACTTTCAGATTGTTGCATGGGCAAATAGCCACATAAATGGTCTACTCCATGTCTGAGAGCACAAGTTAAACTAGCCCCATCCTTTTTGTGAATACCAAATCCACAGAAAAACATTTTTAAATAAAAAAAGGGGAAAGTGTATAAAATAAATGTACTTTACAAATTATTCAACCACCTCCTTAATTTTCTGTGCAAATGGCAAAGCTGCTTCTCCCAAGAGGAACTAATCATGAAACCATATTAAGGTCTATAAAGTAACACGGATATAAATGTTAGGGGTTTACCAAAAAGGAATAAAACAAGGAGCATGAAAATTATTTCAACACAAAGTGTTAGTACATGATCTCTGTACATCCATCAACTATTGGTCCAAGCCCTGCCAAAACACACCACATCATACTCTTAAGTAAAATGTTCCAATGGTTGATTTCAATGTGAAACACAATATGCTTGGTAGACTTCCTATCACTTATGGTCCAGTAACTGCCATTATTGCATAGATCTAATTGAAAATTTTTGGGGGAATTCTGGTGGCATACACCCTTCACAGAACAGATGCAATCAAACCATCTTTGTTAACAGTTGCACATTCTTTTCTTTAAAAAAAACAAACACCTAAAGTAGCTGTTTCAGAATTACAGCAAACATCAGATACTAGGACTTTTTGAAAAACAAACATGGATTTATTTGCCTTATTTTAAAGAAAATGAAAAGTATCAGATGAAATTCATGTTGTTGTGCACCCTTCTGTGAGTAACATGGCTTGGCGTGGGGGACTGTTTAGCAGCTCCGAATGAAATTCACTTCGCAACCCATGATCACATTACTACAGCGGCGCTCAAACTTTTGCTGGTGCAGGCTGGATGAGTGGTTTGTAGCTGGTCTGCAGGCTGGATGGGGCTCCATAAACCAGGATCAGGCCCCATGCAGCCTGCTGGAACTGCCCCCCTGCCACTGTCTGCTTGAGTCCAGCACCACCTGTCAGGGCTCCACGCTGCTTCCCTCAGCCATGCACTGCCTCCTGGGGCCCTAAGCTACAGGATCAGGGCCCACCCTACCTCTAGTTGGCCCTATGTGCCTGTACTGGGTTCTGGGTACATCAATCTAGTGTTACTATTTAGCCTGCTGGGCTCCCCACAGGTCTGGAAATTTGACAGCAGGAGAGCCGCAATTGTTGCCACTGCTCCCCTGATGCAAATTTTCAGACCCCTGCAGGCAGGATGGCATGGCTCTGCAGGCTGGAGGTTGAGCACCCCTGCCTTATCAGAAGGCAACACAACCTATCTGTAGCACTTACTCAATTTATAGGATTTAATAGCAGTTGTTGTCCCCCAGAAGTAGACTGGTTTGACACCAATGCTGCCGTTCCTTCCTGATCTGTCTTTTCTCTCAGTGCAAGAACAGATGGGAGGTGCAGTCTGCCATGAAGATGTATATGGGCCTCATACTAGAGACGATTCCACTTGCTGTGGGTAAATCCTTTAGGAAACCTACTAAAATCAGTCTTAGGAAGTGATTTTAGAGACACAAAGAACAGGTAGGCATCCAGCATCCATTAGCTTTCAGTAGCAGCCACGTACCTCAGCCACTTTGAAAAATCTCTCCCTTACTATCTTCTAATGTCTGAAAAATTTCTCTGCTATACCTGGATAGTATGTTGGGCTGCATTTTTTGGAACAGGGACTGTATCTTTCTCTGAGCCTGACAAACGCAGCACACAATGGTGCCCCCATCCTGATCAAGAGCTATCTGAAATACATATACACACATATTCAACTGTTCTGAGTTGTTCTATTAAAGCTTAAACCTCTGGAGTATGGTGAGTTTTTCAGAGATGATCGACATCACTGGCTTTAAAAAAAATGAAAAGAATACAATTTTATATAGAAGTCCAATTTTCCTTGAAAAAGGAATACCATAATAAGAGCATGCAGAGGCTGCCCTGAGGCTAAAAGCTAAGGCTTCTGCTCTTATGTGTTGAGCTACTCTGTGACATCTGCTCCCGACTCTGACTTTGTTTTGTTCTGTGGTAGCAAGATGCCCAAGGTATGCTGAGGGCTGTGAGAGTATAGCAGGGGTGCTTATGTTCTCCTGTAGGATGTCAAGAATATGTGGCAGATTAGTCATGCCAAGTGCTTTAGGGAGAAAGGTTGCATTTATGATGAAAGAGGCAGAAAACCATCTTTCATCTTAATTTGTTTACAACTCTTCTGTCCTTGCAGGAAATCCCCTGCATGCAGGTACCTCATCATCCCACTCTGGACTATTTACTTAATGACAACAGTGAAAGAGCAATGGCTTACTATCCTGGTATCATACAGCAGTTCCACATTTTATTTGCACCAGTGCACATCCACACTTTTAGATTTCTTTTAGGCGTTCTCTGAATTACTTTTGCTATTGGTTATTCTTACTGGTACAGCTATTTGCTCTGCAGGGAAAACAGCACAGATGCATTTTATCTTCATTACAAGTTATTACTCTCATTAGAGATGATTCTTGCTATAAAACTTCCAAATTCTTTGGAAATGGCTTTTCCACTTCAGCATTCAGAAGGGCTAGCGCTGGCAGAGGAAGCTTTTGTAAAATGATATACAAGAAGAACAAAAAGAATAAAATGTCTCAAGTCAAAAACTGTGATATCAAATCTAGAAAATAAAAAAGTATTGGAACCTGAAATGGATTAAAATTACCTCAGGAAAAAAGTTGTGCTCTATCAGATAAAAACAATATTTTTCTTTTTCTTTTTTTTCTTAGTTAGGAAATGGTAGACAGAAATCCAAACTAATAAACTTTAGTCCTTAGTTTCAAACTTTAGACAATCTATGCAAGGTAAAAATAAAATAGTGCCATACTGAAAAAAACCAAATACCCCTGATTTAACTTCTCTGCCTAATTGCCTCTATAAAAATTATTTAAACATTCAACTAACAAAGGCCCTTTAAAATAATGAGTACCAATGAAAATGATAACTAATGAGTCAGTGGAATCCTAGCTAACAACATGCACTTAATATTTTACTTCCATGGAAATGGACAAGCCAAAATACTGGAGTAAGATCTCAGCAGGTGTATATTACCACAGAACCAGTGGCTTTAGTCGAGCTATGACAATTTACACCAGCTAAGAATCTGTCCCACTGAGTTTTCCTTCCTGTTCTCAAACCAGAGCTTTTTACCTTTTCCCCTCCAACCCTGATCTTGGCTGAATAGAGATGTGCCCATTGCCAAACCTCTCCTAATGATGACACAGCTTAAAAGCAGCAGAAAAAAGGCAACAATAACACTTCTCTGGCTTAAAAGCCAAGGGGCTGTTTCAAAACAGCACCTAGAGATCCTGGTAGCTGTGAATGGGCAAGCACTATTCTTGGCCTCCACTGACAAACTGTTTGGGGCGATCTTCCTAGATGTATATCATTATGGGAGTGAGGTACAAGGCCTTTAGCCCACCTTCATTTCAAGAGAGACCAACACATGTAAGTACAATGCATCATCAACAGAAATATTCATCACTGGGCTGCAGGCAAGGAAGTTCCTCCATTTCCCACCTACTGCGAAGCTAAGAGAATCAGTCTCACCTATTGGACAGCTGTGTGTCATGGCTAAGCTATCAGCAGTTTAAGCATGGCAGCCCTGTAAACAGAAAGGAAAACTGTAAAGAAACCCCATTCTAAAGAGGCAGAGCAGAAAAGACATGTAGCTGTGTATAAAACTGAGAGCAGGTTCTTCTTATCTGTGGAATATAAAGTAACACGTTATGAAAATATAATAAAACTTGAAAACTTAGAAGAGCTCACACTTGTGTATAAAGTGTTAGGTGATTGCTCAGTGCATCCCAGGGCTCAAATGCTGTGCCAATAAGGTATATTATACATTGACTGGCCCCTAACTTAATATCCAATCTCTAGAGCTATGTTGAAAAAAATGGAACTATTGTTTCTTAATCTGTAATATAAATGTGCTAGCACTAGCAAAGAGGGCCAATACACTTCTAATTAAGATATATTATATAAAATTCCAGACCAATTCATTCTAGCCATGGGGACTTTCCATATCCCAGTCTCACATGGCTATAAGATACTTGATATCTATCCTGAAAAGAAGAGCTTAAGTTAGTAAGCTTGTTGCTATGCATAACAAATTGTTACACCTCCATTAAAGGACATACTTTCTGCACTACATTTTGACAGCTATCAAAGTAAACAAGTTTAAATATCTCATGAGTGACAATGTTTGCTTAAGAAAAACCTGAGTGAACATTAGTTAATCTGTTCAAAAAGTCTGACCTTTCCTTTGTAAATAGAATAGGAATCAAAATTACTCACTCATGAGCAAACAAAATTATATCAAAGACACCCACATATTTTGAAAAATACCCCATGTTCCTGGCTATTGAAACCCTCAAAATGTCTAACTTTGGCTACCTGTAGTTCTAAAAAGTGTTAAAATCAATCTTAATGAGACAGCATATGACAGAACAGCTGATGAAATGGAACTACTGTAATTCAGATTACCTAACAGAAAGGCCGGCCACTTACTCTACTTCCTAGTGATGTTGTAGGCAGCATGGACCCCTGTGAACGTGCATATGTGGCTTGTGTCTGAGCCTAGAATCTGTTCTCAATACCAGTACCCATCTGGGATGCACATCTGCCTCATGCCTTCCTATGTGAAGACATGGGACTGGCTCTGACCTCTGACTCAGACTCTTTTTGCTATCTGAGCTTGCCATTTTTTCTCATTTCATTTCTGGGGGAAAAAAAAAACCTCCTAGCTCCCTCCACATTAATTATTTTTGAACATTCCAAAACCAAGACCAGAAACAAACAAGTTACAGAGGGGCAAAGGTGTTTCATCACTAGCCACAAATATGGTCAACACCACTGGCACACACAAGGTTCAGAAAAGATTATGATCTCCTGAGTGTGTGCACTGGATACACACCAACACAAGACACAAAGGACTGTTTCATTATAATACTGAATGATAAACTTACCAGGGCTGCTGTAATCTACAATGGGTCAAACTCAGAAAGGCTTCCTCAGAGAAGGGAAATGCCAACTTAGGCCATTTCAGCTGTGGAAGGAGTCAATATTGCTGCACCTCAAAAACTGAAGCTTGTATTTTCCTGCACTGCTACCACCTGACCCCTCGTGCTTTCTGCTTCCAGTGATCTTGGTTACTGTGTACATCACTGAAAACTGGTGAATTTGCCTCTCTGTTTATAAAACATCAAAGCAAATTGTACAGGGTCATATGAAAAGATATTATACATGAATCAAAACTGGGAAAGGTCACTTAGCTTGTAACTTTACAGAGGTCCCTATGAAGCCAAATATTGGAAGCAAAAAAACAGAGATTGGGGTTTTGGTTTTTAAATATACTTGTTTCCAAAAATGTAGCATGTTACAAATTGGAGTTGTATATTTGAATGGAAAGAAGCACCTCAAAGCACGGAAAAAACATGCACTGATAGATGTTGTAAATTACTATGCATAAAGCAGGGGATTTCCTGTATATTTTTATGAATGTGGATTTCTCAAGGGCTTGAGCCATAGAAAATAATAAAAAATGCTTTGGAATGGAACACTGTAGACTGTATTACTCTGTACTTGTTCCTGGGGTTGCCTGTGCCTCACACCAACAGAATAGCAACTGCAAGAGCAATGAACCAAATGAAGACCTGTCAGGTAAATAGTCTTACTTCAGAAAGTAAGTCAGATATCCTAAATAAATGACAAGTAATGCAGTACTTTGCACCTGGAAAATAACCTTCCATATAAAAAGTCTGAGCTCGCAAGTCCTGAATGCCCCAAAGGAGCTTTCACCAGTTTTGTCAGAGCGACATTGGCATTCCCTAATACAGAAATATGTGTAAAGGAGGTTTTCCAAAACACTGAAGAGTATAGCTGACACTAGTTCCAAGATAGGTTTACACTTCTGCTAAATAAAATCAAATGGAGTTATAGGCTGTATCCAGAAAAGTGTACATGTATACGGGGTGTGTGTTTTCCACAGCACAAATAGGAGTGGTACATATTTGTGCTGCTTTGTGCCCCAGAGCACATCCCTGCACGTGTACTCTGGCATTGTGCTGGCCCCAGCAGCCTTACCTGGGGCCCTGGGGGCATCCCAGGGCAGCAGAAGCTTCATGGAGCTTGGCTGGCAGCCAGAGCCTGGCTCTGGATGGACAGGTGCCATTTTTGACAGTGCACATTGCTGCATGTGCTGCGCCACTTTTTTTTTTTAATGTGGCTCTTTTTGACACTGGGAGCTCCTGTCACATGTGGCACATGTAGTTTGTGAAGCTTCAAACAGTTTTGATGCACTGCAAATTATATGAGGGCCCTCATCTAGACCCACCCATAATTTTTAACAAGAACTCAAACTGGTAAAGAACGTAAGGCAAATCGTGTTAAATGAGGCAAGGATAGAGGTCTTTGTAGAGCTATTTACATGACATTGAAAACCTTTCCCACTCTGGAACTTGAATGTCCATCTTGTAATGGCTTTTAACCTAACAGGAGATCACACATTTATCTTGCCTGGATACTTATCAGTGCAGCTCTTCTCTGTTAGGAACCAAGCTACCTGGGAAAGTTCTGGGTTTGGGTGATGGAGGAACTCTTGTTCTTAGCCTACATTCTCAGCCTGATAGGATTGATTGGCTATATGCCATCATCTGGCATATGCCCTAGGCAATATGGAAGTCCTTGCACAAGTTGCTTCCACTGGAGGGGTTCATATTCAGTGGGAATACAAATTCACATTTACAATGTCAGGACCCAAGTGTCCAAGTAACCATTAAGGGGATGGAAGAAGTCTAGTCAAGTCAGTCCCGAGGCTGCTATGACTGTTGGGGCATCTTAGATGCTGTGCAACATTGGTGATTCTTTGGCAAAGTGACCTGGTGGTGCCCATCTCCTCTCCAGGTATGGATGGCCACTGGCTCACAGGCAGCTCATCTATCTTTTGACAGGTCTTGTTTTTAGTCCTGCTGTGTGTTCACATACCCTCTTCACTCAGATTAGCTCAGGTAGGGACACTGGCCTAGTCACCAACAACCTGACCATGAAACAAGCTGTACTGGTTTATATGGTACCAGATACCAAGCCAAAAGAGTCCTGGCCTGACAGGTGAGGAAGAAGGGGTTGCTGCTACTGCTGTCCTTATGGGACAGAAAGAAGAGAATGACGTGGACTGCTGGTTTCACCTGTGGAATGTAAGGCCTGGAAGTGAGGTTTCTGATGAGACAGAATCCTAAGCCGTGCTCATAATTAGGTGGGGCTAAGGCACCCATGACTTTGCTTATGCAAAAGGCAGAGGTTGACTGATCACAGCAAATGTGAAAGGGACCTGCTGTCGTACACAGGCTTCATGTAACACTCATTTCATTGCAAAGGCCCAGAATGAAAGAAGCCTGACAACTGCAAAAGACAAATCCCTAGGCCATTTTTCTACAGAGATCACTGGAACAATATAACTGCCCCATTTTATCAGTGTATGTACAGCTGCCGATGCTCATGCTGAATAAATTATCTACCTTGTTCCACAAACTAGGTGATCATTGAGGGACAAATTACTGGGAGAAAGGTCACATGTTACCAAGCAATGCCTCCCCTGTGTTTGGTTACAGTTTTAATCTTATTCAAATAAAGATATAATATATTTAGTTAAAGAGAAAAAAACACCCACAATAAGTAGTTTTAGACTTTTTAGAAAGAATAGAAAGTTAAAAAAAATAGTACATCAGTAGGTTCATCTACTTGCCATTTGGATATTTGAGCTGATAGAAGCAGTTCACTATATCTGCTGTGCTGTTGTTATTAACTGCATAAAGCTGCTTATTTAACAGACAATACATTTCCTAGACATTCACTTTTATTTCTGCCACTTCTTTTTTCCTAAGTAATATTCTGACATTTATTTTGAAAAAATTATGAGTGAAATTCTCAAAATTGCTCCAAGTTGTTTAGTTCTGTTCTCATAAAAATGATGGTAAAATTCCCACCAACTTCTGGAGAAGTGGACCAACCCCAGATACTTCTGGAAATCCCGACTCTACAATAAAAAATCCATAGTGATGCTAAGGTGACTTCTTCAGATATGATATGTGAACATATGTTCTTCCTGAATACATACTCTCTTAGCTGGGACCATTCACATTATGGATGCTTGGAAGATCAGGATCTTAGTTATGGGATCTTAATATAAGGTGAGGCATCATACTAAGCATCTTTACAAAAATTGGTAAACAAAGAAAAGCTAAACATGTGCATTAAGTGATACATGTTTAAAATTTTTGCAGCCTTTCATTTATTTAAAACAGTAAACATTATTAAGCATCTGTACTATGTAGGATACCATTAGGATTATAGGAAAGTAGGACTGGGAGGAACCTCAGGAGGTCATCTACTCCAGGCCTCTGCTCATGGCATGATCATCCCTCACTAATTCATCCCAGCCAAATGTCTGCCTAATCTGCTCTTGAACATTTTTAAGGACAGAGCTTCCACAACTTCTCTAGGTAGTCTGTTTTAATGTTTGACCACCATCAGAGTCAGAAAAATCTTCCTAATCTTTGATCTAAATTTCCTGTAATGCATTTAGGGCCATTGCTCCTAGTCCTCTTCCCTACAATGATAAAGCAAGTCAATCTCCATCCTCTTTATAATTAATCTGCAGGCACTCTGAAGACTAATCAAATCCCCCCTCTCTTTCCTCCATCCTAATAATCTTAGTTCTTTCAACCTTTCTTTATAAATCATGTTTCTGATGCCTCAAATAATTTTTATTTTTCTCTACTGCACTCTTTCCAGTCTGTCCACATCCTGTATGAACAGTGGGGCTCAAAACTAGGCACACTACTTCAGGTGAGGCCTCATCACAGCCAAACAGAATGGCAGAATCACTTGATTTGCAAGAGATAATTATGTTATCACAACCCAGAATGCCATTGGCTTTTTTTTGCAACAAAGGCACACTGCTGACATATTCACAGTCTATAGTCCAACCCCAGGTCCTTCTGTACAATACTATAGCCAAACCAATCATTTCCCAGCCTGTATTTTGGCATGCAGTATTGTGTCCCAAGTGCAGATGTCGTTGTTGAATCTTATCTGGTTAGTTGAGGACCATTTCTCCAATCTATCCAGATTATGCATCCATTTAAAAGGTGAAAATATGCCCTCTGATTTCTAGAGGAGCAAATCAGTCAAGACAGGCCATTCTACTTGTACATTCACACACTGTTCACATTTCTGTTTTAATGCTTCTTTTCTCAGGATTTTAGCTCCTTGGGTTTTTTGGATTCTCCCAATCTTAGTTCCTTGGGGTTTTTTTGAAAAAAGTATGGACTGAATATTGAACTAACCTAAAAAATGATTGCACAAGTATAGAATAGGGTGACCATATGGGACAATGTGAAATCCAGGGCACTGCCATCCCAATCCTGCCCTCCCCCCTTCCATTGCTGTAGCTCCTGCTGCTCCACTTCCCTGCCCTGCATCTGCAATACTTATTGTAATTTTCCCTGGCATGACACAACTGGTCTCAGGAATCCAGGAGGTATGATCATCCTAAAAATATAGGAAAATCTCCCTTAAAGCTGTTATCAGCATAGATTTGCCATGGTTGCACTACTCATGAGAGGTAAAGCCACATGAGTCATGCATGGCATCCCAAACAGGAGCTGTGAATTACTGCATTACAAAAATGGCCAAAAGACCCAAGTGTGATCAGGGCTCTGTTATATTATGCAATGTATGAACAAACAGTAAGAGACTGTCCCCATTCCAAATATTTTATAAGTTAAATAAGACAGGGCTGACCAATTTGTGGAAGAGGGGAAGTATTCTCATCCTCAATTTATAGACAGAAATCTAAAGCCCCAGGAGAGTGATTTTGTCTAGGAAATCAGTGGAAGAGAGCTGACTTGTTCTTTCATTACAAGATTCCCATTTCTTTTCAAAACCAAACATTTCTGTTATACAATTCTAGCATGTAGCATATGCATTTTACATGGAATCTATTTCAGAAATTCTTTGGAGAGTTTTAAAAATGTAACAGATATAATTTTCATCACTTTTCTCTGTAAAATTATGTCTCCTTCCTTACTAGGAGTCAAAAAGTATAAGCCTCAGAAGAAAAAGAAAATGCAAACCAAACAAATAGGCTTAGATTTTAGTTGGCAAGGTTGAAATTAAATAATTTTGTTCCTTTTTTGGTTTAAAAGTTTTAAAGGAATGACATTTTACATGTAATGGTCTATTTGAAATATTGATTATTTAGTTTTGATCTAAATATCATTTTATTTCCGTGTTTGAACTGAAAAAAGAATAAAAACACATAAACCAATACAAAACAAAAATGTTGTTCTCAAAATAGGACTATAGTTAATTGAATACAAGATAAGGTTGTGTCCCCCACCCTCCGTCCCCGCCCAGGCCCAGGGCCACAGCTTTCACTGTCACCAGTTTTCAGCCAGGGCAGGGCCTGGGTGGGACTGGGGTGGCTCATGCAGGGGTGGGGGTGGGGAGGTGTAGTGCAAGGGGAAGAAGCATGTGGCCTGGGGGAAGCAGCAGAAAAGCTGCTGCAGTTGTGGCTGTGGCTGCAGCCCTAACCTGTGCCCTGAGCTGCTGTCATTTGGCCTTGACTGGAACCATCATGTACTGCATGCCCCCGGCTGAAGACAGAGCCACTTCAATAGGGTAAGTTGGGGGGATGAGAGAGGAGGGAAGGCAAGGCAGAGGAGTAGAGGCAGCAGGGGGCTGGGACAAGTGGCAGGTGGGGAAGGTAGGAGGAGGGTAGGCACTGGGGGGGGCAACTGGCAGGGGTTAGGCTGCTTGCTGTCCTGCTGCTGCTTCCTCTGCTACAGCAGTGGGGGTGGGACTGTTTTAAGACAACCATACAACAATTTGATTGTATACATGGAAAATTAGATGAGATTTATAATTTGCCATGTACATACTCTAAATATTGGAGGGCTGTCTTAAATTTTAAGTCATCTTGGATTTGTGTAAATATAGTAATTTGAATAAACAAACCGTCATTATGAATTGGTTTAGGATTACCCATTCAGCATCTTTTGGGTCAAGCTTTCTTACAGGAAAAAAAAATTTTTGAACAATCTTATTAATACATTTTAGAAACACAAAATAACTTATATCAGCTTTTTATTAAATAAGAATGTTTCACCTTTAAGGTCTGACATTAATTCCAGGCAAGCACCTTGTCCTTTTCAGAACTTCTGGAAAATACTTCTTTCCAATGATAGAAAGCATCACTTCTAGTCACACAGATGGAGTGCAAATATCCAACTTTAACCATCACAGCAATCTAGGATGAGACCTTTCAGGTTTTGGGCCATACAGCAGTATAAATCAAGACTAAAGCTTAGGGGAAAGGTCATAACCATTTTTCTGGCAGTTTATTATTATTTTACGGTCATTTAAAGCTGCTCACAAATGCAAAATGTTGGCTGTAGTCCTGATGGAGGTAAACAAGTAAGTCAATTTAGAAAGATTACAGCAGTTTATCATGCAGCTCTGCCAAATGGTTGCAACATTACCTGGATAAGAGAGATGATATGGATGGGCCACACAAAGCATTCAGAAGAGGTAATGGAACTTATTTTTGATACTCTAGGTTCAAAAAGCATAGAAATATTGCTACATACAAATGAAAAATATAAGTTCCCACCTAGTGTCAGTAGCCAAAATCACTTTAGCTTGCTACACATGGGAAAAAGAATATTTTTTCTCTTTGATATGGACCTAATTTCAGGTATGTGTATGCCTTTGTCACCTTGCACTTAGATTTCTGTAATGTGCTATACATATGGCTATGTCCTGAGGCAACTTGTAAAAGAAAGCTGATTCAGAAGTCTGTTTATTAGTCAGAGTTGCACATTGGGAACACATTCTATCAGTACACCTGTACTGGCTTCCAACAAGTTCTCAGGTGGAATTCAAACAAGTTTAAGACCTTGTTATCCTAAAGACTTGTCTTCATCCCTGGAATATAGTGTGAGAATTGAAATCAGTGGATGGATCTGGGCTGGAAGTCCCTTGTTATAAAAAACAAAGGAGCTGCTAGCAGGCATTGCCTGAGCATCTAGAACTTACCTACCTGTTTGGTCTGTCAGAACTCAAACTAATCTCAACAACCAGACAGGTAATTAATCTCTACTTGCAACTTGCAAAGAAATCAAACTACTGGAATACACTCTTCTGTATGTATATTATAGAACACTGGAGAACTGCTGCTTAGAAAATTGAAGACGTGGCATCTTCCAAAATGATTTGTTGGAAATTATTAGAACAATTGAGAGGGGAATAATAACTCTGTATACACATTTAAACAAACAGAGCCATCTAACCTCATAATACTCGGCACTTTATGTTTTCAGTACACTGATAATCTCTCAAGTCTGTACTCCTGCACTTAAATTTAGATTTGGGAAGCAAAAGAAGAATAATACGAGAAGGATATTTTCCCCCTGCTGGGTGCTGAGAACAGCTCCCTGTGCTTTGCCCAGAGAGGAAAATGCCTCAGTGCAGCACTTCTCAACCTTTTTAGACGCAAGACTCTCCTCATTAGATTAAAAGGCACCCCTTGGAAAATGCCAGCTCTTAGTACTCATTTCTTGACTACAAAAAAATAATATATTCTTCTATTATGAAGAACTCAGAAAGACCATGACAGGTCAGAATATTTTTGACACTATCAACTCCTATTTGAAATCTCTGAGTTTATCTTGTGAATTGTGTAGGTGTTTGCATGCTTCATATTGCGTGGCATGCTTAAAAGGATATGATGGCATCCTGGTTTAGAATCACTGCCTTAATGGATTCAAAGCTTTGTAACTGGTATTGTAATTAAGTAAGATGGAGATGACAGCTTGAATCTTTTGGGCCAAATCCAGGGGCGATGCGTAGGGGGCATATGTGCACAGCCTGAGAGCACTGATACACCCCTTGACAGGCCATGCTCCCTGCTTAGGCGACGGGCAGGCATGAGCACTGGTGCCACCCCTGCGAGCGCTGGTTGGGGAGTGGGAGCGCTGGATGAAGCACCATGGCTACTTCCTGGTCAGTGAGATTGGCTGTGGGGGACCCCCCCCGGTTGCTGACTGGCCAGTGGGAAGGCATGTGCCCCCCCAACTAAGGTGGCACCAGTTGCCCATGGCCAAACTGCTTTTGAAGCATAGGGTAAGTCATGCCATTTTCTATGAATTTATCTAGCTTTTCCTTAAAGGCAGATAAGATTGAGCCAAAATTGCCTTACCTGCCAAGTGTTTTATTATCCAATAAGGCAGGGCTCGGCAATTATTTCGGGCAGAGGGCTGCTTACCCAGTTTTAGCAGGCTGTCAAGGGCTGCATGGGTAGCCTCACCCCTTGAGAGGTGCCCTGCCCCCTGGTCACCATTTTGAGACCAATGTCCCAATGTCTTGGAACCAATGTCCCAGGGCCAGCACCAGTGGGGCCCAAGGCAGGGCACAGGCTGGCAGGGGTCTGTGGAGCCAGGCTGGGCTGCACCAGCAGGGAGAGTGGAGAGCTGGCCCAGCTCCATAGATCCCCTGCCAGCTTGGACCTTGGGCTCCTGCCACCCTCCTCTGGGTCCCACCGGCACTGGCCCTGGGACACCAGTGCGGGCCCTGTGCTCCCGCTGGCTCCTGAACCTGCTCACTCCCAGTACCCCCCCAGCCCAAACCCCCTGCTCACTGGCAGGGAAGAAGCTGGTGCTGAGTGCATGGAAAAGCAGCCCCTCGCCCACCCCATGCCCTGCTGCAGGTGCTTGCAGCTCATGCGGGGCTGTCCTGAGCAGGCACAGGCAGCCCCATATGGGCTGCAAGTGGCTACAGCACCAGGTGCTGGCCATGGGGCGAGTGACGGGCTGCTTTTCCCCATGCTCAGCACCAGCTTGTAACCCGGCCCGTCTGCCAGCCTGGGCTCCAAGCCGGCTCCGGGCTTGCCTGCTGGTGGCAGCAGCTGTGGCCCCCCTGCTTGCTGTGCCAGGCAGTGTTGGCTGCTGCTGGCTGCCCAGAGCTTGCATGCTGGGCAGCCCAGAGGTGGCAGTGGCAAACACTGCCTGGTCTGGCAAGTGGGGGGGCTGTAGCTGCTGTTGAAATGCACAGCCCTGATGGGCGAGGCTGGAGCTGACATGGGGCCCAGGCTGGCAGTGGTTCAGGTTACAAGGTGGTGCTGAGCACAGTGGGGGGGGAGAAGCAGCCCCTTGCCCACCTTGTACCCGGCACCCTGCGCTGCAGCTGCTCACAGTCCGCGCAGGGCTGTCTGGAGCAGGCATAGGCAGCCCCACATGGGCTGTGAGTGCCTGCAGCACAGGGTGCCAGGCATGGAGTGGAGGAGGGGCTGCTTTTCCCCACACCAGGAAAGAGCCTGGGGAAAAGCTGAGCATGGGGTAGGGGGGGTGTAGAAAGCGACCCTTCCCCTGCCTCGTGGCTGGCGCCCTGTGCTGCAGCTGCTCACAGCCCGCGTGGGGCTGCCTGTGCCTGCTCAGGACAGCCCCACATGGGCTGCAAGTGGATGCAATGTGGGGCACCGGCCATGGGGCAGGGGAGGGGCCACTTTCCTCTGCACCTGGAAGGAGCCCGGGGAGAAGCTGAGTGTGGGGAGGGGGGGGAAGCGGCCCCTTGCCCGCCCTGTGGATGGCACTCCCTGCTGCAGGCACTTGCCGCCCGTGTGGGGCTGTCCAGAGCAGGCACAGGTAGCCCCATATGGGCTGCGAGTGACTGCAGTGCAGGGCGCTGGCCACAGGGTGGGGGAGGGGCCAGTTTCCTAACCCCTGCACCTTGCTCAGCTTTCCCCTGGGCCACTTTTGCCCAGGCTCCTTCCCTGCCCGGGGTCCTCCCTTGCCTTCTCCCTTACAGGTTCTGGCCAGGGCAGCCATATGGTCCCAGGCCAGAAGCCCCTGCTGGGGCTTCTGGTTGGTGGGGGGTGAGCTTGGGCAGGCCCCATTGTTGTGGGAGCCCGTCGGGCTTCCCCTGGGTCCTACTGCCCTCGGATTTTGTCATTTTTGACAGAAACCAAGGGCAGATAAATATTAATTTTCTAAATTTTTTAGGGGCCCTGTGGACTGGAGAGAATGGCCTTGTGGGCCAGATCCGACCCGTGGGCCATATTTTGCCCACCCCTGCAATAAGGCATCATTACCAAAGGTCTTCTCCTTATATCTAACCCAAAAGAACCAAAGCATCTGCAAGTGTGTGATCCTATCTTGATAGGCAGATCTAAATTGTTAACTCACCTAAATGACACAGCTGGGAAGAGATAGTTGGAACAATAGGATGGATGGGGATGAGCTTTCTTACCACTGCAAAGGCCAGATCATGAATTGGTCTTGTGTTTTCAATAGCAGAATAACATACTATCACATAAACATCCATGTTCAGATACTGAATTTTGACTACAAACAGCCTTTCCCTGGGGCTTGCAGAAGAAGCTCCTTGAGTTGGTCTTGAATGACTACACATACTAGCACTCATACTTGCATTGCTCTTGCATTCACCTTCTAGAAAGTCAGAGATGGAGGTAACAGAAGATTGCCTGAATGTTTTTTCATTCCTCCACAATCCCCCAGAGAAAGGGAGAGATAACAACAGGTGTGATCCTACAAAGCTCACACACACGCTTAACTTTATATAGTTTTATCAGTCCCATTGGCTTCAAGCCCATGAATATTAAAACAAATCAAAAGTTAAAATAAGGGTGTCTTAAATCAATTAGATAGAAGCATTGAATGCAGTAAAAAAATTGCTTCTGTAGCATTTTTACAGTAAACATGCATCTATTTAAGGTTGTGCCACCATTTTCAATATGCCACAAGTTTATGACAAACAGCAGCACTGGGGAAAAGCTGCAATAGAGACACAGAAGTAGGGGCAAAAAAAACTCAGGGCACATGACAAATGAGGGTGACAGAAAAGGATTGTTGAAAAATATTATCTGGATATTTCTCCTATAGTGTTTAAATAAGGGGTGGAGGGGGGAAAGCTAATAACACTGAATGAGTTTTGGAGTTGGAGAATGTTGTTTTCCTGTTTTAAAGAACTTCTGACCATCTCATCAAGGTTGTCTATTTCTTTTCTGATACATTAAAGTCAGCTAATTTAATATTGTCATCATTTCTAGCTTGTATGCTGTAGATATCAACCTTCATATAAGAGTGATATCAACAGTTAGGGATACAAAAAAACCCCCAAACAATCCACCCAAACAGCTGAATGGTACACACACATCTTCATGATTGACTAATGTATGCCACTGTGGAATGCAAAAGGGTCTCAAGGCATTTTGTCCTCAGTCTACTGGAAAAATACACAACTGCAAAGACAGCAAAATAATTTGGTTCTAGCCATATGCATGCTCCAATCCTCCTCCTAACTGAGCAGCTCTGTGCCAATCCAGTGGCACAAAGGAACCTTTAAAGCTGGTGTAACTGGTCACTCGAAAATGTTTACAGTACTCCTAACTTCTACGCCATTTCTACTCCCTGCTCGTGTAAAGCAAGGGTATCAAACATCTGACCCTGCAATTTGGATCTGGTCCATGGTGCTTTGCTCTTGCCAGACAACTTGCCTGGGATCTGGCCCATGGTGCTTTTCACAGAATCAGAGAGAAGTATGGCTGGAAGGGACCTCTATAGGTCATGTAGTTCAACCCCTTGTCTGAGGCACAATCATCACTGTCCAAACCATTTCACACATATCCACAATCTAGCCTCTTTTTCCTTCCTCTGTAGTGGGAGGCATGGCCCTCTACCTGGGATCTCTTGAATGTATATTAACAACCTTTTACAGCTGACATCTTGCTACTGTAAAAGGTTGTTCTCCCTTGCCCACTACAGAATTTCTGGGTTTTAATTGCTGCTTGGCATCCAAATTGGCAGCACAGTAGCAATGTTATTGCCCATGTGTCCACGTGGTGCTGCAGACAACATTTAGTTGTTGTCCATGCTGCAAGGGATCAGCACAGGGTTTATTTTTTTGACCTCTAGATATCCAGGGGTCAAAAAAAACCTGTGGAAAAAGAAAGCAGAGAAGCACACACGAGGGCAGTGTGGCTGCTCAAAACTGGAGGCTAGCTGGCCAGAGCCAAGCTCCAGCTGCTGGCCAGACTCTGAGTGGCAGGATCACCACTGCTGCAGCCCCAGGAGGCCCCCAGGTAAGGCTGGTGGGGCCAGCCTCCCCTACCCCACCTGGGGTAACCTGTCAGGTGCCAGAGGGTGCATGGAACAAGGACTCCCCCGGGACAACTAGTAGTGGCATGGTTTGCTGCCGCTAGTTTTCCCCAGGGAGCCAAATATTTGTGCTCATGTGGATGCGGCTGTGGTGGGCAATGCTGACACAACAGCTCTGGCAGCCGCCAGGACAGGGGTTGAGTGGCAGCATTGTTAACTTGCTGGCTGCTGGCACTGACAGTGGCTCCAGCTGCCAGGGCAAGAAGCCCTTGGGCCAGATTGCAGATGGGATCATCCTGCCTGCAGAAAGCCCTGCAGTCTGGATCAGGCCTGCCAACTCAAATGAGTTTGGAGACCCTGGTTTAGAGGATATGATAGAAAGACTGCAGGCATGGGCTTTTGGTTTAAAACACATACCAAGTAACTCTCTAGGTCAAAATGCTCGTTCAAAATAACAATTTTCATTTAGTTTTGATTTAATGCTTTGTTTCAGGAGTTTTTAAAATGAACACTGAAAAGAAAACATATGGCACTTTAAATCTAAATGCCATGAAGACTAGTGCCTTGTTTTGAAAAGTTATTTCAAAGGTGGTTCAAAACTATCTTTTCCTCAAGCCTCAGAGATAGTATACTAGGTATTAAAAGCTTCCTTTGAACATGTTTCTCTAGGCTTGCACCAAGAACTTGAACCAACTAAAGAATTTTTCCCCTACTACAGTCAGGAGTAAAGAAGTATTATAGGGCTGATATGAAGAAATGAATGGACTAATCTGATATATTTAAGAACGCAGTACTCAGCGTATCATTTATATGAATCTTATTTGATTTCCAAATACTCTGTAATGGGACTTCTTGTTCTTCACAACTGCTTCAGGGTTTTGGATTTGAATAATATTTAATTAAACTTTGAGATACCAGTTTAATTTGACTGAGAACATATGATTGTAAAAGTAAGATTTTAAAAGACCTAAAATAGATAGAAATGTTTACATGGATTAAATATTTCTGTTCAAGCTGAAAGCATTGCAAAAGTAAAATCAGATACAGTGAAAAAGTAAAGGAATATTCCTTTGGTTTTAATTATCTAAGGTTTTATTGCAGAAATATGTTTCTAAAAATATACGGAACTTGATTTCCAAAGGGCCTCAAGAGGCTTTCAAACAACTTGCCTGGAGCTTCTGAATGGTTACACACATACATACTGGATTCACAAGATCTGCATGTGCAAATTTTGTCAAGAATCTGCAAAAGTGTTAATGCCTACACACGAAGAAAAGTCATTTGGGTCAAAGCTATGGAAAAGTTATAGCTTGATAATGTCTCTTTAGAAAACTCACTCTTTCTTTGCAGTAATGCCTTTTTCAGATGCATTTCAAAACCATGTTTTTCCCCACTGAAAATTAACAAACAATTACTGCCCATTTGGTTACAGAGCATGAAGCTCAGGCAGCTATAAATCACAGAACAAAATACAATTACACAAATAATTTCCCCCCTTGTAGTTTATTACAGATCTTTTAATTATTTCTGAGAAAATACTAAATAGCTCAGTTTTAGATCTATTATACCTGTTAATTTCCATTAATTACAAGCAGAGATAGGTTACAGTGGGGCTTATTAGTAAGTACAACATTACCAGTGACACCACCTACAGATGCTAGATACTAAATGTACTTGTTGCTGTGGTGATAAAGCAGAGGGAATTGTTGACTCTAGCATAGCTCTACATCAGAGGATCTGAAGGAAGAACAAAGACAGGCTCAAAATTTTTGCTGCTTTACCTTCAGTTAAAAATGATCATAGATGAAAGATGCAATTAGAGAAATGTTCAGCCCTGCTATAGGCATTCAAAACTAGAATGGGCCTGGGCATTTCCAGGCATCAAACCTGTTACCCCTTGAACAGAGAGGTCTATGTAACACCAATACACTTTCATCAATACAGTTTTCCAGTGTCAGTTTTACCCCTTGCATCCCCTGGAAAGTCTCAGCATTGTCTAATATCAAAACAGATATTCCAGTGTTGTTTCCTTTCATCTGGTGCAAAGCAGCCTAATTTTTGCAAACAGATTCAGCATTTGAGGCTCTACCTGAGTTCATTAGGAACATCTGCATGCTCAAGAGTCAAAGGCTGAAAAGAAAGAAGGGTTACTTGCTGGCAACAATCTTCAGATTTTACTCCCCAGCCATACTGTGCAATCATGCTGTTTATTCCACTGTAACAATCAGGCAGACACAGCAGAACACCTGGTACTCTCAAATCCTGGCCCTTCCTTGGCAGCTGACTGTAAAATCTCCCTACCAGGTGGTTACACTTCAATTACATTAGCTAGGCATTGTAGGGTTAACAAGTATCCAATGGAAATATTTTATTCATATAACACAGTATGTCTTTTTTTGATCTTCTGAACAATATAGTTTAAAATTCATTAAATTAAAATACCCCTTGCAAATATGCAGACTGCAACAGGTATAAACAGAGCAGAAAGTTTCCAGTGACTCTCATTCAAGGATGGACTGCAATGGTTCAAACTAGTAGTTTCATGATGATTTGACCCCCAGTGACTAATGATTAGGTCAAAATCTGAAATAGCAATTTTCCTTGAAGTGGCTTCTCAGTAGGCAGAATGGATTCCCTTTCACTTAATATCTCAACTCAAGCAGGATACATGCTGAGATGTCTCTCAGTTTCCCCAAAGGAGCAAATTAAAATACTAGAGCATGTTAGTGAAAGCTCTGGTTTTCACTTGAAAAGTATGGCAGTGAAGCAAATCTAAAAACCCTAGGTAAACTTTCATACAATAAAAAAAGAACATTAAGGTGGAAGTTTGCTTCTCTTGCCGGTTTTTTTCTAAACTTTGTTCCTATTAAAAAGCATGTTTAAAAGCAAAATTTAAAGAAAGGTAATGACAAAGAGGCAGGTGCTGGCTAGAGGAAAAAGACTTAACGAAACAGGAGAATTTTATGATATATTATTCAAACAATTCTCTCAATGATAAATGAAAATGCTAGTGATGGTAACTAAAGAGGGAGATGACTAGGTGGTTACCAGAGCCAGAATTAGTGAGGGTGTAAAAAGGCTACTGGTTGAGAGTATATTTGAAGGGAACAGAACACAGATCAGGTGGTATTTATTTTAAAAGGAACTGGAGTCTAAGGGATCTATAGATAACATGAGTTTGCAGTTCAGAAAATGTAGGCCCTTGGAATAGGTCAAAGGTAGTAGAGAAGAAAGAGCATGCCAGCATATAGGAATAAATGAGATTAAAGAGGTAATGGGGAAGGGATGGTTGTGAAAGGCATGAAGAATGGAGATTGTTACTGCTATGGACAGAGATATGGATGAAAAGCTGGAGCCATGCTGTAGCATAGTGAACAGGCTGTAGTGTACATGAAGCAAAAACCACTCAGATGCTATGAGGAGGTCAAACTAACACCTATGTAGAAAAACAGATGAGCAATTCTGCAGTAAGGTGATAAGGTAGTGACCAAAAGCTTTTATATTGCTGCTCTTCACTGCAGTATCTGGGCTGACATGGAGTATGCTTGTTGCTGTGGTGATATTAGACTGACTTACAGAACATTAGCTCTGGCTTGGATGATGCTGCCAGTGTTATTTAGGCTGAAAAGACGACGAGATTTGAGAAGGAAAATGAGCAAGATAGTGAGAGGCCTGAGGCATCTGCAACATGATGCAGAAGTCCTACTTGAAGCAACAGCTAACTTCAGCTGTTTTCCTGTAAGGTAGTGAACAAATATACTGGTCAGGGAAAGCAGGTTGATGTTCCCAACAACTGTTCAGTTTAGCTCTTTTTCTTCAGGTCAGATTTATTAGGATGAATCAAACAGTGCCTAATGGAGATATGGGATGGGAAAAGACCTGCCCTTTCCCCTCAGTAGCCCTTTCCTGGCTACCCTTAAAGCCTCTTGCCACATCCTTGTGGTGTCAACTTCAAGCCTCACCTTTCCTAGATTGGGCCAAGAGAACTCCTTTATATATATGCTCTTCCAGGCAGTCAAATAATGCTTACTTAGCTGGTCCTTCCCAGCATATACAGTGAATGGAAACTGAAAATCCCTGCAACCCACAGTCTTAAAGTGTCCTAGAAGCTTACATGTACTTACAGACTAAACAATTTATTACACTTGCCCTCACTCCAGCAGGTGCTTGAGAGAAGGGCTTTAAAAGTGGATGCCTGGGGCAAGCAAAAGGGAGAATACCTTTGAGAAGGTCATGTCCCTGAGCCAGGGTCATATCATGGGATGGAACCCCAAGCTGATGAGGGTTTTCTTTTCATTGTTAATGGTGTTGTTTACTTTCTGCTTTTAATAACGCTCATTGTCTTCTCGTTATTGAAGCACTATTTCTTAAGGATAGCACCTTGCACACAACATCTGTGAAAGTCTCTCTGCTTAATCATTCCAGATGTAGAAGGAGGTGAGCAAAGGAAGAAGGATGAGATGACACAGCTGGAGATAACCAGCAAAAAAATATTTTGAAAGCATGGCACATGCTTTCATGCAACAGAGATGAGAAGGTCAGACAAAATCTGTGGGGAGCTCTCTGGGTGCTTGCCACCACGTCCCAGCATGACTTATTTTAAATGCAGATGTAAACATGATTTTGGTACTGGGGAAAAATGAACTGAATGGTATTTTCATTTGTGTGAAATTATTTCTTTCTGTTGAAGGTTACCCTGATTTCCTTTAAGCTTCCATATTCACCAAAACAGACTAGGTGTTTACATCAACCTTCTGGACCATCAATAGTTTTTTTTACTGATACCAGCTAAATTCATAAAAGTCTTTTTTTAATAGGTTGCTGCTTAATTTTCATTGCACTTTCTTTTTAAAATGGAACTATTCTGAATAAGCTCCTTTCATACAACAGAAATATAAAATGTTCTGAATTATGACATGCTTCAATTCTGCAAGGTATCCCTCCTCAAGAAAGCTCTTGATAAATACTATTTTTTGTGAAGGCAGGTTTTTAAAGTATTTTTTATGATCAAGTTTTTAGTAAATTATTTTATTTTCCATTGAGCATTATTAGTGTTAATGTTTGTTAGTTAATCCTACGTCCTGCAGAGTTACTCATGTGCTGTCTCCCTTACATTTTCAATTTTTATCTGTATTTATGGTGAATTCAGCCAACTACTGCTTAGCACTAATGAATAAAAAGGAACAAATACCACTGGCTTGGACTAAGGATACACGTTATTAAAAATTACCCATGCAAATTTGCCACTACTGCTCTATCGTGACCTGCATCAACCTTCTACTATTTAAGTCCTGGGTCGCTCCTGTGCACAGACTGCAAAATTGTGTCTGTTTTCTGGAAAACCTCCACTAGGAGCTAAGATGAGGCTGCCCAATTAATTTCACTTGCTAATTAACTTCTGAAATACATTACAATCCTGTTCTCAAGAGTTACTGTAAAAAGCTAGTGTAATCGCCTGCTGCACTATCTAGCCTGCTTTTTATTTTAAAACTGAATTACATTATTTGGTGTAATAGCAGCAATGCTAATGCAACTACACATTGCAACTGGGCCATGATTGGATTCTTTGAAAATAAATGTTTTGGCTTTTCTTCAGCATTTATTTTCAGTAAATGCCTTGGCTTTGCCTTGGTATTTATCTTCTGGGGCAGACTTATCTAGTCTCAATGTATAATGCCATTAACATTATCGCATATTTATATTAGCCTACCTTGAACAAGGTTTGACTACAAAGGTATTAGAATGTGTCTATATGAAACAGACACTCTTCTACAGCTCAAAACAATGACCAGCACTTCTGAATGAAAAGAGAGAAAGTGAACATTAGCACATCAAAGGCCCCTCTCTGTAAAGAAGAAAAATTGCATGATGCACACTTTAATCTTTCTGACAATCTATGCCTGGCTTGAACTGAATTCCATTTTTCACACAAATGTGAATGCTTGGTACAAGGACATCTTTACCAACAGTAGAAAGAAGAACACAAAAAGATATTCTAGTACAGTCTTTGAACTTCTTAAATTTGTATTAATGTGAAATAATATTTAACTATTGAGAGAGTAACATACATTTTTTCTGTTGTTCCAATTAAAAAAAATCTGAATAAGATCAAAATAATGATTATGGGCAATAAAAGGGAAACCTTTCAATAGAGACATTTTAACCTTAAATAAAATCAACAGATTTCAAAACCTTTGATAAAATAAGGTTTAAAAACCTAATATTAAAAATAGAATATAAGCAATATACAACAGAGTGAAGTAAAGCTTTTTATTCCTTTGAACCAACTACTTCCCACATATTAGACAGAAATTCTATTAATTTGTGGAGCCCAGAATTGGATGCAGTACTTCAGCTGCGACCTCACCAAGGCCGAGTACAGTGGGAGTATGACATCCTGACATTTATTTGAGAAGCATCTATAAATGCAAGCCAGAGTTTTGTTTGCTTTATCAGCTGTGACATCGCATTGGTGACTCATGTTCATCTTGTGGTCAATCATGACCCCCAAGCTGCGGTGCTAGCGAGCATAGCACTGCCAAGAATATAAGCATGCTGCAGTCTCCCCCTCCTTTGCACAATGGGTCCCATGCTTGCAGAAAGGTATGAACTGCAGGACAAAGAACCTATTCACGTACTTTTCCATTTAAACAAATATGTATTTCAATAAATAAAGTTTAGCAGTGAGATGGTATAACTTAGCAAACTAGCCTACATAAAATGCACACAGGATAGGTTTATGATCTATTCTTGAAAAACCACTATGCCAGATTCATTTGGGTACACTACTATCGTAGTCACTGGGACTGCATCTGAGACAGAGTTGGTCCAGGTTTATGGGAAGTACAGCATAAAGTTTGACTTATACAGCCTCATAAACGGAGGGTGCTGAAGACTATTCAGGGAGACTCAGGGGAGTATCTTCTAGTTGACAATGTTTTGAAGATACTGGACAACGCAAACTACACATCCATAAGCAAAATATTTGCTCTTTAGAACTCGTCAGTGCTCTGACTGGGATAGATTATTAGACATAGGAAAATCCTCTGAACCCTACACTCCATTGAGGGGTGAAAGCTAGGTGTCTCCATGTAACTGCAGGAAACACGACAGGCAGGTAAGGATTTACAGGGCTTTGTGTCCCTAACAGCTCCCTGTCTCTCATTTTGGTCAAAATCTAACATATGGTTTCAGAAGAGGAGGGAAAGTGAGATTCAGCACAGATTTCCAGGGACAATACAGTGTAGGAACTCCAGATGCAAATATATGCCTCTCATTTTTCCTTCATTTGATTAGTTCTGAAGAGCCCAGCTGAAGGAGACTGAACAGGAGTAGCAACCTTCAAAAAGGGGGCTGAGTGATGAATGCCTCTGAAAGGAAGCTTGGGGGCACAAGGTAGAGATGAGGAGTCACTCCAAGAGCTGTGGGGAACTTCTGAAGCATCAGAAATGCAGATTTGCCATGGAACTAATTATTTATTCACCACCAAACCCTGCAAAGCACCCTTTTATACCTGTCTACTCAAGGCTGGTGGACAGAGCAGAGCAGGGAAAGAGCTGACCTTCAGAAAATATGGAAACCTTCATTAATAATAGTAACTTCAGAAAGATTTATTTTAGGAAAGCAAAAATCATTTTTAATTTTAGTGACAGATGGAGAATCTCAGAGAAATGGAATCAATGATGCAAAAGTGTCAAGAGGGGATGTGGAGGCCACAAAACCTCATGGAAAAGAAAAATGAAAGATCTGGGAGATGCAATCAGTGTAGGAGAACTAAAGAGGTCAGACTCAGGTAAAGATAGTAGGGGAAAGAGCCTTAGGTTCGAAGAGACGTACTGTATTTACTCAAAGTCAAAACAAGTTCTCCCCCCAATTCAATAAGGGGAAAAAAGCCTTGTTGGATTCATGTACTGGCCCAGGGCCAAAGCTGGAGCTAGAACTGTTGTTAGTGCCTAGATTCAGCAGCCATCAAGTTAGCAGCAGCGCTAGCTGCAGCTCAGGGATTGGGAAGCAGTATGGACTGGGGATCAGGTGGTGATGTGGGTCAGGGATTGGGTGAAAAGGGAGACAAGCAGCAGGGGGGCAGGCACCCAAGAAGGGCAAGTGGCAGGGGGGACAGGTGGCAAGTGTTGGCAGGAAAGTGGCAAAGGAGACAGGCAGGGGAGGGGCAAGGTATAGGGGGAACAAGGGGTGGGGGGTCTGACTGCCTGCCCTCCCCAGCCACTTCTTTCTCTGCCATGGTGACTGGGGATGGGGGGGAAGAAGGAACAATTTTAAGACAACCCTCCAACAAATTAGATTCTATATCTGGAAAAGTATAAATCTGTTATATAGAATCTGATTATTGGAGGGATGTCTTAAATCTGAAGTAATCTGGATTCAGGAAAATGGAGAAGATCAGTAGTGCATGACCAATCTGTGGGTCAGATGAACAGTGCAAGGCTATCCTCATGGGCCAAATCAGGTTCATAGACTCCCTGCATGTCTGATCCAGTGCTTGTAGCACCCCTCTGGCTGGTCTAGGACTGCGCTGCATATGTTGTTCACTCTGGTTAGACTAGGATGTGAGCCATATGGGGTGCTTTCTACAGCTGGTTTGGGACAGAGGCCGCATGCAGCACAGGTCCCACATCAGCTGGAGTGAGTACTGCATGTGGCACAGTCCCAGGATGACTAGAGTAGGCACTGGATCTGGCATGTGGAGAACCCATGGACCACTCTGGCTGGTCCAGGACTGCACTGTTTGTGGTGCCTGCTCCAGGACTCGTGCTGGATGTCATGTGTAGCTTGTGTCCTGGGCTGGCCAGATCAGATATCATAAGCACTGGATCCAGCGTGGCGGAGGGGTTGCTGCATACAGTGTGGCTCTGGGAGTGGACACCATATGTGGCGTGTGTCTTGGACCCATAAATAACATGGAGGTTAATAGAAGACCCAGGGCTAGTGCCAGGAGCTGGGTGATGTGGCTCCACAGGCCATTTCTGACCCACAGGCCATATCTCTGAGACCCCTGTGACCTATTAAGTACTTCACTTGTGAAGCACAGTGCCTATCTTTCAAATAACAAGACTTTAACACAATCCATGTACCAGGAAGCCAGGAATCCTCACTTATTTTGATGCCATTTGCCCTCTAAATCACACCAACCAAAACATGTTCCAATCTAGAAAAGAATACCTGGACCCAGATAGCTATCTTGTCTTTGGGTGATGAAAAGGAGTTTGACTGGGTTGAGTGGAATTATGCAATTTTTTTGTCCAGAATGTTTGGATTTTTGGGAAAAAATATCCAGATGAGGTAAGATAACACTTCGTCAAAGCAACATTATCTCAACACAGGCACATTACTTAAAGATCACAAACCCAAAAAGGATTCCAGGAAAAGGTGGAATTCTCTCCTTATTCTGTCTCTTTAGCCATACATTTAGAAGTGAGAAGAATTTGCTATGTGGGTTTGATATAACAATTTGATCCTGTATTTGTGGCACTTAAAAATTACCACCTGATTCTTGATGGGTACAACATCTGGCTTAATAGTGAGAGATATGATTAAGACTATATCTTACTATGGAACTATTTCAGGATCCATTTTCAAGAGTCCTGGCTTTGAATTCCTCTTATTTTTTAAACAATTTGCTTTCCCATTGGTAAAGAACAACAATTCATTTGAAGTAGAAAAGTGAAACTACTTATTCATTCCTAATAAATCAAGTAATCATAATGTTACTGGACAAGCATTTTTATACCTGTTAACACCCACAGATGCCAGTCAGGATTGGAGTCTCATTGTACTGGGTGTTACAAAAAAGGTCTGCCCTGGAATTTATATTCTAAGTAGATGAAAGGTAAGGGGAAAACTTATAAGTACCATATTTCTGGTTGTATTTCCTTCCTTTAGTTATTCACTGAATACAGGCATAGGGAAACATTTTGACTGCTATTCCCCATCTGTCCCCTTCACTGGCACATACAGGAAAAGAGATTAGAAAGATTAAAAAAGTGTTAAAAGCTTTAGACATCAAAAACCCTAATAAAATCCATGTGAGAATTTTATTTGTAGTCCCACTTTATACAAATTATAATTAATCAAATAGTCAGGATGCAAGTCAAATCTCTCCTTCAACTTGCTTCAAGAAATATGGGTATTTTGTGCGTGACTTTTGGGATTCCATAATTAACATTGCTGTAGTATTTTAAAAAAATAATGTGGAAATGCTGGCACGCAAATCCCATTCAACAACTTCAGAATACTAAGAGCTTTTACAAGGCAAAGAACACGTTAAAAGTTCATTAATTAAACAGTGCTCATGGAACAGATGGAATGGCTATCTGGGCTCTAATTACTGTAAGTTGGTACAGAGGTTTGCAGACCTTAATGAGGTTCAATAAAATGAATGATTACACATCAATCACAATTACTGAAACCTGTAAGATGAGCTGAATTATCATGGCAACAAGTCATAAAACATTGTAGCACAAAGACCAACAGGCACTGCAAAACCTAATAAAGAAAATGCTTTTATATCCAAACAATTCCTCTTCAGCCCCAAACCCAGGGTAAAACCATAAAGATTTTAAATAACTGTAGACTGTCTTGACATATGCTGTAGAATTGCTAAGTTGCAGTAAAATAACTGGGAAAAATAGCACCCAAGGGGTTAACCAAATGAAAGTAAACAAGGCAATGATCTGAAAAATAACTAGCTACAGAAATGAACAGAACAAGAATCTTTTTGTCACACATTAAATACATTATTGAAAATGAGACCCCGAAGTTTCCTTTTATCTTAACAGCAAAATGGAGATGTAAAATGTCAGGTACTGAGGCTGTTTAAACCAGTATGATTAGTAAATGCAGCTATCCAGAAAACTGGGTTAAGGTTATTTAAAAATTTTTTTTCCCCCCATAGCTCTAATTAGACCTTTACTAATAATGATATAAAAAGCCCTTAACCTTATTTATTTCATGACTTGTTTTGTTTCATGTGGTATTGAGGAGGTAGTTCTCAGGCAGAACGATAAATTATATTACATGTTAAAATACAGTAAAATCAATTTGATGAAACCTTTGACTAGGTTCTCACTTTAGTGGAACATTTAAATGTTTTTATGAGCCTAGCCTATATTTCCAGCAATGTAAATTGCTACTGCTTCCCCATTTAGAAAAAGCAGGCATGGCACTGTAGTTACAAGTGTTTATATTATGTACAGGAAGAACACCTAGAACATACTATAGTATAACTCTCACAAATCAGCTATAATTTTGTAAAATACTTTGAACTCATCTGTACTTACCTAATAAAGATAATTTTAGAAATCTGAAATGATAAAGCCTTAAAAAAGGATATTTAAACTACCTGAACTGAGATCCTATAAGGTTCACTCTTTTATCATCAGAGGTGTAACAAAGCAGGTGGGCACCTGGGCAGCAAGATGCACTGGGGGCAATGGTGCCTTTTGGCTGCTGCTGTATTGCCAGTACAACTGTGTGACTGAAGCAGCTGATATTTTTTGCCTCTCCCCCCGCCAGTAGGTGCCTAGGGCTGTTGCTCTAGTAGCCCCACCTTAATTATGCTATTGGTTGTCATTCATTTTAAAGGCATTTACAACATGGATGAAAGATTAATATAGATTCAGGTATAACATAACATACAAAGTCTCCATCCATTGAAAACAACAGAATAAAAATAATGTATAATATTTATAAGTTCTGTGGTTATCAATGGCAATTTGAAGATATTTTGCTCAGCCAGGACCATTCTTCACAGTCTGAATAGGAAAAACGCTGCTCATCAAACTCACAGATATATAAATCCTGTCTTCTTCCTGGTATTGGGTCTGGAACTCTTCCCCCAAACCTTTGTGTGATATGAGATTGCATTCCATGGAACAGAGTGAGAGTGGGCAATCAGCATATGCAACAGACAGAATCTTCCTCTAAATCGGGGTGGGCAAAATGCAGCCTGCGGGCCAGATGCGGCCTGCCAGGCCATTCTATCCGGCCCACAGGGCCCCTAAAAATTTAGAAAATTAATATTTTTCTGCCCCTAGTTGCCTGTCATGAGGCCCTTGACGGCTTGCCAAAACTCAGTTAGTGGCCCTCCGCCCAAAATAATTGCCCACCCCTACTCTAGATGAAGCACATTCTGCCATCAATGTGATGCATAAAGGCTAGGGACTCTGACAGTAGTAGGTAAGAAAGAGATACCTTACTTCAATGACAGGGAAGGAATAGAAGGCCTTCAAGTCTACTCTAGTCACTCTACTTGTGTAAGTGAGACCTGTCATACCAAAGCCTCAGCTAATATTGATTTATTTTTAAATAAACAGACAAGAAGCTAGCGTCATTCCCCTTCCACTCTGGTACTGGAATCACTTACAGTGATTCACAGTGCTGCTAGTACAGCCTAGAATTATTAGGACTTCAGTAGACTCTACTAGCTCCAGAAGGAGGGATAGAAAAGGGTTACAGGGAAATGGGAATAGCAGGGCTACTCTTGGAGGGGCTGAGTTCATTTATAGTACATGGGTTTGCAGCATTCCAGGCAGCTTCAGTGCTTTCCCCCAGGCAATGGGTGCAGTCCCCTTCCTGTACTATGCCAAGCTAACTCCTCTTGAAGGGTACTGGCTTAGTACACAGGCTGCTTAGGCTAAATTAGGTCCTAAAATTGGTGACAATGAGCCAAAACATGGCCATCCAACAAAAGAAAATAAGTGATATGTGATTCTTGCCACATCAGATTCATGATTCAGAATATCAGGTAAGAGGAGTTTGCAATAATGAGCTAGTGAGCTAACGCCATGTTTATGCAATACAATGATGAATTTGGACTTAAAATGGAGTGATGCACTACTAACAACAGCTCTAAGGTGCATGAAGGAAGGACCCACTTTGTATTACCAGGTTAATGATTTGCAAACTAAGAAGGTTTAAAGACCTCCTTAGAAACTATTACTGCTTGGGTGGTCAATGTATCTGATTTACAACAAAGAGAATAACTATTTTCAGAAGACATCATTCTTGGTATCTGAGAAAATAGTATTTTTTCAAAATCAACATGTAACCAAAGCTGTACTTCCCTGCTATGTTATACTTCTTTAAAACAGCTATTATAGGAAATCAAGTAACAAAACCACCTCAGACAAATGAATGCAAGTGTTGTAGACACCTTCACAATCCTACAGCATAAGATTCAAAGTTGCATTAAAAAGTAAACATTTATGTGGGGAAAAAATAACTCCGCAGCCAGTAAATCAGTGATAGAAAAGCATATTTTAATTACTTTTGCTTCCTGTTGTCCCCAGAAACATGCTCTCAGCCTCCTACAGAAGTCCTACCAAATAAATGGCTGGGGTGAGAATTTCCTCTTTTTAAAGAGTATATAAAGAAAAAAATTATGATGATTTTTCTAAAGACAGATGTAAGCAATCATAATGGTATCTAATTACTATATATTTTAATAAAAATTCCAAATAATTATATACCAGATCCTATATATGCACATATACATTAGGCCCATGGAAATTCCAGACTGAAGTGCATTTTGATTGAGGCAAACCATCAAAATTCAAGAAATCTAAAGCTAAGCTTCTTAATCCACCTTTATTTCTTAAAGGTGACATCATTGAAGTACATTGGGTACGCAGAGCATATATGAAACTCAGGTTTAGTTGAAATGTTTCAGAAAGGGAAACTGGAGTTTGGTGTAAAAATACATGGGCAATTATACATCTATATTAATGTATATAATTGCTACATTTGTTGATGTAACCTGGACATTTGTTCATGCAAATAGCCATATGCACAACTAGCTGGTTTTCTGCATCTTCAGTAAATGTAACTAGAGGTGTGCGTGTTTTCAAACAGAGGAATTATCAGATGTGTGATCTGTCTCGACTCAGGGTCCGATCTCTGGCAATTGCTCATGGCCACATACTTTAGAGCAGGGCTGTTCAACTTCTGAGCAACTGCAGGCTACACTGCCCTGTTGCTGCCTGCCCAGCGGGCTGCATTAACTTACCCCAACCTACCCTCAGTGGTAGGAAGCAGAAGCTGAAGTAGGTAAGGGGAGACTGGAGACCCCAATGGCCTGATGGGGAAGGTGATGACAGCAGCAGCAGGCAATGTAAAGAGGTGGCAATGTCTGTAGGAGAAGTGCTCAGGTCCAAGGAAGAACGTGTAGGGAGCCACAGATGTAAGGGTGGTGGCAAGAGCCTGCAGGTTGCAAGTGAAGCATTTGCAGACTGTATGCAGTCCGCAAGCCACCAGCTGAACGCCCCTGCTTTAGAGAAAGACTCCAGAGCCCCATAATTGGCAGGTGTGAAATAACCTGTGTTCCATAAACAGCTCAGCATACCTCCTAATAGTTAAAAATTTGCTTAAATATTGAAGCATGGCCTTATATTTCCCTTCTAAAACATTTTTAGCATTAATTCTGGATGTGTTCCCATTTTTCCTGAATCCTTGGCCTTAGTGATACCCTGTGACAAGTTCCACAGTCCAATTATTAAGTCTGTGAAAAAAGTTTTCTTTACAGTACTTTTGAATCAGCAACTGTTTATTTTCACTAGATGTCCTTTTGTTCTTGTTATGAAACAGGGAAGACAGAAGTTCCTGATATATCTTTGCTTCCTTATTTTATATACTCTTCTCATATCCCCTCTTTGTCTTTTCCCTAAAGTAAACAAGCTTTTCAATCCATTTGAGAGGGTTTTTTTCATATCTTTTATCATTTTTCTATTTGTACATAACAACTCCTTTTTAATTCAACCAATCTGCTCTTTCTTTCTCTGATTCTGGCTGTATAATTTAACCACAACATGCAAAAAAATTAGGTACATTCATTTAATCTAAAGTACTCCAAGGAATTTAAGTTAATTCAGTTAAAATGTAGAAAAAACTATAGTGGATTTTGCACAAAGGAATTATACTGGATGTTTGGGAATTGTATCAGAAACATCAGTAGCTCCCTCTAGTTGGAAAAATTGTTATTTTTCCTCATGGAGAAGAGTCCAACATACTAAGGAGGTAACAGATCTTACAGCTGACCTATAATAAATAAGTGGTCCATGAATACTATAAAATTCAAATATGATAGTTGCTTTTCCATTAGTTATATTACTGTCGATTAGTTCTTTTCCTTATGAAATACAATTTAAAATGATCTGTTGTTATACAGACCAACTATATTAGTTTTCCTAATATGGAACTATTAGAAAAATAAAACCTTTTCCAATATGCGAATATGAACAAGATTTAGAATAGGATTTATGGTTTAACTTGTTAGAAAATAAACCTGGCAATTTTACATTATTTTTATTTAAAATGAAGCTAGAACCTGCATATGTTTTTAATAAATATAAGGTTTCATATATTGATCTAGAAGCCACCTACTTACATTTCCAAAGCTTTGAAACTAAAGAAGAGGCTTTTTAGCCTGAGGGGTTAAAAGTGTGGGTGTGGAAGTAGGCTTTTGTTAGAAAAATTAGCAATGCTATGAGTCATTGTGCATTAGTGGCAGAATAGTTTTGCATCTTGTATGAATCCAGACACCATATGCCATGCGAGGACCTATTACTTTATTCGGTGCCATTGCTGACAGGCAGACACGTGGGTATCCCCAGTGGAAAGGCTGTCTCCTCTCTGTGGTGAGTACAGGAACCCAGTGATCTGAACACATCAGACATTGTAACTAGCAGCAGGAACAGCTGGTAAGCTAGCAAGAAGCAACGGCAATACAGAGCTAGAATGTTAATGAGACTGCGTGAGCTCACAATACAAACCTCAGAAGGGAAAACATCAATTTGAATTTTGTCAGTTCCTGCATGTCAAAATTTGGAAATTTTAATTTACTTTTTGAGATCTTAAGGCTGAAACCTAAGTTCCCCTTTCAGGTGAATTCCCATTGAAGTAATGGGATTTTTCATGAATAAGGACTGAGTAAAATCTGAATAAGGGTTTTAGGATTTTGCATTTTGTCCTACTCTTTTAAAACGTGATCTTTATTTCTTGCCAATGCTGTATAGTAAGCAGCCAAAATAGCAGTCCTTACTCAGGCAAAACCTACGCTGAAGCCAATGTATGTTGTGTCTGTGTAAGGATTATACAGACTGAATTACATTTAAAGTCATTTCAGACAAACTTGATAGGATTTCTACATTTGATACACAAAAACAAACACATATAATCCTAGAAAATTTAAAAAGTAAATTAGTATTTGGAGGTAAATTTTCAAAAAGTGTCTACAAGTTTTAGCTATTGGACTTTATTTGAAGTGAATGGAAACTGCACAGCAAACTCATCAAGGACTGCTTTGAAAAATTTTGAGGGGTAAAATCCTTCAACCTGGAACAGGACTTAAAAAGTCACAACCATTTAGAATGATCAATTTTTTGGCAGTCTGTACATATACAATTGTGGCTTATTTTGTTTTTTCCTTACAAGCTCAAAATTATTTTCTCCAATAGTATCAGAGTTGGAGATTCTTTGTTTCTCCTGATAATAATGCATGATCCCATTAACAGCTAACAGGTGTAATGGGCTGTATTTAACTTCTTCTTGGGGAGGTGGGAAACTTGACCTCAAATCTCAGCAGCTAAGGTAGGAAATAAGTATCAATTATTTTTACAAAATACATGGTACAATCTAATTCTCACTTTGCTAATCACTAAATCTGATATTGTAAACAAAACTTTGGCACATCACTGCAGCACCCAGAACTACTTTAGCAATGCTCTAGTTTGAGCTCATATTATATAAATGTTATTAATCTTACAGAATGTATTGTAGCTCAATGTATACTACATGATTCACTTTAAAAAAAAAAGAGTTAAATTTGAAAACTAGTGCACAATTTTCTTGTCACTTACACTGACGCCAGGTTTAAACAAACTTCTGCCAGCATAACGATGTTAGAGGCATGAAGAGATGTGATCCCTAACCAACAGAATAGGCCTGCTGAGAGCTCCTAGTTTAAAGTATAAGAAAAGTGGCAAAACTGTGCTCTCCTTGGGATAGATTGTTTTGCTTGTGTGTGGAATGTCTGTGAGGAAGTGGCTTTACTATGATAAAAAGAAGAGCTCCCTACGCATTAAGAGTGCTTTGCTTCATAACCTGAATAGT
>NW_017729022.1:124809470-124810472 GCF_001723915.1 Gavialis gangeticus | reverse complement strand
TCCTTGGGATAGATTGTTTTGCTTGTGTGTGGAATGTCTGTGAGGAAGTGGCTTTACTATGATAAAAAGAAGAGCTCCCTACGCATTAAGAGTGCTTTGCTTCATAACCTGAATAGTAACTACGGCTACTTACAGGCGTTAAAAAAGAAAGAAAGAATGCGCTTTACTGGAAGAAGCAGCACATTATTTAAACCCAGTTCTTCAGCATCTGTATAGATCACGTGCTTCAGGAGGGCTTTTTGGCGCTTTTATCTGAAGCTGAGTCAATCAGCTATTAGATAAAAGCACCAAACCCCCCTCTAAAGTGCCCAGTCTATACATATGTCAGGTGAGCTGGGTTCACCTAACACACTGCCTCCTCCAGGCATGTGCTGGGCTGGGTTGGGGGGCGGGTATGTTGAGTTTAAAATAAATTGCATTTTTTTTTTAAATGTCCACAAGCAGCCTACTGTATTTACTCAATTAGAAGATGAGCCCCCTGCCCCCCTCAACCAATTTAACATGGGGGGAAAAAGCCTTTTGCCTTGCAATCAAGCACGTGGCAATGGGGGCAGAGAGGCGGGGGCCAGGCAGCTGCTGTGGCTCTGGCCCCAAACTGGGGTTGGAGCTGGAGTTGGAGCCAGAGCTGTCTGCCCCCTGCAGCCTCTGCAAGCCCCTTCACTCCTCTCCCACAGCCCCCCATTTTCCTCCCGCACCAGTCCTTCCTTTCTCTCCCACTCCCCACTACACTCTCCTTTGTCTTTGCGCCATACTGGTAGGCTCTGTTCTCATTGCAACTTGCTTACATATAGCATGTACTGCAGCCTGGCCCCCAGCAGCAGTGCCAGCTCTGTGTTGCTGCTATGGGGCCAGGCTGGAGCCATCCTCCATGCCCCAGACTGCAGTATGGATGGAACCTGCCAATGCAGAACAAAGGTAATGAGGTGGGTGTAGGTGGGGTGGGGGAGAGATGGGAGGAAGTGGGGTGGAAACCTGAGGTTGCACGGGGCAGAAGCAGCATGG
>NW_017729022.1:124807800-124809449 GCF_001723915.1 Gavialis gangeticus | reverse complement strand
AGGGGGGGCAGGAACAATGCGGGGTGAGGGGGGGAGAGGATGACAGGCAGCAGGGGGCAAGCTGCATGCCTATCTCACTGCCTCCCCACTGCTTCCACACTGCCTATCTCCAACCACCTGTCCCCTGACTGCCCCCACTGCCTGCCCCATTACTGCCCTTAGCGCCTCTCCCCACTCTCCTCCCCCACCCTAAGTAGTGGGAAGGGGACAAATTTAAGATGATTCTCCAATAGTTGGATTTCATACATGGAAAATTATAATCAAATTATACATTTTCCGTGTGTAGAAACTAATTATTGGAGGGTCATCTTACATTCAGGGTCGTCTTGTATTCAAGTAAATACAGTATTTACCTTGTGAGTAAGCCTATTGAGACAAATGGCGGTTATGCACAAAAAGAAAAGTTTTACTGAATTAGCACAGGGTGTCCTTAAATAAGTAAGGGACACTTTCCGTTCCGATAGTCTTAATAATTTTAACTATTCCTTTCCAATACTCTATATTGTTGTTCAGTATTTCTGAAACGTTACAGACCAGATCTTGGGTACAAGATGGTGAAAACAGATCACAAAGATGCCCTAGTGACAACTGAGAAGTGCTGCATGGTGGGAGCTACCAACTTTCCCTTTACTCAGGTATGCCTGGGAATGGGGTAATGGCCAGTTCAAGGCTGTTATAATCAGAGACCCAGGTTTTCTGTTTCCCATGGAAAAATCCCCACAGATTTTCCCTTTTAACGAAGATAAACATGGATTTTTCATTTTAACGGAGAATCACACAGATTTGCCACTTTTGCGAAGAGCTCTCTGCTGGCTGGCAGAGTTCCAGCCTGCAAGGGGCTGGGAGGAGTGCAGTCAGGCAGGGATCCTGCACCATGTACATGTGCACACTCACACATGGATCCTGGAGATCAGTTCCCGTGGGTAAGCCTGGCGGGGGGAAGGGAGAATTGAGGCCCCCATAGGGAGGGAGGGAGTTTGGCAGGGCTGGGGCTGCTGCCCAACTGGGGTGGTGTGTGGGGCTTGGGGCCATGTGCAGCGGCAGGGCCTGGGTGAGGAGCAAGACAGGACCATGGGCAGTTTGTCCAGGGGCCCGGGAGTGGGGCTGGCTCCCCACCACTGTGCACATTCCCAGGGGAAGGCAGAGGGAGCATGTGTCCCCCAGATCTGTGCGCAGGGTGGAAGTGGGCTTCTTGCTGTGGGCTCATGCTCCCTGCCTTGCTGCCTTCCCCATGGGGCCTCTGGGTCCCTGACTCCATCCATGCTGCAGTCTGGGGCATGGACTGCCGTAGCCTTGGCAGATGGGCAGGTGGGGAATGGTGGGTCAGAAGTGAGGGGCACCAGCAAAGCCAGTGGGCTGTGGGTGAGGAGTGGGAGACCTGGACATGGGCCCTGGTGAGCAAAGGGGGCAGGGGGAGCTCTGATTTTCCATGATAAAAAACCCAAAATCAAATGCCAAAATGTATAAGTACTTAGAATGCATTTTATTATAGAGATTGCGGCACTGGTAGGCTTCCAGATTGCTTTAAAATTGTAAATATATCAATAAAACATTGTGTTCAGTTGATACCGATATATATAGAGTGGTGTTTCATTTGAATCACAGATTTTGAGTTTTTTTAATCAGAGAACTTGCGATTTTTAAACTGG
>NW_017729022.1:124796579-124802800 GCF_001723915.1 Gavialis gangeticus | reverse complement strand
CCGATATATATAGAGTGGTGTTTCATTTGAATCACAGATTTTGAGTTTTTTTAATCAGAGAACTTGCGATTTTTAAACTGGGAAAACCAGGATCCCTGGTTATAACTGATTCTTTTGGGCCACTTCAAACTGTAGCTTTCATTCTGAGGTAGGTTGTTGCCTATGAGACCTTATGACTCTGAACCAGTCAGTCTCTAAGGTGCCACCCTGCCCTGCCTTCTGCTTGACTTCAGATTAACATAGCTGAACACCTCTCTCTGCAAAATTAGTTATAGTATTATACAAAGAAATTCAGTACCAGTGAGCAAATTTAGTCAGAGAGGCTTCTCCAAACAAAAGACCTTTTCCACAACGCAACTAGATTTAGAATTCATGGTTCTCAGTGCCAAACCCTGTGTTCATTGCTACAGGGTATGATGCTGTACTATGAATTTTCTAGAGAATAACATAAATAAGAAAGGTGTAACAGTATTTTGAATAATTCCAGATTTGCCTCAATTTAACATATCCAAAATTGATTTGTATGCTCTTTCTAACTTGGCTTCCACATAATTATTTCTTTTTTTTTTATTTTTTAAAATTATTTAGGTGCCCCACACCAGTATTTAAACACAGGGCCTATGTTTTGGAACTATGCTGTTATATTAATTTACTGATTAAAAAAAAACTTTTAAAAAATCTTCATATTAGTTGCTGGAGACAGTATGATTCATCATCAAGACAGAATTCATCACCGAGGGAAGAGAGGCAGGGAAACGTATTGCCTGAGACGCTACCAATGACATCACTTTCAAGAGCTACTGTACTGACTGCATCAGAAGAAAGAGTGAGAAAATAAGGAAAACAGGGATACTGATACTCACTAGAGCCTCTGTTAATAAAAAACACGAGGTTTGGTTGTCTTGTAACACCCTCAGCATTTAACTTGGGCAAAGAACAATGCTGTTAAAGGTCCCAGTGGAAAAATTAGTTGGATTAGCTTGCATAGGAAGATACGGGGAAAACAGTGAACGTCACTATGCCAGTATCATTTCTTGGGATGATGAAGAACAATCTATCATACAACCTGGATAGAAAACATGGAGGTCTACATTTGGGAACCGAGTGCAATGTCTATCATGATGTCAGGGTCACACAGAGTCTCCAGATCAGGGAAGAGAACAATGCTCATGTTATGAAGACAAATTTCAAGGAATAAAAGATGAATTGGTAGAACTACATTACTCATTTAGGGAGGCTATCCCTACTAGCACAGTGCTGAGGAAAGTTGACTGGGAAGCATAAACTCATGTTGCTGTAACTATTCTGTGAATGAATAAAAGACTTTGATTTTCAGGACTATCACACTGACTCAAAATAGACTTTAATAAAATTTACTTATGTTGTAGAAAGGAAAAGACAGGAATGATATTTTAAACATTTGCAAGTGCAGATCCATCAGAAGTGAAAAGAAATGTACATATAAGGTACATAAAGAAGAAGTATAGGAAGTGATAAGTATGACTAGGATAAAAAATGTATCTGACATTAAAGTTCAAACTGTTAAACGTGCACCATTCATAAGCACCTAAAGTATGAATCCGTGGAAGTAATGCACAAAGAACTATACAGTAAACTGGAATGTACCACATTTCCTTGCAAGTCTATGAAGAGCACTATGAATATGAGTTGAAGAGCTGCCTCTGCAATCCGATGTAATGCCTCCTAAAAGCTTTGCCTCGCATGACTTATTACAGGCTGGAACACATTAGAGCCATCGATTGCTGCCTGGAGATGGTTCTCACTGTGAGAACGGAAGGTAAGCAGCAGAGACAGACAGCTAAACTATCGATCTACTCCAGCAGGGAAACTGCACTTCAAAATGAAGGTCAGTGCTCCTTTCCACCACCTATTAGAGCTTCTGTAGCATTCATCAGGCTCCTTCAGAAATTGGTGCGACTGGACCAAATACTTCTGTCTGAAACGCCAACCTGTCTTGTGATAGCTGGATACAATAGCTGACAGAGAAGCTAAAGATGGCAAGTTAAATCTGTTGCTTTTCTGTTGGCAAGGTAACAAAGACTGACTAAAGGTACTCCTATGAGTCAGAAATGATCATTTCAGTAGAAAACTACCAGGTGCCATGTCAAATAAACTGCCTGAGCTAATGTGACACATGCTTAAGAATATCACACTAATTTTTAATAGGATCTATACAGATTGAAGGTAGACCTTCACTGTATGAAGGAAAAAAAAACCTTTTTAAAATAAAAAGATTAAGATCTTATTTTCATATCTCACATTACATCAGAATGAAATAGGTAAGTGTCATCCCTCTAGAATTTAAATTAAAAAAGTGTATTTCAAAAGATTTTTGTATCTGGTGAGGACTGCAATATACAAAAACTGGTTAAATACACCTGACATTCTATCCATCTACAATATATTTCAGACAACTAATTGACCAAATCAAGTGCACTGAATATTTTTTTTATTGGCCTAAGGTCAGCTAAAAAAAGTATAATGAGAATAAATCGCTGCATGTTAAATTAATATTAAGCACTTGACCTTAACTCAAGAAAAGGAAACACATTCAGAATTACAGCTGAAACTCTTCATTTATATACCTTATTCAGGGTATGGTAAAAGTATTTGTCATACGTGAATTGAATACCTGGATACACTATCGTAAACCATAGATTCAAAAAATGTTTTCTTCTGTGGTAAGTTTTACAAATTAGAATTCCAGGCTTATCCTAACATAGTTATTTAATACAGCCAAGTGTGCCTACTGTATTCACAACAGCACATAAATCTTTAAGAACTGTTTATGTAGAAAACTACTTCACTGAAAGAATTATTATCACACTTGTCTACTAGTCTGTAAATCACAAACCTGGAGTAGAGAAATGGTGGCATCCAGTGCTCAGATATTAGATGAATCACATGTGTGTTTTAATTGTCTTTGTATACACAGACAAGCGCACAAATGTATAATGTTTCAGTGCACTAACAGAAACATTCAGAATACATTTGAGAAACACTCGTGAGCATCTGTTCTCAGGGTTTCACACTGAGCAACAACAAGATTTCTAAGACAACCTTAGGGCAAAATGTACCTTCAGCTGTCATGCTTGTGAGTGAGTTTTGCCCATGTGGTGAACGTTGATTCATCTTTTTTATTTCCATACCAGACAAATGCTTTTCCACCTTGTATACAAGATTGGAAATATTTTTTAAGGTGACATTCCTCAGGAGACTCTTGGGTACTTGCTTTCTAACAGACTTCAGAAAGAAAGAGGAAGAGGTGCTCTTGAAACAGCCTGGAAAAGGAACTGCATGAGGCTGTCTATACTTTCAGTCAAGAGTGGGATCAATCCAAGACTGCAGACAAGTAGAGAGGTTATGAAACAGAATGAGGCAGAGATGCACAAATGCACATAAAGGAACCTGAGTTTCAAGGAGTAAGGTGGTTCAGATTTAAAAAAAATTAGGACCACAAAGATGCCCACTAAAAATGAGGTTTCTAAAAGTTCTTTTTCTGCCAAACATGTACTTCTTAAATACTAACTGAAACTAAGGCACCATTTACTCATTTATAGATAAGAGAAATTATAGCTAATCTCTTAAAGAAGTAGCTAGAAGGTGAAAGTAAAATTTACATAATGTTGAAAGAATATAAATGAGTGCTTGTGGGAGGGGAAAGGGAAGGTAGGGGGAGCAAGTCAACATGCTGTAAATTTTGTCTAAAATAGATCCCTCACAATTTTCTAGGAAAACATGAAGCTGCATTTCAGGGGTGTCAAAACCTCTGAACTCCTCTCTCAGTTCTCAGAAATTAGAGATAGTGAAACAGTAAACTGAACAGAAATTTATATGGTCATCCTCAAAGAATATGACACCTACTCAACAACATCAACAACAACCACCTCAAGAGGAATGGCAGATTATAGCAAAATCTCTTAAATTTAGAAAGAACCTTGCTTACCAGAATTATCAGGGGGTAATGACAGAAGCATTTCCATCAGGGAAGCAAATGCTTCAGGTACCAGTGTGGACCTCTTTTTCAATTAATCATGGATCAATACTGCCATTCTTCAAACTACAGGGTGTTCTTCTCTGAAGAAGCCAGTAGAAAAGTGTTACTAGGTGCTAAATCAAAGTAGTACTCCCCATGTGTGTTCTGTAAGTAATTTCATGATGTGATATCACTGAAATCCAAATGTTCTTTCAGCATTGTGAAATGATGCATTATGAAACAACTAATTAGGGACCCAGACCTGCACTTTATTTCCAGAAGCTACTTACATTTCAAAAGAAGATACCTAAAGACATCTTACTTAACATGCTTAGTTCAGAATAGCATGAATAATCTTAAAATGCAAAAATTGTTTTGTTTCTTTCTCTTTTATATGTACAGATAAGCCCCATTTTCAAAGATGAATGGTAACCGAATGCAAGATAACTTAGAGAGTGGTAACCATGCAACACACACTGTATGTACTCACATCCCACTCCTCCCGTGCCTGCCCCCACATAAAACACACACCTTGTATTGGAAAGACAGAATGACAAAAAAGATATTTTTTCTAGAATCTTAACTGCCACAGAATTGGTGGCTTAGCCAAAAGCTACTGCCAACTCAACAGCAGCTGTGACAGGGTTAAACCTGCAGCTGTGAAGCTGCAAGGAGAGGGTGAGTGATGTTGGGGAGTGGACAAACGCTTCCTACATGCAGCTAGGATAGAAACAGAGTCCTGTCACCCATTCTAGTGTTCCCATGTCTCCATTTCAGTGTGGAATGAATTTTTCACATATATTTCAATTACTGCATTTACATACAAAGAGATTGACTTTTAAAATAGATACTAAATATAAACACACACATGCACACACAAACGTATAGTGAAAGAAATATTATTTAAAAAAAAAGCAGGAGCCGCCAACTCAAAGTTCACTGGGGTTTTTACATGGGTGACTGGCCCTGCCTTGGTCGGGGGGGAACACGCGCCCCTATCAGCGATCAGTCAGCAACTGGAGGGGGGGAGTTCCCCCACAGCCAGTCCTGCTGACTGGGTGGGCCGATTGCTCTGGCTATGGCCACTTTTGGGAGTGCAACAGCGCTCTACTCACCAGCTGGCACTTGCAGGGGGGCACTGGTGCTCCCACCTACACCCCCCCCCAACCAATCGCCTAAGTGGCAAGTGCTGCCAGTCAGCGGCACGTGCACCCCCTATGTATTGCCACTGGGTTCTTACAAACAGTCAGTACCTCAGAAGAATCCACTGTTGGCTAACTTTGCTTTTATATGTGCACACTTTTGTTTCAGGAAATGTGATCTCTCCAAATACTGCACATAATTCCATCAGGCTACATCTTGAAGTCTGAAGTTCCCTTTGGTCTTTTATGCAGACAGTTTGATTGAATTTTTAACTTATTAAATGTACATATGCAAAATTAGTTTAGCTAATAGTAGATTTTTGCAAGATATAGTTTGTAGTTAGCCTGATAGCCCTGATTACTTTTACTTTGAAAAAGTCTTTTCCATATATCCCAAAAGCAAGTTCCTTCAATAATTCAAGGGGCTGGGAAACTTCTGCCTTTTCATGAATCCGCAGCTGTGTGTCAATTATCAGACTAATTTATTATAAGCATCAATGGCTAACCTTGCCATGTGCTCAAAACCAGGTTCTTGAAATTCCCTTGCACATAGTATATTATAATTTACTTTAATTTTTCGCACTTTTGGAAGTAATTTCTCAAAATAATCTATAGCTCTTGTGCAATGATCACACACATTGGATGAATTAAGATCAGGTAGCTCATTAAGATCAATCATGGCTCTCTTGCAAGAAAATCTAGGAGAGCTAGTACAAATAGTAATTTAATCCTTTGCGAGACAAGGATTTTTGTGAGTGTTATCTGTATTGAGTGAACAGCATGGTTAGGACAGGTTTAGACAATTTTGGGGTATCAGACAACCTTCTTGTACCTAAAACAGTTCTTGTTCTTGAAAGTTTATCTAAATCTCTCGCAACCACACAGTTGGCCCAATAGAAGAAATTACCCACAATAATCCTTGCCTTCCATATATTTCCTGGATCATCAAACCTACAACATCATTTTTTCTTTACCATTTTTACTCTTTAATATTACAAGAGCAGGCTAACACATTGGAAAGTACCTAATTATAAAAATCATACTTTATAGTTTCATAGTTGGTAGGGTTGGAAGGGACCTGA
>NW_017729022.1:124793741-124795143 GCF_001723915.1 Gavialis gangeticus | reverse complement strand
CTAATGAACCCGTGTTGATTGCCCCTAAGCATAATCTCCTGCTGGTCCTTCACAGATGTGCTCCTGGATACTTTTCATTATAAATTTAATTAAAACTGACCTTCTTAAAGAAAGATATATCTAACCAAGAACTCTGATGTCCAAGTTTTTATTATCATGAATTTGGGACAGGCCAATTATTTTCATGCAGAGCCATGAATGACTTGGACAGGTCTTTTAAAAAAAGTGTCTATAAAACTGCAGAAGTTTTCACTTCATCACCCTTTGTTTATGCTATGTTTTTTAGATTCTTCATGCCATTCACTCTCTGTGATGCCACTGGTACTTGGGGTGGAACCAGGAGAGAAATAGCTACATATAACGGAATAATGGAATAACAGAACTGGTGGGATGCCATGCACAAATGGGCTGTATGCATAGAGAGGTACAGGCTGCACTGAAGGGACTGGGTAGGAAAGAAGGGAGGAGGTATAGCTCTCTATGTAAGGCTGAGTATGCCTCCTTGGAGACCCAAAATGGTTCGAGAGAAGGGGAACTCTTTTATATTCGTTTTCTAATGCCAGTGCCTCCTTTAAAATTATTCTAAGGCTTGGCTGCACACGCTGTTAATTTCTTTTCCCACTATATTTCTAGGCCATGATGCTTATTACATTATGTTCTTTAAAGATTATATTAATAATTACCCATGTTAGATTTACTGGGAGCATCTACACATGCAAATGCTCCGTGGTAGGTTTACTTTAGAGTAATTTACTCTAGAGTAACCCCACCTTGGGTAGCTGTCTACATGTGCAGGAATGTGGGAGCAGATTTGCGGCTCAAGGCAGCAATCTTCTCCTGTCTCTGCTGGCCCTGTACCAGCCCCCTGAGCTCTAGGCTCCTCCTGGGTGCTAATCCAGGGCCTGGCAGGGAGCTCAGGGCCAGGAGACAGCTGTCTCTTAGCGGGGGCTGGGATATTGCTCCCTGCCCCCAGGAACTGTCTGTTGCCAGGGCAGCCTCTGCCACTGGAGCCTGGGTAGGGACAATGTTCTCCAGTAGCAGGGAGCTCTGAGCCCCTGGTCTGAAACTGCAAGGCCAAGGATGGGAGATTCTTATCTCCCATCCACCACTCCCCACTTGCAAAGTGGGGGCAGGGGCTGGGTTCTCTCTGCTGCTGGGGCAGAGGGACATTGTCCCTGCCCAGGCTCCAGTGGCAGAGTCCACCCTGGCAGCAGGCAGCTCCTGGGCGCAGGAACCAATTTTTTGCCCCCAGCTGCCCGGAAGCGTATTTGCTCTTGGTTAGCTGTTTACATGTGTCATACTGTGCAGTAAGTAATTGGGAGTAAATCTGCTAGTTGTATTTACAGGTAGTAAATTTACACACAATTAGAGCACACTACTACACAGTAAGTATCTGCATGTG
>NW_017729022.1:124783129-124788741 GCF_001723915.1 Gavialis gangeticus | reverse complement strand
GCCCCCAGCTGCCCGGAAGCGTATTTGCTCTTGGTTAGCTGTTTACATGTGTCATACTGTGCAGTAAGTAATTGGGAGTAAATCTGCTAGTTGTATTTACAGGTAGTAAATTTACACACAATTAGAGCACACTACTACACAGTAAGTATCTGCATGTGTAGATGGTGATGCTTACTGCACAGTAATTAGCTCTAATCTCAAATAAAGTGTGTTGTGTAGATGCACCCACTGCGACTCATTTAGGATGATCTTTTGTTTCTCTGCAATCAACTGCTTTAGTCTGTGAAAGTATGCAAAAATGACACTTTCTGAAGATTTCTTGTTCCTTCCTCTCTGTCCAGAAAATAAAGGATGGGTTTGAAACTCCCAAACTCTTGTATAATAACCTCTTATATCTGTATTCGATTTCTAGTATTTGTGCATCTAAATATTCTGTATTCATTTTTGATACTGTCATCTGATTGCTAATAGTTAGTGATAGAAATATAAAATATGAAGACGTTACCACAAAACAGGTGATGGTGGGATGTTTCCTGAAAGCAAATGAGCCACTACTTTTCAACATCTGTTTTAAGTATGTGAAAGCTGACTTCAGTGTGTTTTAAAGTATTTCATCCAGGCATTTCTACAAGCTTTAAGGGAAATTCTGTTAGCCATCTAAACATGAAACTATGTAAAGGAACTGGCCTTTCATTTGTGGCTTTGGGATATGACTTACAAAGAGCACCTACACTTTAAAGTTGAAATCCAATCAGTGGGTGTTTTATGAATATTTTTTTTGCTCTAACATTGCAGTAACATGAAGTATTTAAGGTCAATGAAAAAATGTATGTGCTCTTTGATATATCTACCTTTCCCACATTCTAAGAGCTTTCCAACAGAAAAAATATATTTGGGTACAACAGTGGAATTTGTGTCATCATGACCAAATGATTGCAGTGCAAACCCTGGATTCTTCTGAGGCTCTGCAGGCTTCTGGTCCCCATGGTAACTAAACCTCAGATATTGTCCTCCACTCAGCTGGAGTACTGAGTGTTGGGAGGCTTTTGTGCCTGATGAGATTTCTTCCACAACCTTCTAGCAACAGACTCTAGTGCTTCCTCCTGACTCGTTTCTAATTGAGATGCAAATTAATCTCTGTGGCTGATTACACTTCCCTTAAAGCTACTGACAAGTGCAGCTGTAACCAGAGTTTACAGACTTTCCAACAAGTGACTTCAGCTGTCATTATTTGCATGAGGCTGTCAGGACTTTACAGCCTGCCATCTCGGAGATGCAGATCACTTTCCCTCAGGCACTACAACCAATTTATTCACTGCATGCTACTGAAGTTAAAATCTGAACACTTCTATGTGAAGTGTACTACATTTATTCCATTCCCCACAATTATTATATTTTCTGTACCATGTTTTTGAGTGCTACTATCATTTACATTAATGAAGACTGGTTCTTTACTCAGACAGAGAGTTAGTACTGAATGGAGTTTTCCAGGTATACTCTCATTGGAGGTACAGTGGTTTGCACTGCAGTTGCTACCTCCATAAGGCTAGAAATGGACATCACCAAATTAAGTGCATCAGCTGTGCTGGGACATGTCCCGGCACAGCTGATCTGCTTCACTGAGTGAAACATGTCAGTCACTGTCCCGCTTGTTGAAGCTGCAGGACAATGGGCAACATGTTCTCCTAGGATTGCCACCTTCTTTGATCATGTCATTCAAATCATTCTGTTTGCAAACACAAGATTTTGCTCCAGGAACACAGCATTAGTTTTCAATCAAATATCTATTTTCTTCTTGACAGAGACTCTTGAAACACCACAGAGGTGAAACACCATCAGAGAGCTGGACACCACCAAATACAGTGATGATACAAAAGTTAGGAAATGGGCTACTAATGTATATGTATTGAACTTTTGACATTGTGATGAGCCACTGTAGGTTTTCTTCTTTTTTTTTTATGATATAGCTATATTATAGGCATTTGGGTGTATTCATCTTACAGATGTCTATGATCTTTTGAAGCTCATCCCATCTACACCTTTTCTAATTAAAAAAAAAAAGCTTGAAAAAATCCTCCCTCCACCCATCAGGCTGAAGTGAAAGAGCTCCCTTCTCATCCCAAACAGGTCCTAAGTTCCTAGAAGGCTATGCTTTTTCCTGCTCTCTTCACCATCCATCATCTCATTCCTTCCTTCCTAAATTCCCAGAACAGAGTCCCTCTGGTAGGTGTCTCCTGCAACAGGTTCTGTTCCTTTCAGAATGTCACTAATCCTTTATTTGCTCAAAGGAACTGCTATACTTATGCTTGTTATTCACAGGTGGTTCATTCACCTACAATAACAGTTACTTATGGCTAGTCTCCCTACCTCATACCCTGCTTCTTCATTTCTGTGATGGGATAGTCCCACTGTTGTGAGGTCCAGCCACTTCTTTGTTAAAGCTTCAGCTTCCCAGGCCCTACTCACATCACATCACTGCAGGCACTGTACAGCTTGATGCCTGCCCACAGCAATGGGAGCTACAGCACAAGCAAGGTAGGTACAGGAGGGATGTCTGGAACCAAGGAATAACCCAGCTTGACCTGCCAAGGTGCCCCCAAAGGTACTATGCGTTGTTGTTTGTTTTAGTTGAGTCTTGAGACGTAATTCTCAACCAGGATGTCACGAGATTCTTTAAAAGGTAACATCACTCAATATTAATGCTGTTAAGCGCGCAAATACCTACACTTGATTCATAAGATAAAACCCAGAGACTTTAACAGTAATCTATAGTGTCAAAACATTCTGATCTGTTATGGTCCTTCTGAGTTTTTTGCAACAGAAGAATTGTTCTACAATTGTTAGTTTTACATAATAAAAGAAACCAAGCAAAGACATGGCATTCTAAAATGGGTGTACTGAGTCTAACAAGAGGTGCTCTGAGTTGAAAAAGATTAAGACACATTGGTCTAGCAGCAGAGGTCAGAGGAAGACTGGGTCATAACAAGCTGGTGAAGACCAAATGCTTACGAAATGTGGAGAGGCTGGAAAACGCCTTTAGACTTAATGGAAATGAAGGTCATGGGAATCCTATTTGGGATTAGGCGGAGGGACAGTCACAAAAAAGGGTTGATGGCCTGGTAGTACTGTTTTACTGGAACCTTTTTTAAACCTTAAAAACTAAGTTTCAGAGAAAGACCTGAAGCATACATGTAATTTTTTTTGCAAAAATCTGTTTATCTATTCCTGGCATCTTTTTAGGAAAATATTTAGTTACACAAAATATAATTTATCTTAATACTGTTATTTTCAAAGGCCATTAAGTACTAGACACATGTGCATAAACATACACATTTGTATTTGTTAGGGATAATCAAGTGGTTCTTGTAAGCTAACTTTATCAGACCCGATTGCTTTCTTTAAAACCAAAAGAAACTATAGAAGTACACCTATCTAAGTATGCAACCATCACTCTGTAGCCCAAAAGTATAAACTGTTGAGATATGTTAATCTTTTTCCACTACTCTGATATTAGAAAAATGCTACAGTATTTATTTCTTCTGTGTGCTATTGTTATTTGTGAGGTGGCTTAGCTTTAGAAAAAGTTTTTGGAACCTGATACTCAATAACCATAATTTGATTTTAAAATCATTGGTTAACTTGGGAATTGTAACCATAGCAAGTGGCAAACTTCCAGTTTTCAACACTCTAGACACCAAAATATGCCCAATGATTGCCCACTAGAGAAAAAATAAGCAGATGGTAGTTGAGCTAGCCCTCACCACTGAGAAAGAGCAGTGACCACTAGATGAAGGCTGAACTTGACAGAACCTACTTAGTCTGCTGAGTAAGTTGTTATAGGAAAATATAGGAGGGCAAGGATGAACATTGTGCTGAAACAGACCTATTGTTTTCCAACTGCATTAAAAATCTCTTTTCTCTAAGAGTTAATAGCATCTTTTTCACTCCTGTAAACTCTATTACTTATATTCAGGTTACCAGCAATGCTACATTGATTGTTTTATTGTTATGTACAGCTTAAAACATCTGCTCATACAGTCAAGGTTACAGACAGAAAGAATTACTTTGATAGGAGTACTTAAGCTGGATTTCCCACTCATGAAACAACAGTGAAAAAGCTAGTAAGCTTGGAGTTTGCTATTATATTCTTCTATAATATTGCGATTAATGTTTTATGTGAAACTGCTTTGCAATGGCTATTTGCTTTTTATGTTCTAAACTGAAAAGGGAGAATGTAAGGTTAATAAAAAAATATTCAATTTCTTTGATTCCAAAGCTAACTAGTCTTCATTTTGGAGGCCCTCCACAAAACTCATTCTGCTCTTCTTATGAAAAATGTTTCTTACAAAGCCATAATAGCAAGAAACACTCCCCCAAACAGCCATCTGATACGCTCTCAAACCATCAAACAATCTTTCTTTAATCACAAAGATTAAATATTCAATTTTTAACCGCTTATAAAATTCAAGGAGCTTGCCTTATATCATAAAAAAAAAATTAAAAGCATTCAAAATAAACCAAATCAAGAAGGACTCTGATCCTGAAATATATGGGACTATATACCATATTTAGTCAAATATAAGATGACCTCCCCCACTCCCCCCCAAGATTAGATTCTATATATGGGAAATTTATAAGGAAATAAGGACATAAGTAAAAACTTCTTTACTGTCTGAGTCTCCAGAGTCTGGAATAGATTCCCCCCCTGAAGTGGTGCAAGCACCTACTCTGGACACGTTCAAGAAGCATTTGGATGAATATCTTCTGGGGTCATTTGGCAATGGCAAGGATATCGGAGAACTCATGGTACTCAGGAGAGGTTCCTGAAGATTGGAAAAGGGCCAATGGGGTGCCTTCAAGAAAGGAAGGAAGGAAGATCTGGACAACTACAGGCCAATCAGTTTGAACTCAATCCCTGGAAAGATCATGGAAAAAATTATCAAAGAATCCATCAACAACAGGCTAACAGAAGGTATCATTCTGAGAGACAGCCAACATGGCTTCATTGTGGGTAGGCTGTGCCTGACTAACCTCATCTCCTTCTATGACCAGGTGACACATCACCTGGACAGGGGAGGAGATGATGTAATTTACTTGGATTTAAAAAAAACCCTTTGATTTGTTCTCCCATGATGTCCTCATAACAAAATTGGGGAACGGCGGCCTCAACAACCTTACAATCCGATGGCTGGGGAACTGTCTCTGTGACCAGACCCAGGGAGTTACAGTGGATGGAACCAAGTCAACATGGCGCATAGTGACCAATGGCATCCCTCAGAGTTCAGTACTCGGACCAGTACTCTTTAATATATTCAGAAACAACTTTGACTTGGGTGTTAGAAGCAGACTGGCTAAGTTTATAGATGACTCCAAATTATGGAGAAGTGAGATCACACTAGAGGATAGGCTGGGGATTCAGGGCTACTTGGACAGGCTTGCAAAGTGGGTGGATCAGAACCTGATGAATTTCAATGTAGAGAAATGCAAGGTGCTCCACCTTGGGAGAAAGAACCCACATCATACCTATAGGTTTGGCAGTGTGTGTGTGTGTGTGTGTGTGTGTGTGTGTGTGTGTGTGTGTGTGTGTGTGTGTGTGTGTGTGTGTGTGTGTG
>NW_017729022.1:124726480-124782544 GCF_001723915.1 Gavialis gangeticus | reverse complement strand
GTGTGTGTGTGTGTGTGTGTGTGTGTGTGTGTGTGTGTGTGTGTGTACATACACGCGCACACGCATATATATAGTGGCATTTTGTTTTAATCACAGAAAAATGTAGATTCTGGGGGTTTTTTAAATCACAAAATTATATATATATATATAGTGGCATTTTTGTTTTACTCACAGAAAAGAGGTTTTTTTTAAATCAGAAAATGTTGCATGTATTTTTATCAGAGACAACCAGGATCCCTGATCATGAGCCTTTTGGCTTTGGACTAATATCATGCATAGTTTACACTATATAAGTGGATAGAAAAGTGCTGCCTAAGTGTGTGTTTATGGACAACCTGTGCTAAAACTTGCAGCAGTTTCAAGAAATGTAAAATGCATCAATATTGGATGAACCAGATTATTATATATATATATATAGTGGCATTTTGTTTTAATGACAGAAAAATGTAGATTTGGGGTTTTTTTAAATCATAACATTTTGGATTTATTTTTTTTTACTGAAGAAACCCAGGATCCCTGCTCTTAATTTACCCTAGAGTTCACTGGGCTGGTCCCCAGCAGGTCAACAACATTTCAAGCCATGGTGATCCCATATCTCATTATTGTTCAGTATAGGTGCATTCTCCAGGTACCCCCCACAAAGGACCACGTGCTAATTAGCCCCCTGCTCATGACCAGAACCAGGTGTTCTTGTCATGAATCCTGGGATCCTGCAAAAATGTATATGCAGATAAGGCAATCTGGTCCAGCTCTACTTCATGGAAGGCAGGGCCACACTAATCATATGTGACAGGATGGCAGAGGGGTCAATAGAGGGATTCTGGGTGAACTATTTGGGGCCCCATTTGGTGATGTTTGCCAAACATTTAAGGCTTGTGAAAAAAATAGGAATAAGTGGAAATGGGTAAGAAAGGAATAGCTCAGCTGTGGGAGTGAAGAGAAAATTAAAATGTATTCAATGTAGTGGTTCACCATGACTTAAAAAAGTTGGTGCTGAGGGAGACTGTGCACAATGAGCATGTATCTTATTCAAATGGGCTGCACTAACCTATCTTTGCGGTAGGCTCCCATCAGTATGTTTGCCCATCACGGGCCATGTGTTTATAGTCATGCTCAGTGTTGACTGCAATTAATCAGCTTCATAGTTGGTTTCCATTTCTGAACACATGCTGCTTTTGGCTGCAGTTTAATGGTAGACACTGAATTTAATGCAGTTCCGTTGTATGTGAATGTAAGATGTTGACTGGGGGAAAAATACTTCAGCCTATATTTGAGTAAATAGGTATGTAACCATGCACACTAACACTGGTGGCATTAAGAAAACAGTAATGTAGAATGTTGAATGAGTGTTATTATGCCATTAGCCTGCATACCATGTAAAAATTACAGTCTATCCTACACAATTCTGTAATGTAGAAGCATGTTTTTAGTTACCTATAACTACGGTACTAACATTTTTTTAGATAACGTGGATAAAATGAAAATGGAGATAAGGACTGATGATAAACATCAACCACCATGGGCCCGTGTCTTACTAATATGGAGAGTCCCCATGGGTCCCAATGTGTGAATAAGGTACAGGAGTAGAAATAGTCTCCATATTATAAATTGCAGGCCAATGTAAAGAGATTATTTTTTTCATTATGTAAATTTGAAAATAACCATCCTTTGAAGTTCAAAGCACTACTGTATCCAACTTGGCATTTAACAGAAGGCTTCAAAATTTTGAGAATGCTCTTGTAGCATTAGACTTCAATTATTTTTCAAAGCTCAGCTAAAATAATTCTTTATATGAAAAAAGTTTTGACTTTTTCCCAATGCACACAGCCCTTAATATAAAGCCAAAGTGAGGAGTTGTCATTATTGCTTACCTCTAACAGAAGATTATTTGTAATCTGGAGCTATACATAGGAATAACATCACATCACTACAGGAAAAGGATACAAGCTCTGGTAGAGTGGTATGAGAGATTTCACAGCTCTGCTGGCATTGATGCATGTGGCACATATAAGGCTTGGCAGTAGTTTTGCAGTCACTATTGCTCCATCAAACAGAGGACCAAAAAACGGCACCTGCCAAATCAAAAAAAACAAACTGATTTTATTTTTGGATGCAATCAATTTAGATCATTGTGAGGAGGGGGAAAGATCTTCCAACAGCAAAAACGAGAGGTAAGTTCTCACAGACTCTCCATAGAAGTCAGGCACCTAAACTGCTCTTTGTGCCTTTAAAAGTCTCCTTCTAGAATGATATTTTAAGGTAGTGGAAAACAGTAACAAGGATCAATGAAGCTTTGGAAAAGCAAAAAATATCTTACCTGATATCTCATTATAATGAGCTTTGCCTGTTATTTCTACCAGAAACAAAATGGCAACTCTTATCTATAAAAAACTGTTTTCTCAGAAGAGTCATACCATGAGGCTAAACAGGGTAGAAAGCACTGTTCACCACTTACTGACTGACCCACTGGGCCATCTAGGGTAAAAGATTCATAGGGCATGAAGAGCAAAGAAGGAACTGGAATCTGTAGCCCAGTGAGAAACGCATTCTCCTAGGAGGGGAGAGCCTGGTTTTGGCCTGAGACTGCAATGCAAGATGCAGAACCACAGTTATTGCATAAAATGTATACACAGCATCCCAGCTGATTCAATAAAATCTGGTTTTAGGTGATTAAACCCAGGCAAAGTTTTAGATTATAAACTCCCCATTAACAGAACTGGGGCTTCAGGGAGCAACATAAATGCTATCTACTTCCAGGAGACAAATGAGATGCCAGTCTAACACCCCCAATTAGCACTTATCAGTTGGCCTATGCATCTCAACTAAAAGGCACTTGGGGGTCTCCCTTCAAAGTATGAAGATGTAAAACACACAACTCAGTTTTATAAATTCCACTTAAAGATACACATACCTAAATCTTAGGCAAGACAATGCACAGTGTAAAACCAGGAGGTATCTTTTTGGATCCAGGCCTAGATTTTTATACTTACCGGGTGGCAAAGCAGGAGAATAGGATACAAAATGATCCCTTTGGATACCATACTGTTTAAATAAAGAGAGCTAGCTAGCTATGTTAATCTGAAGTTAGGCAAAAGGTAGGGCAGGATGGCACTTTTCTGAAAAATCTGTCTTTAAGGTCCCACCCTGTCTTCATTTTAAATAAAGGGAATTTTTAGGCTATTTCTTCTAAATTACTACACCACAAAGAATTTTTGGGTGAACTCATGAGTCTGGGATTGAAACAAAGGACTACTTCCTGTCCAGCACCTGAAGAACAGAGTCTCCTCTGGCAAATCCTAATGTAATGAAAGGGAACATGTAGCTAACATTTTATCAGACCTCATCCTTCCCTCTAAAGTCTTTAAAGGATTTAAGAAAAGAAAATCTCCCAAAATTTATATAAATCTCACGCAGCTGCCAAGTGAACTTCAGTGAAAGACTGGATAGAGGTAATAACAATAAATTAAGTAAACCAGGATATGGTTAAAATAATTCTAAAGATATATCTATAATTAGTTCCTTTCAGCATTAAAGAGCTTTGCATTGTGGCTTTAGTCCTCAGGGGTGATGCTATCTTATTTAGGGATGCTAGATATGGATGGAGAATCAGGTTCAGATGACAATGTACCATCAATTAATGTTGTACATATCTGGTCTTTGTTTAGTCTTTCTCGTTTAACTGACAAATCTTCCAGACAGAAAAGGATGTTACCTACCAGTAACTGAAGTTCTTCAAAATGCATTGCCCACACTCACATTTTTTACTAGTGGGTGTCTTGCATCCTGAAACTTTGAGCAGAAATCTTTTTGCCATAACAGTATATGTAGAATTTGCCCTGGCTATGTATCTGCTTTTGGCCCACGTCAAATGGATAAAGTGGGATACTAGGGCTGTGCAAAGCTTCGGTAGCTGATTCGATTCAGAGGAGATTCGGCCAGATTCAAGGACTGAATCTCTGAATCAAATTGGGAGACCAATTAAAAGCTCTGAATTGATTTGAAGCATCCAAATCAATTCGGAAAAGCTTCAGGAAAGATTTGTCCGCTTTGGAGATTCGGCCATAGAGTAAATAGGTAGCTGACACAGCTGCCTCCAGCTGGTAAGTCTGTTGGGGTTGAGGGAGGGCATGGGATGTAGGCACGGCAGTGCTGGGAGTGGGTGCTCTGCCCTGCTGCCACTTGCCCAGCAGGGGTGGAGGGGGGTGTGTGGGATGCAGGCGTGGCTCACTCCAGATGGAAGGAGGCAAGCAGCAGCAGGGCATAGCCCCCACTCTCAGTGCTGCCTCACCTGCACCCCACACTCCCCGTGCCAGTGGCAAGCAGAGCCCCTATTCCTAGTGCTGATGTGGGCGTAGCAGCACTGGGAGTGGAGGCTGTGCCCTGCTGCTGCCCAGAGTAAGCTGTGTCTGCACTGTGACCCCTGCTGCACCAGCTGGGCAGGCAACAGCAGGGCAGAGCCCCTGCAGGCACAGCCGGAGAAGCCACAGGGGAAGCCCCTGTGGCTGCCCTGCTCAGACCCATCCCCTGCCTGGCCGCATCCTCCTGGCACTTAAAGAAAAAAAAACAAAAAAGCCCCACACTCACCAGCTCTTGAAGCAGCAATCAGGGCCTCTGAGGGCTTGTGGCAGAACCCCAACACAGTGTGGGGCTGTGGGAGGCAGCGGGGATTGCCCCCCCACTTGTCACCTGCACAGCAGCTGCCATATGACGCGGGTACAGTGTGGCTTGGCAGGGCGCTGCACACTGTCTGGGAGCTGGGGCGGCTCCATGCATCAGCCGGAGCCCAGCAGCACTCAGCCCCAGCAGTCTCAGCTCCCAGACAGAGCAAAGCGCCCTGCTAAGCTGCACTGCACCCGCAATCCCCACTGCCCCCCCTCTACTCTGTGCGGTGCGGCGGGGCTCTGCCATGAGTGCCCAGAGGCCCTGATCACTGCTACTGAAGCCGGTGAGTGCGTTTTTTGTTTTGTTTTTTTAAAGTGCCAGGACTAGGCTCCCCCAGCCTGGGGAGAAGCAGGCACAGCCACCCAGCTGTGCCTGCCTCTCCCTGGCCGATCCAAATCACTGAACCTCTCTGAATCAGCACTGAATCTTCCAAAGCCAATTCAGCCAAATCGATTCAGGACAGTGATCCGAATCTCCAAATGGAATCACTGTCCTCTGAATTGGCCAAATCTGAATCGAATATTTCCCTCCTTGCACAGGCCTAGTACTTACTACTCCTCAGTTCTCTCTCAGTCACAGAGTCCTAACTGTGTTCAACTCTGACAGAAGGGGAAGGAGACCTTGATTCAATTGTGTATGTGAGCAATACATCTCGAAGAACCCAGTTACTGGTAAAGAACTTCTTTTTCTTTTTTGAGTAACTGTCCACACATACATTCCTGACTAGTAAGTGATTCCAAATTCAGTGCTCACACACCCAAGCAGTGAGTCCTGATATACAAATAACATGCCAAATGCAACATCAGTGTGAGAGGCTTCCATGATGATATGAAATTCAGTAAATGTATTAATAGAGCTCCAAGTGGCCATCTTGCAAGTATCACCTATGGAGACATGACAAAGGCAGGTGACAGACATGGCCTGAGTTCTAGGTTAAGAGATGTGAGCTAGTTTCTCTAATGAAGTGATGATATAATGGTTGCCAGGATCACTTGAGCTTTTGACTGCATACATTCAGCTTTCTGATGTCCAAGATGGGATAGAATCATAGAATCATAGGGCTGGAAGAGACCCTGAAGGATCATCAGGTCCAGCCTTCTGCATAAGCAGGAAAGACATCTGGGGTCAGACGACCCCAGCCAGGTGACCATCCAGTCTTCTCTTGAAGACCTCTAGGGTAGATGATTGCACCATCTCTGGGCAGAGCTTGTTCCACAGCCTGGATAACCTAGCTGTAAAGAAGTTTTTCCTAATGTTCAGTCTGAAACTATCTTCCAGGAGTTTGTGGCTGCTGCTTCTAGTTTTCCCCCAGGGAGGCCTGGTGAACAGTTGCTCACTGAGCCCCTGATGTACGCCTCTGATATAGTGGTAAGCTGCAATCAGGTCCCCTCTCAGCCTTTTCTTTAGGCTGAAGAGTCTGAGATCCCTCAGCCTCTCTTCGTATGGCTTGCCATGCAAGTCCCTGATCCTGTGGGTGGGCCTTCTCTGGACCCTCTCAAGCTTTAGCATGTCCTTGTTGAAGTGCGGTGCCCGGAACTGGATGCAATACTCCAGCTGTGGCCGCACCAATGTTGAGTAAAGTGGGAGAATCATTTCTTTGGATTTACTGGAGATGCATCGATTGATGCATGCCAGAGTTTTATTGGCCCTAGCAGCTACTGTGTCATATTGCCGGCTAATATTCATGCTGGGGTCTATTGCTACCCCCAGATCCCTTTCATTTGTAGTGCTGGTCAGGTTAGCGATGCCCAGCCCGTAGGTGTGCTGGGGATTCTTCGTTCCCAGATGCAGCGCTTGGCATTTCTCTATGTTGAACCTCATCTGGTTCTGTTCTGTTCAACATGCCAGCCTGTCTATGTCTGCTTGTATCTGCAGCCTATCTGATGGTGTGTCTGCACAACCCCATATATTGGTGTTATCTGAAAACGTGGCCAATGGGCTTTTCACCCTCACATCCAGGTCACTGATGAAGATATTAAACAGCACTGGGCCAAGTGCTGACCCCTGGGGTACGCTGTCTCACCAGGACAACATTGATCCATTCATTTGGACTTTCTGTGTCCTACCTCGCAATCAGTTTCGCACCCACTTGATGGTCCGCAGTTGAGCCCGAGTCACCTGATCACAGAAAGAAATGAGGTTGGTCAGACAAGACCTACCCATGATGAAGCCATGCTGGCTGTCATTCAGTATCATGCCTTCTGCAAGTTTGTCACATATAGCCCCTGACATATAGTTCATATGTCAATGAACTGTGCTACAGCATCTGAGAATAGGATCACCTGGTGGGGCCCAGGAGGAGGAGATTGATGAATGCAAAGGGCAATTTATCATCCTCAAGCCTGCATCAGTGCCTGGTGACTAGAATCCCCAGGGCAAGATGGTTAAAAGGCATATTAGGGAAGGACTCCCTGAGGCCACTGATAGGGAGGGCTAATCCTGAAATGAACCAGCAGCAACTATACCGTCTCCTCAGGGATTAATATATAAGTAGAGAGAGCCCATTGCCAGTAATCAGAATTGGGATCAGATTCAGAGTTAGTGCTGTAACCTGAGCTCACCAGCTGATGAGGCCATCAGTACCAGAAAAGCCCATGTCAGAGTCAGGGGATCCTGAAAATAAAACTTATGTACTGGCTGAATGAGGGGCTCTTTCACTGATTCGGGGGTGGGGGGCAGAGTGCGACTCCGCTGAAGTCTGGTGCAAGTCAGTGCTGAATGGGATTATTCCCAGTGCAGAACTCATGGCGAAGTGGGGAATAATGGAGACTTGTGTGCTGTCTGATCCTTGGTGCTTGGACCTAGATTTCTGAGCCAGGATGACAGTGAGCCCTCAACTGTAAGTTGAAGGATACAAGTACAATGTAGCAGCCTCTTGTCAGCTTTGTAAGTCTTCATCTCCCCCAGGGCCTCTGGCACCAAATCAATTGGCCCATCCTGAATTCTGACTGCTTGCATAAGCTGGGAGGCATCAGTGGCAGGCTGAACTTTGATAGGACCATAAAGTCTCACATTTCAGCTAGTGAAGTAAAAACCAGAGCCCTGTGTTCAGGGACATCCTCTACAGTGGGACTTCTGTCAAGCTGGTGGTGTGGATGGTGCAGGAGGATATGGTGGTACAAGGGGAAATCTCAGTGCACAGTGGAGCCTGAAGGAGCAGGAGTGAAAAGGTCGTTTATTTCTCAAAGAGGAAGAATTTAGTTTGGCTTTTCTTTCCTTTAAGGGGTTTGAAAAAAACTTTCAGACGGTGCACTTATTCTTGATGTGCACCCCATCCAAACAGAACAGGCACTGTGAATGTGTATCCAATAAAGGTGCACCAAATAACGAGGAGGTGGGGAGTGAAGAGGCATGGGGGGGCAGATAGAGGCCCCCATGGTGTGAGAGAGTGGGGCTTGGGCAGGGGCTGCCCAGATAGGGTGGGAGGCGGCGTGGGACTAAGCCATGAGCAGCTCATTCAAGGGGTGCAGGGAGGGAGGAGGTATAGCTCCCGCCAGTGTGCACACTCCTGGGCGAGGCATGGGGGCATGTCCCCTGATCTGTGTGTAGGGCAGGGGCAGGCTGCTGCTGCAGGCTGGGACCAAGGTCAGCATCAGGCTCTTTCCAGCTGGGAGCTGGGCTGGGGCTTGGGGGAACTATGGCAAATTCTGGGCTGGCTGTAGCTCACCCTGTAGCTCCGCTTCCAGCACTGTCGCCTGCCCAGAGCGCAGCCCTGCCTCAACCCCACACTGGGAAGATCCTGGCACCATCCCCAGCCCACAGCAGAAGCCTGCCCTCACTCCATGCACAGATCTGGGGGGAGGGGAGGCACATGCCCCCCCCGGTGTCTACCCCAGGGGTGTGTGCAGCGATGGGGGCCACTCTCTTCCTTCCCACACCTCCCAGATGAGCCACTCGTAACTCTCTCCCATGCCCCACCCACTGCAGCTGGGCAGTGCCTGCCCCTGCCCCAGGCCCATTCATGCCCTCACTGTGGGGGCCTTGATCTGCCCCCTCCCCCCCCAAACACTGCCTTCCTCCCCGCCATTCCTCCTCCCCCCAGCTGGACGTTACTCTTCACACTGCCAGGATGGCTGCATGCATGCTGCCACATCAGCCAAAAAAAGCTGACTGACGATGATGTAAATTTTCCTTTTATTGGTGCCAATACGATATGGACCAATGTATCGGTGCACCTCTAGTAACCAAGGCTGGTAACCAGGGCTGTGCGAGGCTTCGGACAGAGCTTCAGATCCAGAGAAGCTTCAGACGCTTCTGGGTCAGAAGCAACATATCTGGGTTGAAGCGCTGGCCTCATTAGGCTTCCTGAAGTGGTTCGGAGCTTCCGAAGAGCTTCGAAGCCACCTCGGAGATCCGGCCATAGGGTATAATGGTGAAACAATAAAATATCGATGTTATTTTTTGTCCGAATTGGATGAAATTTTCAGGGGTGGTAGACTCTGCAGAGAGGATGAAGCTTGTCAAGTTTCAAGAAGATCGATGCAGGGGTTTGGGGGGGAACAGCACCCCAAATTCTCGAAAGCAAAATTCCTGTCACATCTATCTGTTACAACACAGAGGGTCGAAACTGCATGAGTGATAGCTCCTACTGAGGCCAGAAAGCCTCCCAAGTTTCAAGAAGATTGGTGCAAGGGTTTGAGGGGAACTGCCCCTCAAGCTGCGGACAAGTAAAACTCGTGCCATGGGTGCTGTAGGACTGACTGTGTCTGTGTTGGGGCAGCAAGGGGAGACACTGCTGCAGGCCTGGCTGCTAAGCTGCTGTGTTTCCAGTTACCAATCAATCAATCATGATTCACTCAGACCAGAGACTCAGGGACCAGATCAATGCATGGGATCTAGCTAATACGTAACGACTTAACAAGCATCAATTAGCTCCTACAAAACCAGGCTAAGGAGAGGAAAGAATCAATACAATCAACTGCCCCAAGACAGACACAGTCTTGGCACAAGTTTTGCTTGTCTGCAGCTTGAGGGGCAGTTCCCCACAAACCCCTGCACCTTTCTCCTTGAGGCTTTGTGGCTTCAGTAAGAGCTACCACCCCTGCAGTTTTGACCCCCCTGTGTTGTAACACACAGTCGCCATGACATGAGTTTGGCTTTCAAGAATTTGGGGTACAGTTCCCCCCAAACCCCTGCACCAATCTTCTTGAAACTTGACAGGTTTCATGCTCTCAGCAGAGGCTACCATCCCTGAAGTTTCATCCAAATTGGACAAAAAACAATGAAGTTATAGATGTTTCATTGATTTCCCATTATACCCTATGGCTGGATCTCCAAGGCAGCTCTGAAGCTTCAGAGCTGCTTTGGCCGGATCGAGGCGGAAGCCAGTCCAGAGCTCCAGACTGAATTGCAGCCATCCGAACTGGCCGGATCAGATCACTGCTGACTCACACAGGCCTACTGGTAGTCTTTTTAGCACAGGAGGGATATTTCTTGAACCCCAGGGATCAAGAGGAAAGCATGGCAATTCTGCTGACAGTCCGAAGCAAGAAAATAAAAATGTTGTGAGGGACTGAGGAAAAACACCAATGATGATGAGACAAGAGAGTGGCTAACTAATGGTGCTGAAGGATAAAATAGAGGGGGGAGGAGAGGGGTGTAGTAAGGTGCCTGCCCTGACCCAAAGGTCACAAGACCCATCCTCATCACTGAAGAGGATAAGACAAAGAGACAAAATCAGGTAAAAGAGGGAATCCAGACTAAGTAAAAATTAAGTTGCTTAAGGAAAACAAGTACAACTGTCACCGGAGGAAAAATGCCAGTCACATTGCTGTCTGAGCCAGGCAGCTGAGAGGAAATGGAAGAGCAGAAAGTTCATTCTGTCTTTACCTGCTTGGTGCAGGGCCAGAAGGGTAGCTGACTGCACCAATATAATGCTAACTACAGATTCATAGATCGTAAGGCTGGAAGAGACCTTGGAAGATCATCAGGTCCAACCCCCTGCACCAAGCAAGAAAGATAACTGGGGGTCAGGTGACCCCAGCAAGGTGACTGTCTAGTCTCTTGAAGATTTCCAGGATAGGTGATTGCTCCACCTCTAGAGACAGTCTATTCCACAGTCTGGACACCATGACTGTGAAGAACTTTTTCCTAATGTTGAGTGGTTTGCCAGGAGTTTGTGGCCATTACTCCTAGTTTTCCACTTGGGTGCCCTGGTGAACAGTTGCTCACTGAGCCTCTGATGTACTCCCCTAGTGTAGTGGTAAGCTGCTACCAGGTCCCCTCTCACCTGTCTTTTCCTCAGGCTGAAGAGTCCCAGATCCCTCAGCCTTTCCTTGTATGGTTTGCCATGTAAAACTCTGATCATATGGGTGGCTCTTCTTTGGGCTCTCAAGCTTGTCCATGTCCTTGTTAAAGTGTGGCGCCCAGAACTGAATGCAATACTCCAGCTGCGTTCTCACCAGTGCTGAGTACAGCAGAAGAATCACCTCCTTGGTTCTGCTGGAGATGCATCGATTGATGCATGTCAGAGTAATATTCGCCCTACTGTCTACAGCATCGCACTGCTGGCTCATATTCATACTGTAGTCTATGATTACCCCCAGGTCCCTTTCACTCATGGTGCTAGTCAGTTTGGTGCTACTAAGCCTGTAGGCCTGTCTGGGGTTGCTCATCCCGAGATGGAGCACTTTACATTTCTCAACATTGAACTTCATCAGATTCCGATCCACCCAACTTGCTAGCCTTTCTAGGTCTGCCTGTATCTGCAGCCTATCTTCAAGAGTGACCACACTTCCCCATAACTTGGTGTTGGCCGCGAACTTGGCCAGTGAGATCTTTGCCTGTCTTCACGATAGGTGGAGCTATTGTAAAAAAAGTCTCTGCATTTAGAGAATGGCTCAGGGCATGGGCCACATCCATTACTCAGGAATGTATATGTTGGCAGTTACTCAGAGAAGACCATCTTATTCCGTTTTTGTAAATGACAACAATTTAGCATACTTTATGAAAGAGACAAGGATCTTTTATTGGACCAACCATATAGCTGGGATAGCATACTCTATGCACATTCCTTTCTTTAGTTAAGGTTAGAGATAATTTTCTATTACAAACTGGATTTAAATGGAATTATGTTTTAATAAATTTAAGAACTGATCAGATAGTATCCTTGTGTGATCTGATAGGAGATTTTTTTCTAGAAAGCTGGAGACAAACTGGACAGTGTTAAGAGAGTTTTTGAGAAACAAGAATCTTAAAAATGGTTTATCTAAAACATAAATTTAGGTTTATTCTGTTGGTGTTTTATACAGGATACCATATATTTCTATATTCTTAATTAGGGCACATTAAGGGACTGAGTTATTGCTTTAAGTTCTTATATACAGTAGCAAAAGCCATGAACTGATTTAAAGGCAGGTTGATATTTGTGTTGAATTTCATAAGAGGAAACGTGGACCCATCAAAGAGACAATAATACTGTGGAAATTTCTGCAAATGGATATTTGCAAAGGATGTACCTGTACAGCAGGGGTGGGCAATTATTTTGGCTGGAGGACAGCTTAACAAATTTTGGTGAGCTCTTGAGGACTGTAAAAGTAGCCCCATGCCTTGACAGGTGCCCTGCCCTCTGATTACCATCTTGGGACTGGAAATCACATCCCCTAACCTCTGATGTTTACCACTGGAAGTTCCCTCCCTTGCCACTGAAAGTACTCCTTTGGGAAGGGTTTGCCATCTTGGAACAGGAAAAAAAAAGGCATATACTAAAAAACAAGCATCTACTATAACATACTATAATATCGTTTTTTAAAAAAGTCCTGATTTACATGCATTTGCATAGTGTATATAGAGATGATTGCATAATAGCTTTAAAAAAGTCTTCCTCTTGTATATTGTGTGTGGGGGGTATGGGCTGTGATTGGGTGGGTGTGGGAGTTGTGTGAGATTTGTGGGGAGTGCGTGGAGTTTGTGAATGGGTACATAGGGGTGTGAGTGGGTGTGGGGTGTTTGGGATTGTGTGGATGGTATGTCAGTGCGGGCCCCCCACTACTTGCCCCGCCATGTTGTACAGCCCCTGCTGCCGGCAGCAGCAGCAGGTGGTAAGCCTTCATGGCTTGTGGCAGGCAGAGTCCTTCAGTGGTGTGTGGCTCCAGCTGAGTCCCAAGAGCTGCATGTGGTGGTATGGAGTCCTCCCGACCTGCTGTACATGCCTTTGAGCCAGACCAGGCTGGCTTCATGCAGGTGGGAGCCACACACCATTGGTCCGGGCCATCCGTGGCTCCAAGTGGGGCTTCCAACACTCCAGTGAGGCACTGCACGTGGAGATGCAGAGCCAGCCCGGTCCAATGGCACACAACTTCCCGTGGCTCCCAGTCTGCGTGCCATGGGGCCAGGCTGGCTCTGATCTGCCACATGCGATTCCCTGCTGCAGTGTTAGAAGCCCCATGTGGAAGCATGGAGACTGCCTGGTCTGGCCCCATGATGCGCGGCTCCTACCTGCAGTGCCAGGAGCCTCATGTGCTGGCAGGTAGTCAGCCCAGTTTGGTTTGAAGGTATGCACCAGCAGGCTGGGCTGGCCGGACTCTATGGCGCTCCTTGGATTCAGCTGGAGCCATGCACTGCTGGGGGACTATGTCTTGCTGTGGGTCAGGAGTATCCTGAGGGCCTGCCACCTGCTGTTGTTTGTGGCAGAGGCTGTAAGCCATGAGGTGTGTGGCAGGGAGGTCCCACACCCCCACAGCTCCCCACAAACCTCACACCTACCCGCCTCCTGCAGACAGAAGCTCCCCTACCCTCACCACTTGGCCAACCATGCGCCATCACACTTTGTGCATCCACATGGGGCTCCCAGCTGGAGTATCGGAAGCCCCATGGAGGTAGACATACAAAGCCCGCCTGGTCTGATGGTGTGCCACGTCTGAAACCCTGCCTTCCACTGGACTTCAGAGGGGCAGCAACGGATGAGTAATAATTGTTTTTTAGAGGGGCGCTGAGGGCTGGATAGAAAGGCCTGGCAGGCTGGATTTGGCCCACAGGCCATATTTGGCCCAGGCCTGCTGTAGAGCCTTTGCCATGGGCTGGGCTATAGAGAAGAGTGATCTGACCCATGGTATTTCACTCCTGGTGAACTGGCAATGATAGTAAAAAACCTGCCAAGACCTTAAAAACAGTACCTCACACATAGAGGAAAGCCAAATGCTAATAAGATCACCCCAAAATTCCAAACCTTTTATTGATTTAGAATTCCTATCAAGCAAATGCATCTTATACCCTGCTTTGATGAATTGTAGTGTTCTCTCTACCAGAAACTTGAAAAGTCAGTGCTATTAGTGGCACAAAATACAAAGAAGTCCATATCATTTATAAAATGGGAAACAGTGTGAAATCACACACACACACACAGATTATCAATGATGAAAAGGAAAAAGTGAAAATCTTAATAGTACCTTATTAGAAATCATTACAGATTCTAATTTTAAGAATGAGTCAATTGGGAGCTCATTTCTTCATCACAAAAATCAAAACAGAAAAACCTAAGAAGGAGCTAGTAACTATTATCAATATTTAAGCTATGGATTTTTTCCATCTGTACTGAGACTTACTGCATAAATAAATACCCTCTATTATTCTTCTGCAACCGCTTGTGGGTGACTGTGACAGTCATTCAATAAATGGACAAAAGGAATAATATAAATCCCCTGTATCCAGGGAATTCCTCTAATTAGAAGTGGCAATGAATTACAGAAGAAATTTGGTTTTAATATAACATCTGCAAATGACAGCTGTCTTTTCACAGAATACTTATGTCATTCCTTTACTCAAAATAATTATCAAAAAAAAAAAGAAAGAAAAATAATAGATTAGTGTAAAACATTTCCATAATTTATTTGACTAATCCTGGATTCTTTTCAATGCATTCAACACAACATTTAAAGCTTTGGTCTGTTTTTTTATGCAAAAGTCATTAATTTTTCCCTCCTGGGAATTTATCTGTGCCATGGAAGTCCTGGATCATCAAGTTTTGTGGGTTCATTTTTCAATTAAGAATTACATAAGCATTTATAAGAAAGTTAAAATTCTATGAAAAGAAGAATATATATTTAAAATAGTGAAAGAGAATGCAAACATCCAAAACAACTTTGTCTGCCAGGTATGACTGAGGATGGTATTCACTAACACCACCCTTGACACACATTTTCACTTTGGTATCTGGTGAGTTATATACAGAATAAATGGAGAAAAGGTGATGTGGCATTATGCAATAGATTGTGTGTGTTAGAAGTTTAAAATTTTAACATTCACATATAAATCCAAAATTATGATAATATAAATCTCTCTTTAGTATTTCTATTAGTAAAAATAATTTTCAAATATTCTTTTGATCAACCTTTACTTAAAAGGTTGATCACATTCAAGAAAATTATCAGACTCTTGGAAATGTGCTGTAAGACCTTTTTTTGTAAAACATGTTGTGAATTAATGTTAAAACAAATTTTAAATTTGATAAATTTTGAAAAATTTATCAGAAATGTTTTCAAGCTCTCAGAGATATTTCCACATACAGAAGCAAATGTTCAATTAACAAAAAAATTACCACAATGTATATGTAAACAAAGTTGTTTACAGATTATTAAATGTATACCTGGCATTTCCCAAAATGTAAATCAATACTTCAAGAAGCTCTCATTTTTAAAGGTTCAGCCCTCTCAAATGCTGAGACTGCTTAATTCAAGCTGAATTTAGCAGGTGTTGAGGGCTTCCAGTACCCTTTCAGAATCAGAATCTGAAGATCCAATCAGAGACTGATTACATACCCCAAACTTTCAGCTGATTCAATGGGAGTGTTGGCTGGGAAGGAATATGTGAATAGACCATAAAATTCATAGGTAAAAAAAAAAGCTTAGAATGATTAATTTCCATTTCAACAATCTTGCTGTGGGCCATTAAACTCAAGGGGATACAACACCATAAAGTCTTTTTGACCTAATGAGGTTGAATGCATATTCTATCTTTGGTACTTTTAAAGTTGATATTTTAGTTGCCTTTCAGAGAGTACTTGATTTCACAGGGATGCAAAATAAATGTGCTAAGCTTAAATGAACTGTAGGAAAATAAAACACATTCAGATGTGGACAGAAATGTACACCATTTTATGACCAATACAAATTATGAAGTTAACGGGCTGTGAAAAAAAAATATTCAACATGTTGCAAATGCTTCCTTCAGTACAATTACTAAGAAAAAATAATTATTTTTGTTGTAAACACTAAAAGTAGGCAAGGTTACATAAACCTTTTGAGTACAAAGACTTCACTTCTATAGTAAGCAGCACTAGTTAAAAGACTGGGGAATGGGTAAATTATTGTACCAAATGGCTGAGAATTAATCTCTGATGACTAGCTGCAATCTAACGAGGCATCTGTGTCCCAGGGAACCCACAGTATGTCCCTGGCGGTATGTGTAGTGTGTAGAGTCTGCATGGCATTCTTTGTCCTCTTTTGCAGGCAGCTTTTCGTCTCATTGTTTAGAATATCCTCATGCATCTGTGACGCGTGGAATGCATTCATACTAACAGACTTACTATTGTTTTCTCTCAGAAGCTTTGTTGAGCAAAGACTGCATCACGGTTCCTGATAATTATATTGCTTAATTAATCAAGACAAAAAAAATTTGCAAATCATTGCCTGGTTGCCAAGCAGGAAGATAAAAAAATGAAAACAATACAAGCTGAAGCAATATAACAAAAGTAACAGCTATCTGATCAGAAATTCTTATATAATGAAGCTATTAATGCTAAATCGGTTAATGTTAACATTGCTCCAGGTGTCTCTACTTAGATGCAAACAAAAAGGCTAACATTATGTATATAAAAGGCCAAATGTTGCCATGGATTCGGTAACCTGATAGAGAGGACAGCCTTTTCATTTGATTAGGGAATGCAATTTAAATACCAGGGACTGAAGCCAAACAACAGACATTTCTCTCTGCAAGCCTCTTTCATTCACCCTCGGGTCAGTAGCTGGTGAACAAAAGGTCAGCCACACTTGCCCTGGAAATGTCTGGATTAATTTTATTACATTGTAATGGTTTGTACTTTAAATGTAGGGATAACACTAAATTTCCAGTTGTCTATTATTCCTTCTGCCCTTTGGGTGTTTTTTGACTAATATATAAAAAGACATAGCTTTTCTGGGATTGATTCACATAATTTCATAATGCTAAATTCTAAATTTTTTATTCAGCTTTTTCAGGTTAAGATACATTAACAGCTATTTATTTGTGTATTAAGTCAGCATTTTAGGATGTTATTTTCTCTACTTTTAAGTTCCAGAGAAGTGAATTATAAGACTCTTTATATATTTAAATTAAGTGTATATAGCAATAAAAGGTTTTCACATATGAAAAATAGGTGGCAAATTTTCAAGATTTATTTTTAAATGTAGGATGACAAATTTCTAGTTCTTAAAATGTACAGCTGTTGCCATTCTTAAACTTCTGAAAGATGCATCTTAAACAATTAGTACATATGTCCTGTGATTTATGCATCCTTTTTGCTGTTGTCTACACACTAAGACACATTGTTATTTTTTATGTAAATAGATAATATCAATAGTAGTGAGGACTATGGTTATTTCAATAAAATATATTCTATCTTTAGAAGTTAACATGCTGAATGCACTTGTGTATTGAACTACACATTTACATACATTTATCTCTGCATTTAAAATAAGATCCTTCTTTTTGTATACAACAATTAGACAACGATTGCTTTTGCATTCTCCTAGAAATCTGAGAAAAAGTTGACAAGAAAATAAATAAGTATAAATACATACTAACACTAAAAAAAAGGATTTGATATAATGACATAAAGGCAAGGATGAATGTTAAGACTGCCATGCAATCCCTAAATTATACTGAGTTAGATTATTGCCAGGGTCTCAAAAACCTGTGTGAGGTTACATATATAGCACCATGTGTATCCATAGTACCATCAGAGATTTAACTATTAGCTAACTATTATGTGTGAATTAATACCAAGGAAAGCCTTAATTCTGTATTCTCTTTCTTTCATTGGCTTAAATTGGATCCCGTCCATCATTTTAAGCATCATTCTGTATAAGCCATCTCCAATGGGTTTAAAATTCGGGCACGCCACCCAAAATGCTAAACATGAATATGCTTTTCATTTCAGATCTACTCACTTAGTTTTTTACTAATGTTCAATTGTTAAAAGAAAACAAAAACAAAAAACAAACAAAACCCCTGTAAAACAACCCTCCCTGAGAGTTCAGCGCACCTTTTAAGCTCACATGGGGAGAAAAATGTAATATGTTCTGACAAAAATATTTGATAATGTTGACTTTTCTCAATGTTATACAAGAATTATTTGCCATTTAAGCAATGTGCATGATGGACTACCTGAAGTAGTCAAAACCTACCTCTGGTTTCTTCATTATCTCTATGAAAAACATGTGGTTCTTCATTGGATAAATAATAATTAAAACATCTCCAAAATCTGTTGGTATAATACCCCTGCGGTAGTTCCTGGTGTGTTCAGACCAGACGATGTGAACCTCATCATTTCCCAAGTGACGAAGCTGCAACGGCAAATTGGCTCTTTATTAATCAGAGTGATAACAACAGTTTATGAGGGGTCATGGCTTACAAATTGAATTACAATGCTCAACAGTAGAAATATTTCATTATAGAAAAGGTTAAAATATTGCTTTTTCTCTACCTGCTGTTAATAAAAGCAGCCACAAAACTTGCCTCGTTCAAAAAAAAAATTTGATGGTTTAATTACATAATTATCAAATTATCAACTTACATGACACATGGATGCACATTATATACAGTAGTTTTAAATGCTGAACTGAATGACATGAGCAAAATGTTAACTAGCAGGGCATTGTATTTCATTTAAAATATTATAGCTGTCACAGCAGTAGCTATTACTACCATTCAGGTTGCACACACTTTCCATTACAGTCCTCTGTTCCTTATTTTGCTATACAGCTGAAGTACTTCATGCCATATCTCTGCATGAAGGTAAATTCTGTTTTGAAAGTGTGTGTGTAATGTGTTTGAACAGTGGCTGAGTTAGGACAAAGTGGGAAAAACTGTAAAGACCTTTTTTTGAACAGGGTTACATAAAGTAAAGCTGAAGTTATATGTTGAAACTTAGTACAGAAATAGTCCTTATTAAGTACAGATGATTTTGTTTTGTTTGGAAAAATAAGTCTGTGACTGAAGAAAGGCAAACATATTTGAAAATGATGTACTGAAATGCACAACAGACTGTATGTCTTTAACGTTTTAAATAGACTTCTATTTTACAGGCAACATTTACCCTCTATGGTGGGGAGACAGCACAAGGTTTATGCAATACTTTAGTCCCACTTAAACCCTAAAAAAAGGTAAAACAAGTAATTAATGTGATACATAAGCGTATGTGCTGGTCTTCTGTGGAGAAATGAATTTCACCCTGACAGACCAGAAAATGCTTTGAATCAGGAAAGGATTCCTACAACAATTTAAAAAAATATTGCCATGTCTTGCCATATTTCTGAAGACAAGAAGGCTAAAAACTGCATCTTCACTGAAGGTTTATACTTGTGCAAAGTAAAATGAAACCTATTCACAAGGTAAATCAAATTCACAGCTAATTTGATTTTATTTGAATAAAAAGGAAACAGAGAAGGGTTACTGAATTTATTTATCTAATTTATACATACAAGTAAAGAATGTATTTCAACCCTATTTATGATACCAATTATCAACAGACTCTGATTTTTCGATATGAAACTGTAAACACTATAAATAGTTATTTTGGGTTTTCCCAGCTCAGCATGTTAAATTTCTCACTATCCTCTGACACTTTATAATGATCTTAAAAAAAATGTAGATAAAAATAATTGTGTGAACACTGTGAGAACTATTTAGCAATGTTATGAGGGTGAACTTCAGAAAAAAAGAAGATAAAATACTGGTTCCACTGCAGTCAACAGCAAAACTCACACTGAGTTTAACAGGGATAGCTGTTCATTGCAAGAGAGTAAACAGATTTGACTATAAAATCACAAAAGTGTTTACAGACAAGTTGTAAAGCAATTTTTAAAAAATAACCTATCCTGCCTGGCCACAATACTATATACAATATGTTATACATATTAGAAATAGTCTCTAATAATCTATGAGGCATCTAAAAGGAACATAGTTGGTAAGACAATTAACAGAACACCCAAACTGATGCATTAATGTATAGTATACAAAGTGAGTAACAGTGAAGGCTCAATTATGCCACTTGTACACACAGTGAGTAGCAGCGACAGTGGTTTATGATATGGGTTCAATGGGACTATTTTTGTCACTGCTACTCAGTGCAAAAGACAGCATGTATATCCCAACTCGCAGAACCCTAATGTTACGACAGACTTCCAACACTACCTCACTGAACTGTAATGACTTCATTAATTTAGCAAATTTCAGCATACAGCATGCATTATTTTGCAGAATGCCTTCTCTCTCTGTTATCTAGCCACATAGGAAAATGCACAGGAGCACACAGCACACTGATGTAATTTACGATACAAAAAAGCTGTGAAGAAATGTGTCCAGTACCAATCTGCCTCATATACCTTTGGAAAAATGGATAGTGCATACATATAGAAAACTGATCAAAAGAAAGGACCAAATCCTTTAAAAAGAATAGTGCTTCTTATTCATACCAAATTCTTCATATAACCATCTCTCCAGACCACTATTATCATGGCAGCCATCCAGCACTGGTAACACTACATTTTGTAGCAGAATTTCAGCACAAGGGAAAAATGTTCAAAACTACAGGGAGAAGACAGGTCAAACACAAGGAATCATGCTAGTTGTCAGCCAGGAAAGAAGGACCAGCATCCTATCTTCTAGCAAACACCACAGTGGAATAGGTCATAGGTTCAAAAATAGTTAGGGGCAGGAAGGGATCTTGTAGATCATTGGGTCCAGTCCCCCTGCACTAGGCAGGACTAGTTCAGGGGTTTGCAGCCTATTGTTCAGACTGAATCTAGCCCTCAGACCCAGGGGGTTTTCAGTAGTGTTCTACTGTGGAAGGCTTTGGCAATATTCAGTTGGGAGCTTTGCCTGCAACACTGCAGCCAGGCAGCCATGAAGCCTGTGCTCTGTGCCAGCTCCCTGTGCTGCATGTAGGACATGTGACCACTACAGCATGTCCATGCACCATGTACAGCAAACGCCAGCCCCAGGCCTAACTGTGTAAGTGGTATGCAGGGCTGACACAAGGTGTTGTGCGAGTTGGACTTGGTGCTGCATGTGGCAAAGAATCTGAGGCATGGGATGAGTATGGCATTCCAGAATGACTGGGTCTAGCCCATGTGCCACAGGCAGCACATGCCCCATGCCGGCCCCGCATGCTGTGTGTACAGTGAACCCCAGGGCTGGTACATGCTGGACCCAGTGCTGTGGGAGCTACACAGAGGGTCTTGCCACAGACTGGCCCAGAGAACCTCATCCTGCCTTGGCCCAGATGAGTTTGACACTCCTGTCTTAGAGAAAAGAGTGAAATCTACTGCATCTACTCATTTCTTGTGGCAGCTAAAGTTTCCTTGAACATCATGTTTCTAAGTTGCTGACAAAGTTAAATGCTGCTTTTCTTACAGGATCTAAAAAAAAAAAAAAAAAAATGAACAGGCTATACCAGAAATATACATTTGGGTAATCTCTGTTTCTATAGCATGAAATACCACTTATCATACCATTTTTAGCTCAAACACCTATAATTGCTGAATTCATAAAATGCCAATGATCTCTCTCTAACACTGGAATGATCAAATAAAATTGTTTTTTAAAAGACTGATTTTAGAACTTTGCTAAAAAATCATCATATCAATTACTGTATTTACCTGAATCCAAGACAAGGCTGCCCCCCATTCAATATGGGGGAAAAAGCCTCTCATCTTGGATTTAAGTACACAGTTTGGGGGGACTGGCGACTGTTGCAGCTTTGGTTCTGGCCCTGACCCAGACTTGGGGTCAGAGTTGGAGCCGCAGCTGCTGTTCTCCCGCCTCCCCACAGCCTCCCATCCCCACAGTCACTCACCCTCATTGGCAACTCCAGCCCAGGGCACAGAGAGCACATGGTAGCTCTGGCCCCTGCCTGGCTATGCAACAGCAATGGCAGTAATAGCAACTCTGGTCCCTGCTCTGACCTAGTTTCTGGGCTGGAACTGCTACCACTGTTGCATGGTTAGGCAGGAGCCAGAACTACCATGGGCTCCATTGTTCTAGGCTGGAGCTGGTTTGAAGCTGCAATGGAGGGTAAGCAGTAGTAAACACAGGAGATGCTGAGGAAGGGGCATGTGGAGAGGGGAGCAGACACCAGGGACTGGTGACACCAGCAGGGGCAAGTGTTGTGGGGGTGGGCAGGTGGTAAGGGGACACCTGACTTCCCCACCACCTGCCCCCCCATTGCCACTGGCTCCCCTGCCACTTCTTGTCCTGCCCCCGGTAGTGGGAGGACAAGGAGAATGAATTTAAAATGACCCTCTGATAATTAGAGTCTAATACATGGAAAATTATAACAAATTCATAAATTTTCTATGTATAGAATCTAATTATTGGGGAAGTCATCTTAAATTCCAGTTCATCTTGGATTCCAGTAAATAAAGTACTATAACACACCAACCTCAGGTGTTTTACTTCAATGATTCAAAAAACAAGTAAGATTTTAGATTTGTGTGCAATATCTCTGAAGCCTTTGAGCACCAAATAAGCAACAAAATGAGTAGTTATGGCTATACTCCCAAGTAAAGAAGCATAAGATCAGTCCAGGCTGAAAAGTGGTGTGTCCTTCCACCTTCAATACATACAACATGAAAAAAACCAAAAAAAACCAAAACCCAAGACAACCAGAAAATAATATATGACCAAATAGCTGGCCTGTCCTTTTATGTTTAGCCCTGAACAAAATCAGAACTGGACCTGCAAAAATATTCAGGAAGGGGTGCCTCTGAAATTGTTTGTAATGTCCCCTCCAAAGTCTGAGGGAGCCTTCACAGATTTGCATTAATCTATAGTTGATACACATAGGACTTTAATAACATAAATAAGACACATACACTTTTTGAACCACATGTTTCTTCTCATGCAATGGTTTTTTAATGTCTCCTTTAGACTGAACTGTGAATACCCGTGTAACATAAGTCAACACGGACATTCCGATTTGAATTTTGACATCACTAAGCATGTGTTCACAGCATTTCCTCAACTGCAATCTGTGCTTCAGAACTTAGTTGTCAGTTGTAGAACAAATGCTCATTTCTCAAGCTTTACAAAAACAATTCCATGTTCTGAAACTGGTCGTGCGCCACATCTACTCATTCACTTGAGTAAATAGTTCTAAAGGCACTCTGCTTTAGCTATTCTGCATGCTGCCTGCCAGGCAACACGCCACTGCTGACACTGGTCATGGTACACACCTAATAGTCTGACCTCCTTTTCCTACTAATTGCATTACATAGCCAGCTGGCTCCAGAAAGGAGTCGTCTGTTTGATTGAAGAATTCCTGCTTTTGGGTAAGCATGGCTGCTACTTTTACTAAGTAACAGTCAGGCCTGACATCCCCATTGTTTGTCTGACAGCGTGGCCATCCTAAAATCTAAGTTTTATTTGTAAATTAACCAAGAAACTTCCTGCCAGAACAGCGCTGCCTGGAGACTGATAATGTGTGCCTTTCATTCCCTTTCACTCTTACTGTATCACTGCCAATTTGTTTTTCTGCTGCTGGCCAGCCTTAGGCTATAAAAGCCTTGTAAGACATAAGTGCAATTATAGTCCTGGAGTCAAATGAATTGGACAAATCCAATAGCACAGCTCTGTCCCCACTTTGCAAACCCCTACAGCAGTTAGATTAGCTGCTAAAAATCCAATCTAGCTATAGCTAACAAATTTTTGCAGCGAAGGAGCATGAGTTCGGTATGGGGTTGCAACCAGATTTCTGAATTGGAAAAATTCTACTATGACAATGGGAGAAGATGGAATCAATTGTGTTAAAATTTTGCAGCTCATTTTTAAACTGTTAGGTAAAATTTAGTTAGAATAAGACAAGGGACTGTGGGATGCTGTTACTGTGATTGATTTTCATTCTTGCTGCAAGACATCCAATAAAAAAAGTTTAACACTAATGACGCTAAATCCTGCAGCTGCAAAAGTTATCAGCTGAATTTTGATTACTTGAGTAGAAAGCCTTTTGTTCAGGGCCAAGTCTTTCAATGTTACTCTGAGCTATGCTATATATATATATATATATATATATATATATATATATATTTTAACAAACAATAATGTTTTAAAAGGTGAGCCAGGCAAGAAAACAATGTATTGCTTCTCATCTAAGGGAAACAATTATTTGTAAATTCTTATTGTATTCTATGGAAATTCCAGGGCCAAAATTCTTCTGTTCATTTTAGTGAATTTACACCAGAAGTGAATGTGTTTCTTTGTGTTTAGAAACAACAAGAACCCATAATAAAATATTTAAGTAAAATTACTGCATCTGTCTATAGTTCCAAAGCTCACAAAATTTATGGTCTGCTGCAAATTGCGGTACTGACAGGCTGCTTCCTTGGCCAGCAGGTGGTAAGACCGTCTGTCAAACTATTGAGTTTACTAGCAAAGCAAACTGATCAGTGCTCTATTTGTTTAGCCTAGAGACAGGCAAAAAGAACAGAGCACAGAATCCCAAAATGAAACCAGACACAGTGGTGTGGGTACTACCAGGTATTATGCAAGTGAAAGCTTCACTGAGAATCTGGTGAAACCAGACGGAAAGGAAGAAGGACAATTGCTGCCCTTTCCACATCCTTGAATGGTTGTGCACTATATTGCCTCTCAAAGACAGCTCTCTGTTTAGAATTGGACAGTTCTTGTAGCAGCATCAAGTCAATGAAGAACTATTTAAAATAAGGAGATTAAAAAAATCTCCCCTTGTCTCTCTCAACCCTTTTTGAAGACAGATGTAATTAGTAGTTTTTGTCTGAAGTTGGCCAGAAGGCAGGGCAGGGTGGGCTGTAAGGACCCTGCCACATGTTCATATTAAAGCTGGACAGCTATGAAGTTGTTAGACATTTCCAAACACTAACTTTGTAGCTGACTGGTTTTTTTTGCAACTGAATGGACATTTTTATGGCATGATAATTAGCTTGCATGTGTGGCATGTCTAAATTTATTGCTCAATTGACCAGTTAATTGTGTAATATACGTAATGTGTGAAGTACTGTCACAAAGGGGAAGTTGTGGAAAAAGTAGTACTTTATCTTTATACGTCATAACATTTTTATGTTCTGACACAGTGCTCTACAAATTTAAGATGGGAAATTGGATAATTTGTGCATGAACTTTTGCTTGGGTATCCTCAGGCCTATTGTACTAGGTCAGTGCTTTCCATGATCTTATTAAGAGTCCTCTAGATCATCCATGGATTTTTCACATGGATGAGTGACACAGCAGAGCCAATTTGGGTATGATTGGCTCTGTGCAGAACAAAGGCAAGGAGGACAAGTGACTAAAATGCATAAGATAATCAAACAGATATGATTATTTACACATGTAGTCCTATCTTGTTCTATTGCTGTATGCACTGCCAAGTTTGGTGTGGGATTTCATAGCTGGCTCCTGTAAACTGCATTGAGTTCTGCTGTTAAGACTCTCTGTGGATTTTCCTCTCTGGGGATTGGAACATTTGTACTGATTTCAGCTCATATGAGTCAGCATATAATATCTGGGAGAAATGGACACCCTGAGAGTGAGGAGAGACCCCACAGGGCTTGCTATATACTCAAACATGTCTTTGGAGCTGATTTGGAAATCACAGATGCCCAGGTCTAAACCATCAGCTCAGCAGTCTCAACCTGAGCTCCATTTCACATCCATTATAGCTGCCAGGGGCTCATAGATTTATGAATCTTACAGATTTCTGTAGTTTCCTCTCTGGCTTTGAGGCACGTCTTGTCTCCACCTCCAGCTGGAGTTCTGAACAGTGACTGACTGTTATTTGATATTTTGTATAGGGAATTTGTTTCAGTGTGAGAAAGAGCCATGGCAAAGGACAAAAATATGTTAATTGTCCTCCTGCACAGACACTAAAAAGATTTGCTCAGCTTATTTCTTTGCAGTAGCACACAGTTTGATCACTGCAGGCTCCCTCATTTCAACAGCAGTTCTTTCCAAGGCTCATAGCAATGAGTTTGTGAGGTTTTCTGTGGACAACAATGAATCAGCTCTGGCCACATCTCCTACCTCTTTGGATTTTGAACCCCACAGACTGCCAGGTACTGACTGCACTTGATTTTTGTGTCTGATGAAAAAGTCTGTCCTATTCTGGCCCTAGTGTTAACTGCTAAAAAAGGCATTAAGAAGTTCATTTTATTTCAGTTATGTTCAATCTAAATGTGCTGTTTGCAAGTAAAAAGCTGTGTTTTTTTTCTCAACTGCTAAGCTCACATTTTCTGACAATTACACTGAGCTCTCTTCACCCCTTGGATAATCAATTTGTCAAATATGGTTGCAATTCTGAGTCATCCCTGAATATAAGTTGACCCTGTTTTCAGACTAAATTTTAGAAAAGAACAGCTTTTCTCCCCCTGGATATAAACTGATAACTACAGATACAGACCTTAAACTGTTAGTGCCCTTAAAAAATCCCACAGGGAAATTAAATAATCAAAGAAAGGACCTAAAGGGTTAAATGAGCTAAAAATACTAAGATAAAAACTGTACTGAACATGACTCTGACTTGGTATCTTTTATTGCATGTGCACAACTACTGCAAAAACAAAAGTCAAGATTGTTAGGAGCTTGCTTATAGAGGAATCCCATGAATGGGCAAATTCGGAGGAAGGGGAGTATGACCATTCACCCCTCTGGATGAGTGGCACATGTACAGTAAAGCTCTCTGAGCTCATTGGCTTGTCAGTGCAACTCCTGGCTGGAGCCACCACTTTGACATGGCTCCAGAACCCAGGAGGGTGACAGCATAACACTGCTGCTGATACCTCTACTTCTTCCCCTACTGCCAAATTCTGTACTGGGCAAGGAGGTGGGAACCGACCAGTAGAGACATTCAACCCTGAGTCTTGGAGCTACACCAACAAGCCAATGAGCACAGAGTTCACTGTTCATGCAAAGTACAACTAAAGTGGGGTGCAGCTGCACACCACACACACTCCCTGGATCTCCCCCGATCCCATGTATAAATCAAGTACAACTTTCCTGGTTCTTCTGCAAAGAAAGAAGATGGACTTATAATCAGAGCACTACAGTACTGCAACAACTTGTAGGGCAAATTATATTGTTAGCTGTACCCGTACAAATCTGTTAATTTTCACCATGCTTTTGCAAGCATACTGAAAATACAATCTGAGGACAATGCAGTGTGCAGATGTGAATGAAGGCATGATTTGGGTTGAAGAATTTTTATTACAGATGTTATGGGAAAAAGGAAAGGACCCAGCCAAAACCAGGGTGAGTCTGCAGTGTGGGGTAGTTAGAAATTCCAGGCCCCTGCCACGTTACATATATTATGCAATTAACTGGTTAATTATGCAAGAAATTTAGATTGGCCAGACGTACAAAGTAATTATCACACCATAAAAATGTTCATCCAGCTATAAAGAGTCAGCCAGATACAAAGTTAGTGCTTGAAAATGTGTATCAACTTTATAGCTGGTTTCTATCCAGCTTTAATTTGAACACATGACTGTGCCCTTATTTATTCAGTGCTAAAGCAAATGTGATATTCGGGGAACATGGAACCTCACAATAATACTTTATAGTAACTTTTCAAAGCAGGCTGCGAGGCAAAAGGAATAGCTGCTATTGACAGATAATAGGTATCTCAGTGTAGGATACGGTGTCATTTGTCCTTAAAATAGGCAGAGATTTGCTACTGCCTCAAAGCCTTTCTTGATTCTGAAGCACTTGGCAGTTACTGCTCAAATCTCGTAACTCCTCTTGTTCAGGAAGCATTCTAGGCTGTTTTTATATTGGTCCTGGTTATCCATGTGAATAGTTTGATGACAATTTTTATCTCTGGTTGGATTGCTCGGTTTCATGTGCTACTTGTCAGTTTTCTTTTTTTTCTTTTTTAAAATAATCATTCATTAGTTCACATGTATTTGTATTTTATCACATTTTATTATATTGTATTTATTTTTATTTCATTGAAGGAATTCTTGAGAGCTTTGGCAGGGAGGCAACATATAAATGAAATGATTACTATTATTATTACTAATAATGGTATTTGGATGCTGCCATGGAAATGCTGCTCTGCCATATATTCCAGTATGTTGATGGCCCTTAATTTAGGGCAGTGAGTTGCAGAATTGAATGCCTGTGTGCTGCAGAATGAAAAGCACCCTGCTTGCACCAAAGCAGTACATGATTTTTTTCCCCAGTTCAAATTCTGATTTAAGCCCTTCAAAATCATTTGCAACTAATACCTTACATATTCCTGCCAGTGCAAAAGATAGGCATTAGCTACCTTTTTGGTCAGTGAATCATCTGAATCAGATGGCATTCTTGTGGACACATGAAAAATGACTTCCACAGTAGAGGTAGCATAATATGGTGCTGTTTGTCCTGTGCTGCCATTACGTTGCAGACCGCCCATAAATCCACAGTGCGTTGAAAGATCAACCTTATTGATGCAAGAGAAAAAGAAAACAAGTAAGAAAAAGCCCTGTTCTTATTTAGTTCTATTAGAAGTGATTAGAGCACTGATAATCAAAAGTGAATGTGCTCTTGTTTTGTTTTTTTTAAGTGTTAAGGGTTTAATTTTGTAGAACCCTCTCTACAAGGGTTGCAGCCAACTTGTATGCAAGAGAGCTGCCTTCCCTATTCAAGATGCCTTCCCTTGGTACATGCCTTGTCTACATAAAACAATCTGCCACACTTTTCCAACTCTGTAATTTGTAATCACTAAAACTAGTGACTAGGCAGTTATCATGGCTATAGTGATTTTCTTACCTATAAACATAATTTGCCTGTGAATACAGGGGACTGGACTTAAAGCGGTCCAGTAGGCCTCTTCCAATCCTATGTCCCTAATATACTTTCTTTAATTTTTATGGGAAGTCCAGACAACTGGTATTATATCTGCTGGCAAATGAAGAAATAATTCTGTAATATTATTTTAAGGGGTAATTCTGGCTAAGCAAATGTGCTTAGCGCATTCTCAAAAACAAACAGATGACAAAAAGGGAGAAAGCAGGACCTCTGTCCTTCCCAGGCACTCTATCTGCCCTTGTAGCTCAGTCATTGTACCTTTACAACCTGGATGGAGTCCACTGGTTCAGAACTACTCTCTCAATCATGTAGTCTACGGGCAATTCATCAAAGAAGCCTACCTGGCAACTGAGTGCTTCAAACTTGCTCCAATGCTGCTCAATAAGGTGTCAGATGACTTCCTGTCTAGGTCTTTTTAAAGGCTGACTCATAATGATCTCTTTACATTAAAGGTATGCAGCTAACCACACTCTTTAGGAAAGAATAGAGAAAAGGGAAGGAAGTACTGTTTCTTCTTTTTCCCCTCTTGTTGCTAGTAGGTGGTACTTGCACCCTCAGCAAATCAGAAATCAAACACTTATGTAGGGTGCCCTGAAGAAAAGCCAGGTTGGGGGCAAGAGTACCACAGATATGCTCAGCCATGTAACTGTAGTTTCTGGGATAAGCATGAGAAGTAGGTTTACTATATGTATGTGCCACCTAGTTATCTGCTACATTAACTTTTTCATTCTCAGAACTCATTGCTTAAGAGCCAAGACAAGAGACATACTGAAAATTACTTTTTTTAGCACCCTGGAACTTGGTTATGGTGGCAGAATGATTCAGGGCATTCTGCCACCATAACCCACCCACTGCAGTAACATGAAACCTCCCAGGTTCCAGGGGGCTTGAGACCTCAGCTTTCATTAGTAGGGAAAGAGGAAAGACATAGTCAACCTGTGGCAACAACAGAGGAAGGAAAGCACCAATCTTAAAAGCATCATCCTCATCCAAAAGTTGGATCTGCCTGAGGTTTAGCCAGTTGCTTTACAATCCCTTTCTTGATATTATGTGACTGGTACAGAGTGTGGATAGATTTCTCTCTGTCCACAAAGAAAACTGACATGCTTGTTGGTGTTTTCTAGTTTTTTGTGTCATGAGTTACTTATGTAGGTGAGCAGGGTCATCTTTTTCTGTCTTCACTACTCTGCATTTTAGACAACAGCTGAAATGAAGGAGTGAAAAACAAACTGCCTGTGGCCTGAGTTTCAGAAGAGCTGAACATGCAGAAACTCCTCTGACACCCACTGAATTGGTGGGCCCTCAGTGACCTTGAAGATCAGTTCCTTCACTGTCACACATGTGGGAGCATTCTGATCAAAACTGATGGTCTTCTGGCATTTGTGACCAGTATGAGTGGTGCATTCCAGAAGGTACAGATGGCCCAAAGTAAATAATACCCTCTCATGGGACTAGGAACAACTTCAGGCCTGGTGGAGGGATCAGGTGACACAAGATGCAAACAATTTTTACATAGTCAGATCCAAAGAGTTTTTGTGGAAGTGAACCTAAAACAGCCCTATCTGTTTACCAAAGTTATTTACTGAATGCCAGTCTCTGTAGGTTCTAAGCAAACATCCTACACCTTTGAGCTAGACAAATGCAAAAACAGAGATTGGACCCGAGAGATTTTTGATCCAAGGTATATTGAAACATAACCTTCCCTAGTGAGTACGGAGTTGGACCCACACAGCCAGTTCTTAGATTTAAAAGTAACTTAGCTGTATCTACTGGTAAGCATCAGCCACTATTTGTTGAATATCTGGTCCCAGAATTTGGTCCAGATGAACTGGTGTTCCAGCCAAAGATGTGATAGAAGCTCTTTTCTCCAAAGAACCATGTCACAGTTACACAGATGAAAGCATATAGTTTGAGGGGAAGAGGGGGGCAATGTTTACATCAACCCTAGGGTTTCATGTTATAATTAACTGCACAAGACAAAAATACAAGGGAACAAGTAGGCTGGTCACACAGAATATGTAAGTTTACATCCTTGAGATCCAGGACATTGTAAAACTCTTCCAGGTTTGTTGCAGGAACATTGACTTCTCTCATGCCATGAGAAAAGAGAGCCACAAATTTAAAATGCAACAAGATTTTGGACAGCCAAGAGTGACTACTAAATGGGGAGGCCAGCTATTATTCCAACTGTCAGAAGTTGTTCATCCTGATTCATATATTCAGCAAAAAGTTTATGGACACAAGAGTGAGATAAAATTAATCAAAATTTAAATGGTGTAACCATAACTAGTGAAAAATCTTTTTCAGGACTCCGGGATCTTGTATGGGGGGCATCCACATCTGTGAAGATTTTTGCAGCCTTTCCTGAAAAAATATGAAGTACTTCTGGGTGCCTATGGCTTTTCAGGCAATGGGGATTTTGCTGTGGAATCTCATATCACCTAACCTAAGACTCTACTTCTGGTCTAGGAAGAATAAGAGAACCTAAATGAGGGACCATAAACTTTCCACAAATGGCAAGTTGTTTTTCCATGACTGTTCTGTGGAGGAAAAAAAAGGCAGAACAAGAAAACAGTTGGGCACATTTTCCAGTGGAAAGGTTTCCCATAGCTAGGTCACATACAAAATGTCACAGAAGTAGCTAAACAGCTAAAAGAAGCATGGATTCAAACAGAGCTCTAGGTAAAAGTGAACAGGTTTTGTTGAGCTCACAGTAAAATTGTTCCAACTTTCTTTTTCTGTCTGACATAGTAGGAGCCTAGAATGTCCCCTGACTAGCCTGGCATCCAGGAAGTAAAAGAAAACTTATTTTATTCTGGAACCTGACAAATCTAAAATGCACTGGTCATTCTGCATTTCCTCTAATAAGCTAAAACAGTAACATCTGGTTTCCCTTTTTTAGGCTAATAAAAAGTTGTACTTGTGATGTTCAATACAGCACGCTGAAATTCTAGGTGAAAAACATTTCACATCCAAACATGCTATAAAAAGGTACATGAAAATAATCTTGACACTGGCTGCTTTAGCTTCCTCAGAAACTAAAATGTTTCAAAAGTATATTAGTTGGAAAATAGTTATTATATGAACTGTCTGTTCAGGAAACTATTTTTTTTTAAACCAGGGGTGCTCAACCCCACCCTGCAGGGCAGATCTGGCCTCCAGAGCCATGTCATCCAGCCCGAGGCTCTGGAAATTACCGAGGCTCTGGAAAGTTGGTGGCAGGTGAATGGTAGCAGCATGTGGGGTTGGAAAAACGCACAGCCAAATCTGGGCTTCCATAATTGGGCCAATGTGTGTGGCTGGATCCGGGCATGTGGGCTTAGACTGGTGTGTTGGACTGTACCCAAGAACCAACCCCACACAGGGATGGAAGGTTGAGTCACAGTTTTAAACAGTAAAATAAAATATAACTTTATTTCTCCTTACGACATTAAAAAAAATATGCACTCAGTGTACATTTGCATAGCTTATAAAACACTGCTGAAACTCCATCCAACATAATCATTTTAAAGCTTGCCTCAATTTGTTACTATTACCTCCCAGCCCAATCCAGCAACAAAATCTTCATATGCTTGGCTTCCTCTTGCATTAGACAGTATTGAACATTTGTCCTCTTGCCCTTCTGCAATGTAAAACACTGCAATCTTGTGAGTTTCACGACTACAATTAGAAGTAATAAGAAATCAAAGTTAATTCAATTTTATTTGAAATTAAGAGAAGTTGTACTTTGAAAAGTGACTTCATAAAAATGATACTATTTTACTCAAGGTACACAGATATATATTGTCATATAACTCCAATTCAGGGGCAGAAATGTATTTTTATCTCTTTCTAGTCCTGATTATACCCCAGAGTCAACACGGCTCTGAGAATGAACTGGATTCTATTATTTTTGTGCATCAGCAAAAGAATTGATTACCAAGTTCCAATTACAGGGTTAATCACTTACATCTGTGCAAACTCACTGAAGACAATAGAGTTGCACAGGTGTTAATGAGGGCACAATTTGGCCTGCAGAATCTTAATTACTGATAATGATGTACAAGAAGGAAAAAAATATTTACTGACTTTTATATCTCAGGTTTAGTTTGCAGGACTGGCAGTTAACCAAAGGCTTATATGAGGGTAAACTGAGCATAATTGGTATGAAGATTACTGAGGCACAGTAGAAATCTTAAAATGTCTCTTAATGTCACTTATCAAAGAAAAATCACACATTAAGGAATGGCAAAGAACACCATAACATTCAGAACTCTATTCTGCCACAATCTTTTCCTAGTGAGGTAGGTTTACATTTGGCTCCTTTCAGACCTGATGTCGTCATGTGGATCATCTCAAAGGAAATTCTTTTTATGGAAAATGTTGATTAAACATTATACATTTAAAATACCTCCTGGTTCCTTTTACCATGATGGAATACTGTTTATTTCCAATTCCCAATCCCAATCCAGGTAAAGAAAAAAAGAAAAGAAAAGAAACCTTTTCATATTTAGCTCAGGGAGAGGGCCTCATCCACATGGACTGTAGAAGGTACAGGGGAAGCAATCACAGACTGATTGATATAATATCTATGAATATTCTGTCACCAAAATATAAACAAACACCACATATATGAAGAGGAACAAATATCTGCATTGCTAACAGATACAATTTGTACGAATGCCTGTTTTGGGGGATTTACTACAAAAATATGGTTTTAGCATTAACCGTGATTCGTACATTTTACCTACCATTGCCGGGAGTCTAGATTTTTCAGCTCTCTCAGTAATTTAGAATTTTTCTTGAGTAGATGAAAGCTTTTTCTACAAAAGTAGTAAAAGATTTTAAAGGAAAATGCTTCTTAGAACATATGAAACAGTTTTTATTATTCAAACAGCTAAGCAAAAGATGGAAGAACCAGTATGATTTAAAATGCATTTACGAACAAACTGCACTAGTCAAAATTTATTAGAATCTGATCAGCAACTCCAATTATATGGTAAAAACTGAAACAACACTCTCTTTTCAACTACTAATTAATCTCACAATTCTCTCACTCTTTCCAATGTTCAGAAAAAATATTAATTTTGAAGTCATCCTGAAATTAACTGTGGCAGGGGAAGACACAAGAGAGTCTTGATTTTTTTCAGATAAATAGCAGCAGTGCCACCACCACTAAACTACAGCCATAAATTCTTACCTTCTATCCCAGGAGTTCATTCCTAAGTCATTTAACAATAACCTGCAGAAATAAAATGGTGCTTGTGGTTCAGCAGGACTTGGTTCTTCTTGATAAGCTACTTTCATATCAAGATCAGAATCACATTTATATATATATTCTTTTTCTTGGGCACTCTGCCTTATTAGGGCTTCTATGATCTCATTCTCTTGGTCACAGTTCATACCAAATGGTGGAGGTGATGGCTCATTCAGTTTTCGCTGAGGATGTAAAAGGCATTCAGGACTAGTGCTACCAATCTTTTCCAGCAATGTGTCAAGAGCATCTTCTCCTTCTTCTACTTGAGCAACATCTGTTGGGGACTCAAATTGCTTCTCACAACTGCTTGAAATCACAAGTGAATTCATTCCATTTTGCTGTGGTAGACAGCCTTCCAAAGGTCCATATAATATCCTGCCATCCCAAGAATATTTCCCTGAGATATCTCTAACTATTACTCTTACATCGGAGGGAGCTCCTGCTGGCTCAGTCTCCAGTCTCCTTTCTGCAGGAATTTGGAGGTAAGATATAAGAGTGCTGTCATTAAATACAAATAATTGCAAGTTTGGACTTTGGAAGACTTCTGAAGACAGTTCAGAAGAATCCACGTACAAGTTCTCATGATTCTCACTTATGAGGCTATGCAGAATGGCAGGACCTCCACTAAGGGGATAGTGACCTAAGTGGTTTACTAGATGTGTCATAACCATTCGTGCAGTTAGAGGTATTAATTCCAAGCTTCTTCTTTTTTTTTCTGAAAGCAATCAATGAAAAAATACTAATGAGAAACAGTAGCAAATTGTAATCAAAATGTTTACCAGCAGATTTAAATCAATAACAAGACACACTGGAGGCTGTTAGCCTATCTTGATTTTTCTCTCTTTTTCCCCTTTGAAATCATCCCTTTTTTGGTTATAGAAACTTTTAACAAATAATATACATGGCCTTACATTTCCTCAGAAATAAACTTTACATTTCAAATGTCATTTTCTTCTATTTTACAATTCCAATCATTTTCCTCATAATGTAATTTCCTGCATATACACTGATTTCAAAGATCTATTCATAGATCACTAAAGAGTGAGAAAACTTAGCAACAAGGATCTTGGTGAAGAGATGCACTTAAAAGAATCTAAAAGATCTTATTCTCCATTCTTTAATAAATCATATTTTCCTTTGACTGAATTAGTCTTTCTTGCAATCACAAAGTCTCTTGGGACACTGACGTGTTAGGATTCTGACTGATGAAAAACATCACTGGCAAATACAGTTTTGTAAGTCATTGAGGTTCTGAAAGAAACTTGAAAAATATTAGACTATTGTAATCACAATGAGATGTGAATTTGAACAGAAGATTTCTTGCTCCTGCTGACACAAGTAATCAGAAAAAAAATCTCCACAGGAAAATTTAGGGGGAATGGCAAAATAAATTAAATGCATTCAACTTTTTGAATAACAATAAAGAAGACCAAGTAATAGCTCTACCACCTCTAAATTGGAAGTTACGGCTGAAGAAGGGAAGAAGGAGCTGGGGTGTGCGTTTCAACTTTCTTTAGGCACCTGGTTTATAAGAACATCTGAACAACTCCCATAACTGAACTTCAAAACCTATCATCCATACACATACCTTGTTTCTTATTCCTGAAACTCAATTTTATTACAAGTCCATGGTTATACAGCATGTAAAGAGCATCCTCAGTATAACTGGCACTATCTAGTCTGGCGCATTTATGGACAACAATAAGGTCCATTTAATGATGCTGAAGGTTCAAACTGGAAGCTCTCAGAATCTATCCATTATTTATTTTGGAGAAATTGTATTATAGTAAAATTAGTGAAAACACAAATGAACATGTTCAATTTGTGATTTAAGTTCCTGATCTTACTGCCAGTATCAAATAAATTTGAACCAGGATTTCAGTGACCATTTAAAAATATTACTACCTTCACACAAGGTAGAAATGTTACTTATCAGCAGTAGACTCTTCAAAAGTGTCATCTCAGCATGCTTCCACTTCTGGCATGTGTTCTCTTTTTGTGGCTCAGTTTATGAAAACAGTTCCCTTTGGCATATATTGTTTTTCATAGTACTGTATGATCAAAGCTGAGATTTTAAGAGGTCATTAAGTCCACAACTACCTCAGTTTCCTCTGCCAACTCATAGCTGCTAAATGAGTAAAAATTAGGGTAAAAAGAGAATGTGGGTATATGTAACCAATGTATAAAGTGAGGAAAACATTCTTGAGTAAATTACCAGAACATACATCTCATTTTAGAAACAGATCCTTAACATTCTCACTTGTGACAAGCAAGCAGTGCAAACAGGAAGATGGGCCAAAGAATTCATATTCAAAAAGGTATGCTTAATTGTCTTCACATAGGAAGCCCTAGGTCTAGACAACAAAATAATAAACAACTAATATGGGCAGAAGCTCCAGACATTTACAGTGGAAAGTGTGGCAGAATGCCATCCCTGTCTCTTCCCAAACTCTGCTATCAGGCAGATGATGAATCTGACAATTTGGTTACCATGGTCACTGCAGAGGGCAGACACCTCTAGTCCCATCAGCTTCAGGTAGCCCCAAGTTGTAACCTGAGCTCGATACATTCCTTAGGGAGGGGGAAACCTGGTCCTTCTGCCCACATGACTGGCCTCACACACCTGGGTGGGGGCTTAAACTCCCTATTGTTCTAAGCAATATCATCATGACTGGGAGGGGGCTAGAGACCCTGCCAGTCTACCCAGCAACCAGTGATGCATTTCAAATTGGTTGGCTGGCAGCAAACAGCTGCCGGCCTTCACTGGATCAGGTAAATGAGGTCATAAGGTCTATACAAGTTAAGGACTGCCCAGGAGGAGGGGCAGTAACCATGATGAGAACTCTCAGGGAAGCTGGAGCATCTGAAACTCGCTCTCTCTTGAAACTCATGTTCGGTGAACTGCTTGCTTCCAGAGGGACTCTCCACCTGCCTCTGGATGATACTTGCGAGTAAGCTACTTGAAATCTAACTAGATATAAAGCTTGAAGTAACTCAGATGAGTGATCAAAGGCTACCATGGTACTGTTTGCTCTAAGGTATTTCTCTGATATTGCTCTACCCTGTACCCTATTCCAAACCTACTCCTTGCAACCAATACAATTCTCCTCTGTATCTAGCATGGGAGACTTATTGGGAGAGGGTCTAGATTATAATTTGGGGTCCCCTTGGTTTGGCTGATTATGGGAGACCACCATTTGTGCTTCAGACTGAGGCAAGCAACCCAAGTTCTTGCAGTAGGTCAAATACCCCTCAAGGACTACCAGGCCTCTGTTTCCCAGGGGGCACAGGGCCAAAGTCAGTCCAGACTCTGGGTGGCGGCAGCGTTACCCCTAGGCTTGCGGGTGTGCTCCAGGAAGGGGGTTGGCTGGATGTGAGGTGCCCTCAGGGAGACACATGGAGACAGGAAGTTGGTCAGGTGCAGTGAGGCAGGTGGTTCAATGCAGGAGCACCCCCTACTGGCCCACCACAGAAACAACACGGAAGAAGGGCATCAAATGCTGCTTTAGCTCTAGCAGAGCAAACCTTGAAATCTTCAAATACTCATATCCCAGCTAAAAAACAAGCACTACTAAATCCATTCTAACAAACTGGATTTGCACTGATCCCCCAAAGGCTGCAGAAAATCAGGAGACTTCTTAAATACCTTAGCTCTATCCAAATAAAGTCAAAACTCTCTTTAAGGTTAAGGTGCCCTATTTATCCTTTAGTTTTAGAAAGAAAACTTGGAGATTAGTGGCTTAATTTAGCTGAAATTAATTTCAGTAAACAATCAGGATGGGAGCAAAAGGCAACTTTATTTTTGTGGTACACAGTGAAAGCAGAGTCAGACATTACACAACAACTTCTTCTTCCAGATGTAGTTGTGATTTAAAATACTGTTCATTTTTAAAATAAAAAATGCCTCAAGCCTCTTCTTCTATACTGTTTTGTTACTTAAAATCTATTTTTGCTCTGAGCATATCCTTGTGAGAAGGGTTTCTGAAAAGAAATGGTGCAGAAGCCTTAGAAGGTGACATGAATTAGAAGTTGGAACCACATCACTGAATGTGGTTCCAAGCCAGGTGGGGGAGTGCCTGAGATGTGAGCGATGCCTCTTAGTAGCCCCTGCCCAAGAAGCAAGCAAGAGAGCTATAGGAGGAGGTAGCATGTCTCTGAAGCATCCTCCACCATAAGGACTTAATTGATTCATTGCTGAAGGAGGCCGCTAGGACTGTGGAGGAAGGACTGCCGGAGGCAGTCCCAGAAAGGTAGAATAGAACTCCTAGAAAGGTGGAAGCTTGTGACCTCTGGCAGCAAGCAGAAGTCTTAATCTCCACCTTTGCCTGGAGAACAGATATGGAGCCCTAGCAACAGAGGAGGAGGAACATGTTCCGTTAGTACAAGTGCTGGAGAGGCCAGCAAAGGGCTGTGTTCTTGACCTGCTGCTCACAAACAGGAAAGAACTGGTGGGGAATGTAGCAATGGATAGTAACTTGGGCAGCAGCTAGCACAAGCTGATTTAATTCATGATCCTGAGGAAAAAAAGGAAGGAAAGCAGAAGAGTAAGGATCCTGGACTTCAGAAAAGCAGACTTCAACTCACTCAGGGAACTGATGGACAGGATCCCCTGGGAGGCCAGTCTGAGGGAGAAAGGAGTCCATGAGAACTGGTTGTATTTTAAAGAAACCTTACCCAGAGCACAGGAATGAATCATCCTGATATGCTGGGAGACTAGCAAGTATGACAGAAGACCAGTTTAGCAGGAAACTCTTCAGTTAGCTAAAACACAAAAAGGAATCCTATAAGAAGTGGAAACATGGACAAACAACGAGGGAGAAATATAAGAGTACTGCTCAGGCATACAGGGATGAAATCAGGAAGCTCAAAATGCAACTGGAGCTATAGCTAGTAAGGGACATGAAGGGTAACAAGGGGTTCTACAAGTATGCCAGCAGCAAGAGGAAGGTCAGGGAAAGTGTGGGTCCCTTACTAAATGGGGGAAGCAACCTAGTGGCAGATGGTGTGGAATTAAGTACTCAATACCTTTTTCACCTCAGTCTTCATAGGCAAGATCAGCTCCCAGAATACTACACCTGACAGCACAGTCTGGGGAGGAGGTGAGCAGCCAACAGTGGTGAAAGAACAGGTTAAGGACTATTTAGAAAAGCTGGATGTGTGCAAGTCTGTGGGGCTGGACACAATACACAAGGGTGCTGAGGAAGTTGCCTGATGTGATTGCAGAGCTGCTGGCCATTATCTTTGAAAACTCGTGGTGGTTGGGAGAGGTCCCGGATGACTGGGAAAGGGCAAATATAGTGCCCATCTTTAAGAAGGGGAAGAAGGATCCAGGGAACTACAGACTGGTCAGCCTCACTTCAGTCCCTGGAAAAATCATGGAGCAGGTCCTCAGGGAATTAATTTCTAAGCACCTGAAGGAAAAGAAGGTGATTAGGAACAGTCAGCATGGATTTACCCAGGGCAAGTCATGCCTGACCAACCTGACTGACTTCTGATGAGATGACTGGCTCCAAGGATGTGGGACGAGCAGTGGATGTGATATACCTTGACTTTAGCAAGGCTTTTGATACAGTCTTCAACAACATTCTTCAAACAAGGTAAGGAAGTATGGGTTGGATGAATAGACTGTAAAGTGGATGGAAAACTGGCTGGATTGTCGAGCTCAGAGGGTAGTAATCAATGACTTGATGTCTAGCTGGCAGCTGGTATCAAGTGGAGAGCCCCAGAGGTTGGTCCTGGAGCTGATTTTGTTCAATATCTTCATCAACAACTTGGATGATGGGATGGGGTGCACCGTCAGCAAGTTTGCAGATGACATTAAGCCTGGGGGGAATAGAAGATATGCTAGAGGATAGGGCTAGGATTCAGAGAGACCTTGACAACTTGGAGAATTGGACCAAAATAAATCTTATGAAGTTCAATAAGGACAAGTGCAAAGTTATGCACTTAGGACAGAAGAATCCCATGCAATAGTACAGGCTGGGGACTGACAGGCTAAGCAGAAGCTCTGCAGAAAAGGACCTGGGGTTACAGTAGACAGTAAACTGAATATGAGCCAACACTGTGCCTTTATTGCAAAGAAGACTAACAGCATATTGGGCTGTATTAGTAGAAGTGTTGCCAGCAGATTGAGGGAAGTGATTCTTTCCCTTTATTTGGCATTGATGAAACTGCAACTGGAATACTGTGTCCAGTTTTAGGCCCCCCACTACAGAAACGATATGGACAAATTGAAGAGAGTCCAGCAGAGGGCAACAAAAATGGCTAGGGGGCTGGGGCATATGACTTATGAGAGGCTGAGGGAACTAGGCTTATTTAGTCTGCAGAAGAGAAGATGGGGCGGGGGCAGATGACAGAACAAGGAGCAACGGTCGCAAGTTGAGGCAAAGGAAGTTTAAGTTTGATATTAGGAAAAAGTTTCTCACTGGGGGGTAGTAAAGCACTGGAACAGGTTACACAGACAGGATATGGCATCTCTATCCCTGAAGGTTTAAAGACCTGGCTACACGAAGTCTTGGCTGGGATGATCTAATTGGTCATGGTCTGTTTTGAGCAGGGAGTAGGACTAGATGACCTCCTGATGTCCCTTCCAATCCTAATTTTCTACAGTTCTATGAATGCAATTTCTCCCACATTCATATATATAGTTATGTCATGCTATGTTTCAAACAAATTTCAGAAGGATGGCCAATGCAAACTGGGAGTGGAATGCTGAGCAACCCCCTATATTTGAAGTTGAACAGAAGGTTAGAATGATTATGCAGTGCAAGTAACACATATGTATTTAAACATCCCACTTTCTTGGTTGCTGAGATAGGTGAGGCTTCTGAAGAGAGTGGAAGTGGCAGGATTAAAGATATTTCTTCTAGAACTGAAGACAACAAACAGGGTATCCTTTTTAGACAAGGCTAGGTCATCCCCAAAGATCTTTCCTATACTGTGTGAGATTTGTTGTTGGACAAGCCCTTGCTAGCAAATGGGAAAATGTTCTTGGTTAGTCACAACATACTGGTATATGATGAATAACTAAATTTGGGAATGTTGCCTTAATTTTTGAATGTTGCCTGTGTATGTTACCTACTTTTCCCGATATATCACATGAAGCAGAGAGTCCCTGCTTAAAAGCCATGTAACCATTAATAACAATATTTTTAGCTGTCTTCTTCCTCAGGGGCATAATCAAAGTAAAGGGAACACCTCAGTCCCAGAATTGGAATGGATATCGGCCAAGACAGCTTGGTAACTGGTGATATGGAATCCCAGAGTTCCCGAACAGTATGCCCTTCTAATCAGAGAAGGCAGTCTGGCTATCATCTGTGGTGGAGCAGAGTAGCCTACATCTTTTTCAAAAGCGGCTGTGCCTGCAGGAAGAACAGGTTCTTACTCTAACAAAACCACGGTTCTTCACAATATTGCCAGTGTGAAGCCAGCTGTAGATGCAAATGTACCTCATGGAGGCAAGATCAACTCTGTCTGAATATCTGTGTCTGCTTGGACTACACATTTTAAAAAGTTACATAGAACTCTTAAAGAGTTCTGGTTAAGTTATCATTCTTTCTTTCAGTATGTCTTAGTGTGGATCCAGGTATCAACTTAGGATAGTAGGAGTGGGGACTTTCAGCTGCATGCTTGAACAAGGACGGGAGTACTGCTTTCCCCAGGCAAACAGCTGATCTAGCAATCATGTCTAAGGCAAAGCATCTGATAAACAAAAAGGGAATGCTCTACATTTCTCCCTTACAGATATCTGATACCTGAACATCCCTGAAGCAGGACAATGATGGTGCTTGCACTGTGCTAAGTAAGCCTCGATGTTCTATGGGCTAGGTCCACCAAGCAGCTGGTAACCCAGTGAAATACTGCTGTCCTGGTAGAAACTATAAGCGTAAAGGTGTTCATTCCATTTATCCTGGAGAGAAACATGGCCCCTCTGGAGCTCCCCTGTGAAAGAAACTCTTGCAAGAATGAACGCACCCCTTCCAGTCCAATCTGGTAGGGGAGTGGAGCAGCAGGGCAAAGTCCCCCACCCATTCCGCAGATCAGTGTAGGAGGGGACTGGAGCTGCCAAAGCTCTCCACTCTGGGGAAAGCATGGAGAGCAGGGCAGAGGGGGCAGCTGCATGCCTATACTGCTCCCTCTCTTAAGACATCCAGCTTTCCATTATTAGAAATGAACATTTGTTTGAATGCTTGTTCAAGGTCACGGTTTTGATAGTCTCCATGAGGCCATGGCTTGATGATGTTTTAAAGAGTTTCATAGACAATTTATTTGGTTTACATGAAATTCTGAGCCCAATTTAGGAATGAATTTTTCGGTGTAGTATTATAGTACTACCTCATGGATTACTGTAGTAGTATAGTAATACTACTATAATATTACCTTTCTGTAATGTCACAGGAGGCCATAAGCGTCTATAACTTGCTCACTCTCCCGGCTAATGTGATAGCCTTTAAGAAGACACTCTTCAGAATGAGGCACTGAATGTAGGGAGCAAGTTCTATGTTGGAGATCCAGGACAATGGTAGAAAAGCATATGTAGGAGAACTTGGACTACTGAATAAAACAGCCAGTGTCAACATAAATCTCATGGTTTTAATTCTTTAGGACTTTTGAAGAGAGGAGCTTTTGAGACTACTGAACTTTACTAAATATCTTTCCTCCTCAAAGGCACAAAGTAGCTGCCTTCCCTCCAACACAATGGTTTAGATGTATTCCACTCATTTGCAAGACATAACAGAAGTGGGTTGTGAGGTATTTCCTCTCCTTCCACCCTCCAGAGGTGAGCTCTAACACCTCTCTTAGTAGATAGCTTTAACATCTATTCAATGATTTACATCTTTAAAAATGTTGAACAGATAATTGCTTTTAAACATTCTTTGTGGCTCTATGAAGTTTTGTTACATAATATTAAATATTACAGCATATAATTTATTGTCCAGATCAGATTAATGTCTAGAAGAAGAATGCCAGTTATGGATGAGCTGTGCTTTACCTCCTTTTCAGAGCCTTTGAGTACATCTGGCTACCTACCTGGGTAGAAACACATAAAGCTATCACTCTCACTGGATCTCTGGGCTATAGCTCCTGTTTGCTGACCAACTCAACTGAGTTTGGCACCATAAGCCGTTTTCCATCACAAGCCTGTGACAGAATAAATTTGCAATCACAGAGAAACAGCTTCTTCAAAACAAAGCATTATTTATTCTTTTATTTCAAGATAGAGAATATTCAAAGCCAAATGTTTAAGCAATACAAGTCTTTAGAAATATTTCCCCATACTTAAGACCTAATCTTTCCTTGCAAACTTTTAAGCTTGTTTCAGTCCAATTACCTCTCTCTCTGGGTGGGAAGGGACAGCTTGATTGGCTGAAACATATTTTCTGGCTTAAGTCTCTCAGTTTCAATCTTTGCTGATGACCCATTCAGCATCCTTATTTACTGATTTATTTCCTAGGGTGACATCTTTCTGATTTAAAATGCCCTTTGGTCCTAGAAAGAATAATCTGTGCCATCCCTAGTGGGCACCATCCTGGAGGGGGGCAGTGAGGGGGAGTGTTATTTTCCACTTAAAAGCTTTTCCATTGTTTCCCTAAAATCCCTTGGTATTCTTTAGGATAATATTTTATCCTTCCCATTGTTTCATTTCTGTTAGGCTGCATGCATACATACACCCAAATAATCTGGTGGAATTCTCCTGGGTTTGTTTTCTTGATAGAAAAAACTAACTTAGAGATGTCTGAACAGATATTTGGATGCTGAGCCCATAAGGAGCAGAGAGCTAGCAGCACTGACATTGCACAGCCAGGAGCCCTCTGTTCACACATCTCAGCATGCTCTGTCAGCTCCCTCAGTCTGCCTGAAGACAGATGCCAGAGGCACAGGGCAGCCTGGACTGGTTGACTCAGACTGCTTGGGATCAGCCTGGGTCTCCTTGCAGCACAATATGGGGATGGTGAAAGGGGCGTGTTCTGCTCCCTGCTCACCTGGAGCTGTAGGATCCAGCCCAAGTGATACCATCTCCTGGGGGGAAAGCAGGGGGTGAAGCACCTTAGTATGTTGAAAGACTGCGTTGTGGCTTCTTTCAGAAAAGGAAGTGTACAGACATTCAGTCTCCCAGGGGAAACTCTCTTGGGAGCAATTTAATATGGTTGTCTCTGGGTTTTCTCTTGGAGTGGCCATTTTTGCTGTGGAAGAAAATCCCAAGTATCTGTATACTTGTGGTTTCTACTGAGAGAGAATCAGCTCTGTAGTTTCTTTTAGGTATTCCAGCAGGTTAATAACAAAGCAGTAAACTGATAGGATAGTTAGAAGTAATACACATTATTCCTCCATACTCTACAATAACTATGAGTAAAAAAAAATTTGACAGAGTCAAGCATTTAGCTTTTATTTCAGTGCTGAAACCTAACAGGCTTCAAATTCACTCCAACATGCAGCAATAAAACGCAGCTGAACCCTATCATGAAAATGCCTGGGTCCTTGTCCAAGAAGCAAGGATTTTTTTATGCAAGAAATATGGGTCCTTGTACATAAGGGGAGAGAGAGAGGTAGACGGAGACAAAAAGAATGAACAAACCTTGCTTCAAGTTTTAGCAAAAGGACTGACCAAAACTAGGTATTACTCAGCAAGCAACCCTGTAAAAGCTGGTGAATTAACTATGCCATTAAATTTCTGAAAGAAGGCTAATAATGACAGCTCAGTAATATACCTCTTCTCTATGACATGTCTTCAAAGTGACATTTGAATTTGCTTCTCTGTTGTGTGTATCGTGAGGTAGAGACAATTGGCCTGGAAAGTGTGCATCTGGGATGGTTTTGGTAAGGTTTTGGGAAGGAGGGGAAGAGGGAGATACCTTTCTCTAAACAGCAGTGATTCCTGTAGGGAAAACAATGCATTTGTGCAAGGCAGGGGGAGAGGGGAGGGTTGCTCTCATGATATATAACTGAACTGAACGGAACATGTCTCATAATTTTAAGAATTGCAAATCTAAAAACAAATCTTTTGCTTCCATTTTCTCTATTTTAATACACTTTGCTTTTCTTAAGATTATTCCTGTATGAGTATTTTCATGCAGCCTGCCCTCAAAAAGAGAAAAACGCCTTAGACTCCATAGATAATGTTGAAAGGTAAAGAGCTAATGGAACTTATCCTCCCTCTATGAATCAAAGGAGATAGGCAAAGGTATCCTATACCAGTGCATATTACTCTGTGTGGGCAATTACAAGGTAGAAAATACAAAAGATCAAAAGATGAGAAATTGAGAGGGTGTGGGTAATAGATGGCAGGGGCAGCAACTGCCACTCCGACTCTGGGTTCAGGGTCAGAGTGGCAGCTGCTGCCCCCTCCCTCTGCCCCTTGTACTTACATCCAAGACAAAGATTATTTTTCCCCCAAGTTGAATGGGGAATAAAGACCTTGTCTTGGATTCAAGTGAATATGGTAATATAAAAATAACAGTCAGTTCAAGCTGCCATGTTTTCAAATGGTGGGGGAAAAAAAAAAATCAATAATTTTAATGTTTTAGCTTACTTTAATTATTGCAGCTAGTTACCTTATAAAACTAATACTTTATTTTCAGCCTATCCTGGTATTATAATTTGAACAATACACACTGAGTGCTCCTACAATGCCTATTGCTACTATAACAGCTGTAACAGCAACATTTCTATTTTCCTCTGACTTGATTAAGTCTACTATATTGATATGGCCAGATCTAACAAAGGTGTGCGAGATGGTAGGTAATAAGCAGGTAACAAATGAAAGGGATATTTCCTGCATTTTTAAACATTAGGTGGAAAGCAGCCGAGGACTAAAAAAAAAGAACAGAAACCTCTGCATGGAAGGGCCCTCCATGATATGACCCCTTTTGTAAATTGATTAAGCATTATCTTAAAACTTGCTTGATGTTTGGTCTGTGCTACTCCTGTTAGGAAGCTGTTTCAGATAGCTGAAAACCTTCTAATTTCCAGCCGAAATATATTAATGGCCAATTCATACACATTTGCTGTTGGCCACACTTTTTCCTTCACCTTAAATGGCTCTTTTCCCTCCCCGGTATTTTCCCCTCTCAGGTATTGACAGAAAGCAACGATATACTCTTTTAGCCTTCATTTTGCAAGCCAAACTTCTTATAAGAAAGGCTCTTCAGTCCCACAATCACCCTTGCAGCCCTTCTCTGTACCCATTTCATTTTGGACAAGCCAAACAGAATGTGCACAAACATATTCAAGAAGAGAAACATTTTGTTCTACCTAAATGACCAATCTACCTTGTATCTATTTTTATCTTTCTGCTCTTCACAAAATGTACCCACTTAGCAAGAAATGTGCACAGAACAACAGGTTTTAATGTTTATAACATTTTTGTTAAACTAAAAAAACCCCACAGGCACAAAAGGATTAAAAAGAAAACATTACACAGTGATAAAAATGTGTTCCAGTAACTCACACAGGGTACTGCATGTCAAGATACCACAGGAAGTCTACCATTATCTGGCACATCCTTATACTGCATGTAGCATTATCCTGCACATCTTTATAGTGCATCCATGTTTTTAATTCCTATGTTTTTGCATATGTAAGGTAGTAAATGAAATGTTGCACTGCTCTAAAAGTTAATTTAATCTGTATGAATTAATAATATCCACTAAGATGAATAAAGACCTATTTACTACTAATGGAGGCCTCCTTTTAGGACTGTAAATGAGTGACTGGCAAGACACACAAATCTATAATGAATACACCTACATAAATTGATCCTGACTATATATTCAACCTCAACATTTTCTTGTTAAGTACAGGATTGGGTGTGTGATAAGTACAAGCATATTTTTCAGCTAAAAAAGCTACACAGAATTCTAGTATATCTTTCAGTTGCTAAATAGGGAAATGCTGGCAACTGGTAAGCAGCTGTTTGTGGAGTTCCTTACCCTCTGCAACAGTGAGTAGATTACCCAAATCAGTGGAAGAGAGAGACGGTGCCAGCTCAGAAGTCTTGATATTTCCCAATGGCAAAAATGGATCATAGTCATTAGATAAGAGATCAGCAAGACTCAAAATATAATGGCTTTGTTGTGTATATGTGCTCGAGCCATAAACACAACAGTGCAGAACCTACAAGAATAAAAAAAGAAACAGTACTAGAAATAAACTGTACATAAAGACATCAATTAAGGCAAATGTTGTGAGGAGTTAAACTTACAAAAGATGTTGATTATTTACTACAGCAGCATATGCTATAATCTAGGAAATGCTAATCTCATCATCACCTTGTGCTTTGACAAATGCAAAATGTGCTCTCCTAGCCTTGCTAAATGCACTCACCCTAACTGCAATAAGTCAAAACATGGCTGCAAAGATCATTTTCCTGGCTTACTCTTCATCCCATCCCAGAGTCTGGCATCTCCATCAAATCAACTTCGAACTACTTTGCCTGCCTTTCAAAACCTTACATAAGTTATCCTTACCCTATGACTTCTTATATGTTACTGAGATATTGCCTCCTCTCTACACTCTGACAATGCTTCCAGCTTTCATTGCCCATGCTTCCACAATTCTAGCTAAATGGTGCTTCTGTGCCTATCGGGATATAAAAGTATTCTAGGTTGAATCATAATGAGTTGTTGATCTTTCATAGTTACCCTGTATATGTAATCCAGTAATGGAGCTTTGGATGAATGCTGATCTTCAAGGACTCCAACAGAGGCTGGCTCTAGTAAGGTTTTCAGTGGTAATGCCATACACCAATCCAATAAGCAAAGTAATAATGAAACTATAAACTAAACAGAAATATGCAAAAACAATATGCAAGGAGGACTCATCAAATTCATGAAAACATTAAAGCATTCATTAGCTACGCAGTTAAAAACAACAGATTCAGGATTAAAGCATTCCATTCAGTAAGTACCACAAATAACACAAACAAATACAAGGTTGGTGCTTTAAGCCACATACCTTCTTATCCACTTCCACAGAAGAGTATTCAGCACTAGGCAATAAAAATGCAATAGTGGCCACAAGGATCTGTGTAAAAGAAACAGATCCTCAGACATGCAAAATTATAAAAAGACAGTTTGATTATTAAATTAAGTACACAGGGCCTGAACCTCTGACTTTGTAAAAGATGTCTGAACTAAACTGAAAGGGCACCTATACACATGCCAGATGTCTGCTCCAACGTGTGCTAATTAGCATGTGTCCGAGCAGACCCCATTAATTATCTGAGCATTTTAATTAATGTGCTCGAACAGCTACCATGTCATGTCTGTTTAGCATCCTTGAACTTCAAAATGGCGGCAGGGTGCTTGAACTAAAGCTCGTTACACGAGCTTTAGTTCAAGCACCCCCACTGCCATTTTGAAGCATAGGACACTGAATACATGTGATGCTGTGGGCACTTTAATCAGAGTGGCTCTTGGAGCTGCTCTAATTAAAGTGCCTGCCCCTTCACCCAGGAGCATGTGTATAGATTTCATAGACATTAGGGCTGGAAGGGACCTCGGAAGATCATCGAGTCCAGCCCTCCACCCAAAGGGCAGGAAGTCAGCTGGGGTCATAGGATCTCAGCAAGATAAGCATCCAATTTACTCTTGAAAGTGTTCAGTGTAGGTGCTTGAACCACCTCCGAAGGCAGGCTGTTCCAGACCTTGGGGACTCGGACAGTAAAGAAATTCTTCCTTATGTCCACCCTGAAACGGTCATGCAGTAGTTTATGACCTCTCGACTTCGTCATCCCTTGGGGCACTCTGGTGAACAAACGGTTCCCCAGATACTGGTGGCCATCAAATCACCCCCGAGCCTGCACTTTTCCTGGCTGAAGAGCCCCGTGGCTCTCAGCCTGTCGTCGTAAGGTCTATTTTCCTGACCTTTGATCATGCGCGTGGCTCTTCTCTGGACTCTCACATCCTTTTTGAATTGCGGAGCCCAAAACTGAATGCAGTACTCCAGCTGCGGCCTCACCAAGGCCGAGTACAAGGGGAGAATGACATCCCGGGATTTGCTTGAGAAGCATCTATGGATGCAAGCCAGCATTTTGCTCGCTTTACTAGCCGCAGCATCACATTGTATATATGTCCAAAGTTCCAATCCTCCAATTACTCTATCCTCAGAAGAAATTTGTGCAAGCTAGAAAAAACAATCATGTTCCAGGAACTACCACAGACACCTCTCTTAATAGTGACCAAGGGAAGTTAGAGTTAAATTAAATGCAATTACATTTCTTTATTAAAAAGTAATACAGAACTTCAGTATTGGTCATTCCCAGTATTTTAAGAGATAGACATACTTCAGTAATTTTCCGGGGCAGAGAGGATTCATACTTCTGAATCTTTTCCCAATATGAAACTAGCAGTTGTAGAACATCACAAGCTATCTGAGCTACCATTTTATTAGAAAACTGTAAGAGAAAAAAAAAGTTAAGTACCACCATATCAGAAGAAAATATTTACATACAGTTTGTGCCACAATCTTTTCTATTTTATAAATCATGAGATCCATAAAAACTAGAGTAAAAGATTGTCAAAGTAGCACAATTCAATACTCAGTGCTAGGGAATGAGAAAATTGAAGGTTATCAGTGTAGCCTTAACTTGGCTTGGTTGTGTATGTTCTTCATTATATTACATGGTCATATATTATTGCATGCAGAACCTTGCACAGCCAAATTGTAGAGATGGTATATGCAAAAACATGAGGGCGTTCATACACGTGCTGTGGGAGGTGGGGGTTGGGAGGCCGTCTACAGCCTCTCTAATTAAAGCATCCGGAGAGTCACATGTATCAATATCCCTGTGCTAAAAACCGGTGGCTGGGGTGCTTTAACTAAAGCTCAGTGAGCAAGCTTTAGTTAAAGTGCTCCTGCTGCCATTTTTCAGCACGGGGATGCTGACACATGTGACACTAGAGTCTGCTGGAGTGAGGTAATTACCAAGCTCCAGCAGACTTGATTAATCGAGTCTACTCTGACACACTGTTATTACAACGCGTCAGAGCAGCCTCAATGTATGTGTACAAGTGCCAATAGTTGCCAGGTAAGGTCTCTGAGGGGACAAAGCATGCTCAGTGTAGTTGAAATCTTCAGGGAATTAACTGCTAAACTCTAACAAGTCACCACTGAGGATGGGGAGACTAGATCCATTTAAAAACTTAGAATTTAACCACAGCTGAATACATTTTTGCCAAGGTAACAAATGGCACATTCCTGACACCTACTCCTCTGACTAAAAAAGCAAAGTACTCCTGGAACTGGGCTTCTCAGGAAACAATTATATTATTTTTAACACAGATAAAACAACATACATTCCCCTTCTCTTTCTTGGGAACAACTGAATCATTTTAACTGAAATCTTTAGATAAATAAATAATTAAATTAGTCACAGGCAGATATCAGGCATGGGTCAATTTCAGCCTTAATAGTTACGATTTGGCAAGCAACTGAAAACACAAGAAAGCATCAGACAAACTTAACTACAGATGTTATGACCTGTGCCATCTACAATTAGAATAAACACATAGTATAGAATCCATTATTATGTGAATAAGTAATACCATCACTAAAAAAGTATAATCCCAAATCTGTTTCTGTGAGAAGTTAATCTTTGTATGAATTTTTTGAAGTTAAAATGGTTTCACATAGTAAATTCTTTTAAATCATGTTTCATTCTCTTATGAGGCATTTAGACTTCTTGGTTTGTATTTATCAATACATACCTGCAAACATTAAATTTCAAGCACGCATATGTAAAGATACATGCTAAGAATAAAGATCATCACTGAGCGATCATTTAAAAGTATGTAAGTTGATTTCCATTTCTTCTTTGCTTGGTTATCATATTGACTCAATTCCAAGATAACTGTTTCCCCCCATTTAACATGGGTGAAAAAAATCTCATCTTAGAACTGAATATGAAATGGGGCGTGGGGGAAGGGGGGAGGCAGCTGCTTGTACTCTGGCTCTGATCCTGACCTGGGGTTGGGGCTGGAGCTGCAGCTGCAGCTGTTGCTTGCTGCCCCCTCCCCTGCCTCTGATCCCCTGCAGCCTTGGGCACCCTCCCTTTCTCCCTACCCCCACCACCTTTCCTCCCCACCTTGGGCCCCCCACTGCCTCCACCAGTGTCCTGACTCCCCCCCCCTCCCCCCCCGCCGGCTTTCCCTACTGCAGCAGTGGGGGTTGGGGGATGAATTTAAGAAAACCCTCCAATAATTACATGGAAAATTATAATTAGGGACCTACCTAAACTGTGGCAAGACAAAGGGTTTGTTATAGCCTGCTTGCAGTGTGCAAAGCCCATTTTGCAGGCATTTCATGGTGGGCCTGCCCCTCAGCACTGATTGGTGGAGAGGCCCCACTGGGGAAAGGAGAGATGAAGGGGCATCTGCCATCTTGTCTGCTGCCCTTTGGGCCAGTGCTTTCCCCTCTTGGCATCAAGGACCTCCCAGCATTTAATTTTAATTTGGTTGTTGTTGATTTAATGGACAATCCTGGCTTTCATGGTTTCTGTGAAACCATGAATTAAGTAGGTCTCTAAATTATAACAAATTTAAACATTTAATGTATATAGAATCTAATTAATGGGGGGGAGGGTGTCATCTTAAATTCACAGTTGTCTTGGAGTCAAGTACATATGGTACTTACTGATAACACATTAGTAAAAAGTGTCAGCAGATTTATTAAATAATATTGTTTAGCATTTAAAAACACCTGTGAGTTCATTCTATTTACTATAAGCAAACACTTTTTTAATACTTATGCCAAAATCTGTTACACTGAGTAAAATCATGCCACACCCCCAGTCTACTAACTACCAATTGTTTAGAAAGATACCCGAAGTCATTCAACACTATCTCAGAGAATCTCCTTCCTACCATCAAAACTTATTTTCAAATGAATGCCTCATCTTAGCCAGAGCATTTATAGACTAGCAGGAACGTATTATTCCTTAACAAAGTCCTACATGTCTTCAGTCAAAGAAATTGTACCTAGTTAGCAACTGTACTGTGCAAGGATAAAAATGTTTATGATTCACATTCACTTCCCTCACTAAAATTTAAAGTAAAACCATTTCATTAATTTCATTTCAATTGTGTACACATGGGCTGTGCTTTAGGGATGATGGGGAAATACTTATTTTTCAGTATGTTCTTTGCATTTAACCTTAAGTATCTCCAGCAACAGAGTGGCCAACTCATCATATCTGTGCATTTTCTTTTCTTTTTTTTGTGTCTTTGGTGCAGCTGGAAAACATATACAGGGGTCCTAAAAAAAACTTCAAGGAGGGAAAAACTGCTGAGCAGTTCCATGCACAGCAAATTCCTCTCATTTTTTAAAAAATATTTAAAAGCCAAATATGCAGGCATAGAATATTTTAAACCTATTGAAAAGTATACACACTTTTGCAGAAGTATCAATCATCAGAATGCAAGAATACAACACTCATCTTGATCCTGAGTCAGAAAAGCATTTAAGTACATAACTGGTGAATTTTCCAAGTAATATTTTCATACACCTTCCATCTGTTAATCATAGATATATTCCATTTTAATACCTTTAGTGTCACACCTATAACATTTATTGCATCCTTCACTTGGGCGTGGTTTGTGCATTGTGTTAGTTCTTCACATATCCAAATTCCAAGACAGCAAACAGCTATACACCTTTTTTCAAACAAAAAAAACCCAATTTAGTTATGAACTTACAACCATATCCTCTTCCTTAGCATTTTTTACTTTCTGAACTATACTTAGAAGACTTCACAACCATTTTTCAACAAGAAACTACAAGCCAATTCACACTGACAGAAGATTTTATGGCTAATTGATGAAAGAATCAGAAAGGTAGCTTTAATATAGAACATCAACAGACCATGAAAACATTTTAAACAGGTCATGGAGCCTAAACACCTAGATGGGATTTTAAAGAAATATATAGAACTGGGCTAATTCTGATTCTATTGAGGCATAGGGGAGTGGATTCAATAGAAGCAGACTTAGGGCAATGCTGAACACTTCAGAAAAACCCATCCCTAAATTTCCCTGTCAGCTAGAAAAGTTGAGAAAAGGCCCACTGAGCCAGAGCACTGTCCCTTCTAACCTCTTGTAATCCCTAAAATACAGTAACTTTGGAAGGAGAAGAGAAAGGAAGAGAGCTCCTCAAATATTTAGAGAGACTCCTTACAAAGGAAAGCAAGTATTATCAAAACCTCTAATGACTGTGGAAAGGCAGGAAAACATACTTTCCGCCAAATATTCCTTTGGAATTTTCTATCCTTTTATAACAGATAGCTGGTGAAATAAAAATGAACTACAGAGAGTGATTATAACCAAGAGGTATTTCCTTCTCCTCCCCAGGCACATGACAATGTCAGGGGATCTATCTTCTCTGCAGTGACTGCAGTTTGTGTAGTTTTGCCTGTGCTAGTTTTAACTTAGCTATCTTGGGTTTCAGCAGCAGAATACCTGTGGCAGCCCAGGGCTCAGCAAGAGCTCGAAAGTTCACTCAAGAAGCTGGGTAAATGTTTGGAGAGTTAACCCCTGTTGGACACTATACCACAGCTACACTGTCGACAGTACCAAAATTACCTAGTTTAAAACAAACTCAGGCATGTCTACATGAGTGGAATGAAGCATAGTTTAGATATACCCAGAAGGCTATACTTCTGTCATATGACATGACTCCAATGGCTACAGTTGCATCTTTCTCTTTAAATAACATCATCTAAAACAAAACATAATATCAGCAAAAACATCAACAATAAATTAAGTTAGCATTTAAAAAAACCAACAGGAAAGTTAGGACAGAGATCTGGGCAGACAATCAGGACCTCCAATGGATATCAGAGCAAACAACTGTCAACTACTATCTCTGCACTTCATTGGCTTTCTGATCACAGCTGCTTGTTTTTAAACCACTCCTTTTACAATACCTCCTACAACTACTGATGTAGCTCTACCTAAGGCCTGAGCTTGCTGATTCTGGCTGGTTTTCATTCCCAGTGAAACTGCATAATCACACAGTGTGACTAGTACCATTTTGGATGTTTCAAAGCAAGCCTGTTTTTTGAGAAACTTCCTTTTCTTCATGGAAGAACAGGCTTTAGGGGTAGTTCATATATAACATAGTTACTGGTACAGATTAGGGCTGTGCAAAGCTTTGGTCCCTGATTCGATTCGGCAGAGATTAGGTCCGATTCGGTGGCTGAATCTCCAAATCAAATCAGAGGACCCTTTAATTTCTCCATATAGAATTGGAACCCTCCAAACTGATTCAGAGAGATTTGGAAAGATTTGATGATTTGGACATAGACACAGCTTTAAATGTATTTCTACATACCTCTAGGTAGCAGGCAGGTCATGGCTGCTGCGATGCTGGGGTACATGGAGTGTCCCACAGGAGTGTAAGGGGCTCTTCAGCGTGCTCAGCAGCAGACCTGGAAGTGGACCAGAAGCACTTCCAGTCTACTTCATGGTCTGCCAGGGAGCACATGGGGGGCAACCCTAGCCATCCTGGCTCAGCAACTGGTGCCTCTTGTGTCTGGGGGGGCACCCGTGGTCCCCCTGCAGCCGATCACTGAGCCAGAGGGGGAGCAGGGGGGACCTCCTGCACGGTCCCTGGCAGACCCAGAAGTGGACCGGAAGTACTTAGAGGGCCCCCCTGCACTCCTGTGGGATGCTTCATCTGCCCCAGCATTGCAAAATTCACAAGCTGTGCTGGTACCTCAAGATACGCAGAAAAAACTTTTAAAGCTGTGTCTGTGTCTGAGTCTGAGTTGCTGATTCTCCGAATCAGCACTGAATCTTCAGATTTGGATTTGATCGAATAGAATCAGGGACAGTGATCCGAATCAACAAATTGAATCACTGTCCCTGATTTGGGCCAAATCTGAATAGAGTAGGGCCTACTTCGCACACTCCTAGTACAGATGACAAATTTTCTTTATACTTGAAATCTTGTATTCTCTCTGACTTGTAACTATGATTGCTATTTGGCATTCTTGTCATCAGCTTCCTTTAATATGAACATGCAGGAATTTAGTTCTACAGCTACTTCAGAATACAAGGTAAGTTTTTTTCCCCACAATCAGCATGGGGAAAAAGCCCCTCGTCTTATATTCACATACAAGGATACCTCATTAAATACATGGTGAGCCACTACAATGAAAGTGGTTCAACTTCCTCTTCACTCTCGCAGCTCAGCGGTGCCTTTCTTTCCTGTTCCCAATGATTTCTATTACTTCACCAGCCTTAAATGTCTGTCAAACACCACCAAATGGAGCCCCTCCATGAGGTGGAGCCAAATCAAGTTGTTGTGTGCCTCATTTGCATATATATTTTTGGAGAATTCCAGCACTTGTGACAAAACACCTGGTTCCAGTCACAAGTGGGGGGCTAATTACCACATGGATCCTTTGTAGAGGGGTATCTGAACTATACACACATAGGGCTTCCACACACATGTGGGGAGCCTGCTCCGACATGCTGGAAATCCAATCAATCGAGTCTGCTGGAGCACCGAAATTGACATGCTCTGGCAGCCCCGCGCAACATGTATATCAGTGTCACCGTGTGTCTCCATGCTGACAAAATGGTGGCAGTGCACTTTGAAATAAAACACGCCCAATGAGCTTAAGTTCAAAGTTCCCTGCTGCCATTTTTTCAGCACAAGTATACATGGTTTTTTGGTTTGTTTTCTTAACTTTGCTCTCTGTCAGTGAACATACACACTATCATTTACATGTATTGTTTAGTGATTCCTTTCATTTAGAATATTTGAAGAAACCTTTCAAAGTGAACAATGGATATACTAGCTAGTAAGATCTGGTAACTTCTGGATCTATGGGCACATTCACACGAGTGTGCACATGTGTCTTGCAGTGTTTCAAAGCCCTTTGAGATGCTGCAAGAGGCATGTGCGGGAGCAAAAAAAAGGTTCCCTGCGCTGCAAATTTGCAGCATGGGGGCAAAAAAAACTGCAGGGGAAAAAATGGAACCATGCCCTGAGGCAACCGGAGGCTTGGCTCTCCACAGAGATGCCCTGGTAGTCGGCCAGAGAGTCTCTATGGCTGGCCCTTGCCTCGGTGCTGAAGCATGCAGGGCAGGCAGCATGTCAGCCACAGGGAGCTGGACCTGGGCTCCTGCCAGTAAGCAGGGGGTGGGGGGCCT
>NW_017729022.1:124725733-124726113 GCF_001723915.1 Gavialis gangeticus | reverse complement strand
CCAATCCACTACCTGCCCCCTGAGCCCCCCCAATCACTACCCCACCTGGCCCCATCCCATGCCTGCCCCCCAACCCCCCATCACTGCCCCACCTGGCCCCCGCATCCCGGCAATTAAAAATAAAAAGCCAGCACTCACCAGCAGTAGTAGCTGCTGTTGGGGTCACTGGAGCCACGTGGCAGAGCCCCCTGTGCAGCATAAGGCCTGGGTGACACCTGCAATAGCCCCCAGCTGCCTGAGAGTGTGTGTAGCTGCATGGTGCCCTGCCGAACCCTGCCGCACCAGTGTGATGGGGCAGTGGCAGCGCGGATGCCAGGCAGCTGGGGAAGGGTCCTGCTGCCCTGTCCTGCATGGGGAGGGCGGGCTCTGCCACAAGGCCC
>NW_017729022.1:124707433-124715334 GCF_001723915.1 Gavialis gangeticus | reverse complement strand
GGGGGGGGTAGGAGGGACACCCGTGGGGAGGTCGGGGGGTTGGGGGGGGGGGGGGGCGGGGTAGGGCAGCCATCAGGGGTCTGGGGGTGCAAGCAGGGGTGGGGCAGCCATTGGGGTGGCTGTAGGAGCTGGGGCCAGGCAAGGTAGCAATTCAGGGGGCTGAGGGAGCAAGTGTGGGTGGGGCATGTGGGCCCTGCAGGGGGCCCTGTGGACCCTGCTGGGGGAATTGTAGTTCCTGCGGGGGGCAGGTAAACATATAAGTATTTAGAATTCATTTCATTATGATGATAGAGACACTGGTAGGCTTCCAAACTGCTTTAACACTGTAGATATATCAATAAAATATTACCCAACTGATTGCTGTCTCTGTCTCTCACTCTCTCTCTATAGTGGTCTTTTGTTCTAATTGTGGAGGAATATGGATTTCGGGGTATTTTACACAGTGACTTCAGGATTTTTTTTATCAGGAATTTTTCAGTTTTCAAATAGGGAACACCAGAATTCCTGCTAGGGAGGCAAGTGGAAGGACCCAGGCAGAGGAGCCTGTTCAGAGCTGGCACCTTGGACCCAGCTGAAGGTGGCTGACCTCCTGGCCAGTTGGGGCCAGAAGGACATGCTTTGACAGTTCAAAGCAGGCTACCACACCCAGAACATCTTCTGGGTGATAGCTACCCAGATGGCCAGGCAGGGGGCACACACGGCAGTAGTGCCACACAAAGGCCAACTCTGTAGCCACAGCCCGCTGGAAGCTGGCCCAGAGGGGCATATGCCTCTACTGGCTGTGCAGTCCCCACCCAGGTTTGGCAGGTGTGCAGCAGGTCACAGCCAGGCAGCAGCCCCCACTGCCACAGTTCTGCAGTGGGTAAAGGGTGCAGGAAACTCTCAGGGCTGTTTCAGCAGTCCAGCTGGCACAAGGGGTAGTGTCCCCAAGTACCAATTGGCTGGGCCCCAGAAGCTCCTGAGAGTGAGCAGACCTGAGCTACTTGACAGGGCAGCTTTTTATACTGCTGGGGACAGCACAGGTGCTGGCCCCAGGCTCTAGCTCCCCCTGGCTGCAGGTCCTGGAGGAGCCAGACAGAGTTATTTTGCCCCAAGTGGCACAATTTGCCCCACACCAAAGTGCATGTCCGGACACGTGCGCTGAGGCAAAAAGGCCCAGCTCAAATTTGCACCTCTTCTATTTGAGCTGCTGCAACTGTGCATGCTTGCATGTGTGGACGTGCCCTATGAGTACATACATGCTGACTCTTGATGAAATGGGGCACATAACTAAGTAGCTCCTTAAAAAGTTAGATTTACATACCTAGCAATGCTTCCCTCAGAAATCAGGATAAAATTAAACATATTATATAAACTGCAGGACATGTTAAAAATGCCAGCGCAGTAACCTGTATGCCTGTCTTACATGTGTAAGATAATGTACTTGGCCTAACAAAATAATTAATAAAATGAAAAATATTAAAACCAACAGTTGAAAAAGATTTTTTTGTTTGAAGTAAAATATATTTTTTCCATTGAACATAATATTATATTAAAAAGGTGCAGGTATGAAGTACCTGTAGTCTAATAGCCCTATGGATGAGCTCACATGAATTGTCAATGACAGTATGATTTAGTTGGCTGAATGAATCATGAAACAAAACTTCAAAGGAGAAATCTTCCACTGAAATTTACTTTTTTACATTTAGGGTAACAAGGAATAACAGTAAAAAAACCTCCACCAGATTACAGTACCCTTTCTAAAGAAATGTTTAAGTCCAAACCCTTTTTAAAACTCTGTAACATGCTTGGTTTCAAATATCCCCTCATGCCATCATCACCCAAGTTATTATTTTTAATACTTTTCAAGTTGAATGGCTTCTAAGAATTGTAACTTTCACACTACTTATTTAAATTTTGATTTGCTATCTTAAGACTTCACAATATTTTCTCTTTTATTCAGTCTTTTACCTTGCAGCTTCACTTGGCTCATCAGTGGCATTCTTCAATAAAATATTTATGAGGTAACACTAAAACAATAAAATTCATGAGAATAAGCACTTTTTCAAAAATACTTTTGTATTAATTCAAGTGTATCAGATATTTCATTTTGACAGGGTCACAAGTGAAATAAATTGGGAAGTGTCAGTGTATTACCATTGGATGTTTGCTTCTAATATATTTTCCAAGAGAACAACTTATTGGGTGTAAATAAGCCAAAATTTACAAACTTTCATGGCTTAATGGGGAACCTAAAATTACAAACAGGCAAAAAAATCTACTGGTAGCTGATTTTCAGTTGCTAAACACTTGTTATTCCAGTTTGCTAGAAGTGCTCAGTATCTCTTAAAAGTCAAAGTAATTTTAAATGTCTACTATGGTCTTAAGTGTATATGCTTTGGGCAGCAACATTTGAAAATATTGGTGTACTTTAGTTCAAAAAACAGACAAGCCCAGAATCTGTCTTGTTTTAATGTATTTTTGACAAATCTCTCAGACTGATTCACATGTAGTTGAGGACACTAGATCACAACCATGGAATGAATAGGGTTGTAAGTTCTCATTTCTTCTTTTTCCACTTTCTAACATTCTATGTGGCATTTGAAGGGAATCCTACATCCTTATACAAATTCCACGGTGAATTACTGTGATCTCTCATGATTACCGAAGAGAAAATTGCTATCAGAATCATGATGACCATTAGGGCTGACTTTAATTTCAGTTAACAATAGTTTAATATTTTTTAAAGATGATTATTAAGGCCCACGAATTACAAAGCCCAACATCCACAACCAACACCCTTAAAACCTTACATCCACATTTAGAGCGATTATTGTTTCATGGAGTCTCAATGAAATTACTGCTCTGGGAAAAACATATTTTGAACTAAATTCATGCCTCTCTCCTGCATAAAGGCTATTTTTTAAACATTTTAATATTATATAAAAAGGTAAAAATAAGTAAAAATGAATTGCCCTAGTCTCTTGCAAGTATACATTGCCACAGATGTACGTGCATACCAGGAATAAATAACGTTATACATCAATGCCACTTCTTAAAGTGAACTGACAGATGCCTGGCAGAAGAGTAGAAAACTAGATTTTAGCCAGCTCTCTCTCTCAAAATAAGAAGTGACATAAAAAGTTAAAAGTATTTGCACCATATGTTTAGTTCATTGCTAATATAGAGTTATAAATTAGCAAGTTAACACTCATCAACTTGCAGGGTTTTTTAGTGCATGGTAAAAATAATCAAATTATTTAACTGAATGTAAAACTTCACTGGGTTAGGTAAGGATTTATTAATACAAAGTTACTTTACTTTGACATCTGCAGTTCCTGCGATGAGACCACCAGTTTTCAGGATGGGTTGTAGCAGTGGGATTTCTTGGTAGATATTTGGAAAGCAAACAAGAGAACCAAGAATAGTATGAGCTTCTGAACGAGGGGCCTAAAGAGAAAATAGGTACAAACAAACGTTTTTTCATAAAGCTATAAAAACGACAAATTGTATGATATTGGTATCACATCATATTATCAGTGATATGCTAAACATTCTTCATGCCTTGTATTGGACTTCTTTTCTGTTCATTTTTCTTGTTGAATTTGTACATAGAATAAAACTCCTCTATCAGCACTAACCAGGCACCACCTCTGCGTACACAGCATAGTGATTTGATTACTTTACAATACATTTTCTATCTTGTTTGTTCTGTTTCTACATTCCTTGGGGTCCACTGTTTGACAAGAACAACAGGCAGGCACCTGCCTCTTGAGCTGATAAAATATAGCTCTGACTGATAGCAGTGACCAGTCTTGGAAAACAGGCCACTACGTGTTAAGACCAGTGTTAAATTTTCACTTATCCTTGTCTATGTGTTTGTGTGCAATATATTATGATTATGATAACTCTCTTAGATAGTTCTGTAGTTTCACAGTTTTGTTATTCATGTTTCTTGAGAACAATTTAAAATACTTACAATAATCAGGAACTACAAACAGAATGCTATATGCTTTCTGAGCTGACATCGGGAGAATTTCAATTTCTGCTACCTTGAATTATTTCTCTCACTGAAAGCCTCAGATCTATATTGTATATTCAACCAAGTGATGCAGAAGGGTCTGAAATGCTAGATGTTTTTGTGCAGTATCATAGTAATTTTACATAAACAATGCTGTATGTACCACAAATAAAATACTTAGCTTCATTCTATTAACCCCAAAATGTAAGCCTCCTTTTAAAAATGGACACTAACTTATTAATTTAAAATAAAATCCTTAAGATTTGGGGAACTCAGTTTTTACACATGAATGCCTAAATAGGATGTCTGACGCCCACATTTAGATGTTAAACTCAAAATTTGGCATTTCTTAATATTTGTATGCACTTAAGTCCTGATTTGGGCATCTAATTCTAGAGCTTGAACCATTTATTCAGCTGCCAATGTCTGAAAAAAGGAAATTGCTTACTGGTAACTGAGTTCTCTAATGTGCTTTCAAACACAGTCATTCTCACATGTTGGTGGGCTTAGCCCCTGAGCCTTTTGTCTGGAAACTACTTTTTGCCACCTTCATGTACCCAGAGGATAAAGGATGGAAAGCATTTTAGCTTTTCAGTTTCCTTTCAATGGGAGAGTCCTAGAGGGGCAGACTCTGATGCAGGACAGTAGAATTTCAATGTGCATGTGCACACGTGTATATGTAGATAACACATCTCAAAAAACTTCAGTTAGTGGTAATTTCCTTTTCTCCTTTTGAGTCCATGCACACATTCTCACATGTGGGTGGCTCCAGAAGCTGTGCCCATAACATATGGAGAGGGAGATTCAGCATCTCTTCAGGCAGAGATTGACAGGAGCACCATCCTGCCAAAAGTGCTGTCATTCCAGCAGGCCTCCACAACAGCAACCAAAAAAACTTTGCACTTTTTTAGCACAGTGAAAAGAATTATTGAACTAAAAAAAAGGCTTTACTGGGTTAGGTAAAAATTTATTAATACAGTGTTACTTCACTTTGACATCTTCAGTTCCTGTGATGATACCATCAGCTTTTGCAATAGATTGCAGTACTGGGATTTCTTAGTGGATATCTGGAAACTTTAGCAAAGGTGTGAAGTGAATTGCAGTCACTGGTCTATACAAATGTCTAACATAAGACCCTGAAGGACGAGGCACTGCAAGGTGCCTGTACTCTGCTGGAGTGTCTGGGGATCACAGACGGTCCTTTGCAAGTTCATGAGAGTCTGATATGACTGGAAATCCAACTGGAGAGTCTTTGACATGAAACAGCTGATGCCCTGGACCCTTCCACTTTGACTGAAAATTGATGTGGGGACCTGCTAAAAGGTTTGCAATCCTGTGCAGGTAGCAGGCCAGAGATCTTTTCACATCCAAAGTGTGAAGGGTTGCCTCTGGCTCTGAATCATGCACCTTTGGGAAAAAAGGCTGGTAATGAAATTTGCTGGCTAAGCTGAAACTCAGAAACTGGGTGAGTATGAAGAATCACCTTGTCCAACTATAAGATGGTATTATGGGACGTCTGCCATTAGAGCTTGGTTCAAAGTAAATTGCTTGGCAGAAATGATTACCACCAGGAGGACTGTCGAACAGACTGCCATTCACTTAAACAGTGATCGTGTATGTACTATAAGGGCCAGATTCATATCCCATTCAGGAACTGGGTCTTTGACACATGAGAGGCCCTTTGACAATGCTTTTAGAAACTCAATGTGACAGAGTGGGAGAAACATGTCAGCTTTCCATCGTGGGGGTGATGGCGATAAGTTCACCATCCAGGGAACCTTATTGCTGCTTCCAATACCAGCAATAATGTAGCTGGGTGCAAATACTGAAACTTCACTTCCTACAGCAGGACTATATACCTCTTGTCAATACGCTTCTCAAGTGACAGGTATAAGGTAGGAGAGTTCCAAATGACATGGGCCAGTAGAAGAATGGCTTAAACTGGCAGTATTACTTTCAAAGGGCTGGGTTAGCATAGAATGACAGTCACTGAGTGCATTGAAATTTCAGTTATTTCTTTTTAAAAGAGTTTGAAGTCTGGGCAAGGGACCTAAGGAGGTTCGGGAAACCTTTGACTTCATCTGCCAAAGGGTCAGATGGAGGCATGGTTTCTGGAGAAGGGAGTAGCTTTCTCACCTTTTCTTGCAAGGATGAGTGTTCCAGATTAACAAGACGGAGGCAAGTAGGATCTGTATATCCCTTGAGGAAGAAGCACACAACCTCAAACAACAGGAACACTGGATTAGTTTCATGCGTAAAGGCTTAATTCAAAGCCACATGTGCCAGAGGAATACAGTGGCCAGCTCTGAACAGACAGTGGCAATATGGCACTGGAAACAACTGTTCACACAATGATTAATTCAATAAGACCCTCAGCAACAGGAATGTTGGAATGGGTCAGGGTCAGTATCAGAACAAGATACTGTACTGAAGGGCAGTGCCAATGGACTTGGAGGATAAGTAGGGTGAATAAAAATCAATGATTTAAAAAAAAATCTATTTTTTTAATTTAAATCAGATTGTTTTGATTTTATTTAAATTAGAATTAAGTCTTCCTTTTTAAAATCAACCATCTTAAAATGAAATTTGAATTTAATAAAACATAGTCTAAAGAATAAATTTAGGATAATCTATTAAAATAATTTAAATAAAATAATCTATTGGGTCAATGAGCCTCTACTAAAAACTCTGGAGTTAAGGCTAATTTTCTTCTATAAAAGAATGAGAGGAAAAACCATCTAACTTTTGAGGTCAAGCTTTAAAAATATGGCACAATATTTCACATATCAGAGCCTTGGCCCTGCAAGGGATGCAGGGTTTCTACTACTGGATGCAAAGGATCAGCAAAGTCCACACAGGTATTGGAACCTGGCCTCTGACTCCAGCAGACATCATCATCCCTACTCATTGATCAGGATTATCCACTGAACTCACCTGGATGGTATCAGACTCCTGTTTTATTCTCTCTACTTGAGCTCTGATTAGTTCAAATAATAAATTATGAATATTTATGATTCTAAATTCATAATGGAGGCTTATTCTTCAGCCCAGCTCATGGAAAAACAACCATCTGCTCAGTAACTACCAACTCCCTGCTTCTGAATGATTCTGGGCACTTCAGTTCAATGGCCTTTTTTGGTCCTTTTGCATATATACAGATATGTAAACATTAACTTCTCAAGTGGTCTACTCTCTCTCTAAACTACAATTCTGCAGCACACAAGGCAACAGCAGAAATTGTGGATTGTCAGGGGGAAGGGTTTTGTTTTTTGGGGGTGAGTTACAGTTACAGTCTTGGTTTGTTGTTAGTTTCTTGTGTGAAGGAGGGAGAGAGAGCAGAGTAAGAAGCAAGGTGCTCAATAGAAAGACCAACACTGGGCTCCCTTCAGTATGGGAAAAGGAACAACTTTCTGTGAAGAAAAGACCAGTCTCGATTTCAAGAGCTGGAAACTAGAGGAAAAATCTGCCATAGGTGCAGAAATTTTGAACGTCCATCATTTGTAATGTCTACAACTTCAGAATCATCTACTGGTACCACCAGTAGTACTGCAACTAAATACACCTCAGACAGTGAATTCCCTGTATCCAAAAAGAGACTTCTTTATTATCAAGTAAAACTATGGATGACTTAATAATCAGGACCAGGAAAGTCCAGCAAGACAGCATAGACAAAAAGATTGTGCAGTTCATTTATGCAAGAGATTCTCTCTTTTGCCTTGTTCAGAACAAACTTTTCACTGACATGGTTCAATCATTATGACCAGGTTACACTCCACCCAGCAGAACAGCTATTGCTGGAAAGCTTTTGGATACAGGACAGGACCTGCCGCTGATCAAACCCATGCTGGTTGCCCCCAGGGCCAGCAGGGAACTGCACGCTCAGGGGCAACCAGCATGGGTT
>NW_017729022.1:124688271-124707422 GCF_001723915.1 Gavialis gangeticus | reverse complement strand
GTCCCTTCTGACCCTAGAAACTATGAAACTATGAAACAGTGCATGAGAAGGAAACTAAACAGTATGCAAAAAACATTGATGGGAAAAGTGTTTATTTGCATGTCGATGGATAGAGCAATGTACACAACAATCCAGTAATATGTGGTTGTGTGACAACAGAAGATGGGATTGTTTATCTTACAGAAACAATTGATACATCAGGAAATGGCCATACTGCAGAACGTTTTTTAAAGAAGCAGTAAAAGCAATAACAAGCTATGAGCACAAGTTCAAGTATCATGTGTGCAGCTGTCACAGATAATGCTGCAAATGTAGCAAAGATGAGAAGAAACTTAAAAGAAGATAATGAAGTAAACCTGAGTCTTTTAACATATGGGTGCAGTGCTCATTTGATGCATCTTTTAGCCAAAGATTTAAGTACTCCAGGAGTAAAGGGAAATGCTGCTGGAAGAGCAAAATACTTCTGTAACAACCAGTTTGCTTCAGCTTCACTGAACAGAGCTGGGGAATACAGCCTAATTCTTCCCTAAAATGTATGCTGGAATTCAGTGATTGACTGCTTTGAGCTATTTATTAAGAACTGGCCTATTCCAATGATCATCTGTGAAGAAAATTGTGATAATATTGATGGAAGTACCATAGCTAGAATAGTCAACATGGGACTAAAAAGTGATATAGAAGATATACTGAGTACATTAAAACCTGTTTCCAGAGCCTTGAACAAACTACAGAAAGATTGCTGCCTTATTGTGACTGCTGTTGAAACTTGGAAAGAACTTCAAGAAACATCAAAGCAAGAAATACCCACCAGCAAAGTTAAATTTTAAGCAGTAAAGAAGTAGATGGATCAAGCATTTACTATACCTCATTTTCTTGCTGATATTCTTAACAAAAAGGGTAGATGTTTAACTGCTGAAGAGGAAAATGTTGCTATGACATGGACATCTACCAGTGACCCACCAATCATATCAACCATAATGCATTTCAGGGTTAAAGGTGAATCATTCAAGCAGTAAGTTTGCAAAGGATATTTTAAAGAAAGTCACAGCACTGAACTGGTGGAGTCACTAGCAAAGCACCTGGAACCAGAGCTTGCTGAAGTCCTAAATCAGCAGTTGCCTCTTCTGTTGGCACAGAAAAAAATATTTTCTTCATTTGGACTGGTTCATTCAAAGCTGAGAATTGACTGGGAGCTGAAAAAGCAGGAAAGCCTGTTTTTCTCTTCCAGTCTATTACTAAAAAGGGGGAGGAGGAGGAGGCTTTTGAGTTCTAAAACTTTGAAAGAAAGGGGATAACAATTTTCAAAATGGCCTTGGCAAAAAAATAACTGTCTAATTTTAAAGGGAATTAAACAAGTAGGAACTTAAGCTCAAATGATTTTAACTTAGGCATTCCAGACAATTTGCCCCAGGGTGTTTAATAAATTATTTGTAAATATGCACCATTTCATTCTAAAATGAAGGATATCTAACAATCTAAATATGTTAAGCTATATATTTTTAAAATATATACATATATATCTAGTTTGTGTACGTAAGAAGGATATGCACCAAATCTACTGCAAAACTGTATTTAGTTGTAAATGAACATATTTTAATTGTTGCATCAATGAATGAAAACACACCTGTCTTTAAAAAAAAACAAACACATACACACACAACAGGAAAGTTGATAAAAAAAAAAATCAGTTATTTAAATTGGGCTTTTGGCCTGTTCATTTAAATAATTTGATTTAAATCAATCCACCCTGCACAGAAGTAGGGATAGATGCGGAAAGTGAGAGAAGAGGCAATCCTGATGTCTGGATACATAGTGCTGAACAATGCAATGTGCAGAAGTGAGCCCAACTAGTGCCAAGACAGCCATAGCACAAGGATCTTCATATACTAATGAGAGGCTCCATGGTATGGTAGAAGCCATTTCTGAAGATGATGAAGGCCCCTACTTTGAGGAGGACCTCTTTCCCCTGCTGTTATATGAGCCCTACTATGGTGCTGAGTGGCTCAGATGGTGATTATGAAGTGAGTGTCACCATACTCATATGTCAAAGGCATAATGGCCAGAAAGCCAGTGATGGGTAGAATGGTCAATGTCAATAAGATTTTGGGCACTCGAAGGCGGGCCATGAGAGTGCTGCATGTGAAAACTGTGAAAGCCTGAACAGTGTCTCTTGAACAAAAGTGCAAGACAATGGCTGCGGCAAAACTGGGTTGTGGTAACAAGACTGCCACAAGAAAAATCAAACTCTGCTAATGGCTTGCAGCAACCCATTAAATGTCAACACAGTGGAGTGCTTGCAGTACCAAATAACAGACCCATGCCATAAGATAACAGTCATCATAACAGTCTGTCACAACCTTCTATCACACCTGAGCCTAAAAAATAAGTGATGGTTAAGTGTTGCAGAGACCTGACACACTAATCACCTGTGTATTTCCAAGCTAAGAAAGCCAAAGAAAGGCTGAGCCAGTGTAACTAGAGAAGGCAAGGAAACTACATATACAGGTCAATTGAACTAGCAAATAAAGATGACAAAAAATTAAATATATATTTCAGCAAAACCTGTAAAAGGTGCACTGAGTATAGGCCAAGCCAAAAGGTGCATCTCTAAGAGAGATGCACCAAAACCTCTTTGGCAGGCTTCTCAAAGTTGTAAATTACTTCTTGCTATTATCCTTGCTCTACATTTCTTTCTGCTTCTCATCTCAGGCTCTCTCTACCATCCTCCAATTCCTTCCTACTGTCTTTCAAACTTGGAATGACTCACCTAACAAGTACTCTCTCTCTCTCCTTCAGATCCCTCCTTAAAATTAATTTATTCCATAAAAACCTTTCCTGTTTGGTTCAATGCTCCAGTCTCTTCTCAGACACCCTCCCTTATACTGCTGCCCCATTTATTTGTTTTGGTATGTTTTATATTGTATTTCTGGCCGAGGAAAGGGTCTAATGTAATATTTCTCATGGCATGTTATACCCTTTTAGGACATCATAAGACGATTTTTTTATTAATGCATCACACCGATGCTTATATTTGTTATGGGTTTTGCTGCTACCTAATCCAATACCTCAGTTATGGCCTTGATCTTGCAAGGTCAGATGCAGGGACAAACTCTTGCATTTACACGACTCTCCTGGAAAATTGATGGTATCATGAAATTGCAGATTCTACCTTTATGCATGAATTTTCATGATCAGGTCCTGTTTTTATATCACAGTGATGTCACACCCATCACGGCAACAAACAAAAGAAAACCAACCCTCTCAAACTATTGCCCACAAAGGGTGTTTGAGAGTCTTATATGTAAATTTGACAACAACTATACTGCTTAAAACAGTGTTGGAAGTAAAGCATGTGCACCAGAATTGACTAGAGACCAGCATATAAAAATGTTTACTATATAGACTCATATTCCAATGTAGCCATCTCAGAACGCCAAAGGCAAAGGGGTATTTAGCACTATAGATAACCTTTTGTATTATTTTAAATATATAAAACATAATAAGTATGACATGCTTTGTGTAATACCTGGTGGGTTTTTTGTGGCAGAGATTTTTTTTACATGTTTATATGAAGCACAATTTTAAAACATCTTGCAGTACTACTTGCTGGCAAGGTAAGCTTTTGATCCCTAAAAAGCTTTTTGACCTATTTTTGTGACAGCTCTGTACCAAACCAATGCCTGTATATATACTGATGACCATAAAAACATGTCTATGCATAAGGACAAAACAACTCACAACGTTCTGTTGTAATTGGAGATGATTTTTCTTCCTCCTCCTTTCATATGGTGTGCCTATTTCTGTCAACATATACCTCTACACAAAGATCCAAACTTTCTTAACAGCGTACGTCTTAAGAATTTATTCGTATTTCTCAGTCTTATAAAAAGCTTCCTATTTTAGCAAGCTTGTAAGAACTTTAACATTACCTTAAGCACAGTGGTTTTCATCCTGTGGTCTACAGACCCCTGGGGGTCTGCAGACTATGTCTAAGGGGTCTACAAAAGATGACTATGATTAATCAAAAGTATGTGAATACCCAATTACAATTCAAAGTGGGCCACCTCTATTGGAAATTTATAGGGAACTTCAAATGAAAAAAAGTTGCAAACCACTGCCTTAGCATGTTAGTCGTTATTCTGCATTTACATTTTTTTAAACTAGATGAAATGGTGTTATTATCCCTTATAAACTATAAGAAATTCTGTGCCATCAAAATGCTTTGTAGTTTCAATATTCATTCACTGTAAAACACTAATGAGAATCTGAAATTCAAGTCCTGCTTTTAGTGTGTAAATGTTCTGCAATATTAGTGAGGATATGATTTCTCACACTTTGGCCTTTTGATGAAACACCTTTGCAATACTAGTATGTCACCTTATCCTACAATTTCACACATCAGCTGCCATGGTATCTGCCCCAAGAGCCCAGTTTCACATGGCACTAATGAGTCAACACCTGTTAGAGTGGAGAAATCTGAACCTTGTTAGCAACTGTGCACTCTCCTGGGAACTTGGATGTTGAGCATTGTCATACTCACCTCCAACATGTCTGTACTAAGAACTCTGGCTGCAGCTGTAATGAAGTCTCCTATCAGCATTGTAAAACCAGGTAAAGCCAAGAAGAAAAACCAGGGTGGACAGTGCTTTATGACAGTTTTTAAAATATCCTGAAAAGAAAGAGAAGTGAACCCTTCAATTTTCCAGAAAAAATAATCAAGGCTATTTAACAATGAAATCTTATGATGCTGTTATCTGTTACAAAAATTAAGCAATAAGGTTTTATAGAAGTACTCAAATCTACATATTATTCAGTTCTCTGAAACATTGATCAGTTTCCTATTTCTTCACCAGAAAAACACATTTTCTAGAAAATGTACATTCCCTTTCTCTGTAACAATTCAAACCTTAGCTCTGACAAAGTCATGTTTTCTTATTTATAACCACACTTGAAAGGAAAGTAGTAATTTGTATAATTTGTGTTTTGTTATATGCTTACCAGATGTACCAAAATATTCAAGTAGTTATTAAGTTTGATAAACTGATATAGCATCAGAATGAAATAAAGCTAAAATAATACATAAACATTCCCAGGCTACATAACACTAATTAAACCAGACTTCCTAAATGCACTGTTTCCGAGTCGTTCAAGATAGCAGCCTACAGCCAGTACCTTATTTCCATGATTAAACATTTGTGTGGAAACTTCACAGGATTTATAAAGATGTAATTGAGAAATGCACTAATGTTAAATGCAAAAAGTACCTGTAGACAACTTTTACAGAAATAAAATTGTTGCTCTCTTTTATAAAAAATACCTTCCCTCCATCCCTAGGTGATAATCTGCTAAGTCTAAACAGTTATATTTCAAGTTTTTCCCCCCAAGGTTGAATAACTTTTTAAAAGAAAACATGTTTTTACCACCAAAAGAGAAGCCTATGTTATATGTTACAGTTAGAACACTAGTAACAGTGGTGTTGCCACAACTTGACGCCAAACACATGTATACTTTTGGGGAGTAAGCATTCTAAATCTCCTCCTTTGTGCTTCATTCCCCTCCCAAACCTCTGCTGTCTCTTGTGATCAAGAAAAAATTTTGATCTGATCATTCTGAGGTGAAGTTCAGCATTCACAAAACTTGAGTGGGTTTAAAATTCAGCATCAAATTTAAAATCCCTGGCAGCAATTATCACTGTTGCAGAAGAATGAGGGAGTTGATTTCTGTACAAGTTTAAAACCATTTCTGTTCCCACTGCAAGATTAAGAGAAACCCGCCATGCCAAAGAAAATATTTAAGTGCTTTGCCACCCCACCACCTTACTGAATTTTACAATAAATTTAAAAATCCCATTATTTTAAACAGATTATTGTTTTCACGCTTGATTTTTAAATTAAAAATTTAAGTTTTGTCCGTCTTGGAATAGTCTGTAGGTGGTTGGAAAACTACATGAGAAGTAGCAGAATGAATCAACCAAATACAACTCATTTAAATAATGTTTTTGTCACTTAAGGACTTGAGAGAAATTCTCTCTTTAAGCATTAGATGCTTCCACTCATTCAATTAAGGTGTGAGAAAGGTTTCAGTCTACATTATTTCTGAACCCTTCAGCAAATCCTTCCAACCAATGAAGACTACAGGTTGAAGATGACATAACATTTGAAACATTTCTTAGTGTAATGAACTCATTCGTAATTTTGAGATTTCCAAGATTAAAGTAAGCAAACAGACAAAGGTTAAAAAATGCTTAGAAAAACGTCAGGTCTTCTTCACATACAGCCCATGTTAGCAAAAACAGCATAAATTCAGTCACTTTTTTCATTTCTAGATATTTTAAAACTACATTAATACTTTTCAAAACACTATCAAAGTCTCCTCTAACACTATGTATCGATCCAGGAAAATACTTATTAACATTAACATAGTGGGAAATGATCTATGGAATGATAAATAATCTCACATTAAAAATTATAAATATTTTTAAATTTTGGCATTGCAACAGACTGTTTTCACCTCTCTGAATGAGCTATAATGCCACTCAAGTTAATGTTTAAACTAGTTTTAATCACTTCCTTTGATACATTTTAAAGTCAATATCAGTCAATGCAAACATTCTAAAAGAGTGAGCAGATGGATGCTGCAGCTCATAAAGTGGGTGGTAAACTCATGCTCCAAGGGCAGAACAAAAGATCCACCTTTTTTTTTTATAATTAAGGGTCTGATTAATGCACTGCACTCCTCACAACACACCTGTAATTACTTACAGGGGTAGGTATTGTGCTGTGCCCTGTCTCTGAATATCACGCATCAAGCTATACAGCGGCAGATGGGAACACACTTCTGTTGACATATGCTACAATAAAAAAATTCATGCAAACCTGGCCTAAAAGGTAGCAGAATGTAGCACATACAAAGATTAATTACAACTGTGTTAACTTTGCCTTGCTTTCATTAATTCCATCTGTTAAACTCTAGACCAATATTCAGGGGTTTTTTTTAATTAAACTTTAAAAAATTGGCAGTAAAATCTAATGGTCAGTGAGCCTGCTATAAGTCTTCAAAGATTCAAAAGGATTCAATCTTGTGTGTGTTTACTTAAGCTACAACTATACCTCAAACTACAGAAACTGGCTACTGCTAATATTTACTACCACAACAGTGATGAGGTTAAGAAGGCACTAGATGCATATTGTAATGATTTAACTTTGATCTTTTTCACAGTACCCTCTGTAAATAAGCAAAGGAAGAATATAGTTGGAAGAAGAGAGTATAGATGTGAGTATACAGGTCTAATTTAAAACAAGATGTTGCACAGATGAAGCATGATACATGATGATTTCATCTTCTGATGGTGCATTTTTCTAAACAGTATAAGAATTTGGTTGCAGATACTACATCGTTGCGGAAGAGAGAGAGCATAGAACAGCAGTCCTCAACCTTTTTAGAACAAAGGCACCCCTCAGAAAATGATAGCTCTTAGCTTTCACTCATTTTGTTACAAACAGAAAAATATTAGTGATTTTTTTGCTGCAAAGAACTCAGAAAGACAACAACAGGTCAGAATGTTTTTAACACTATGGATTCCTGTTTGTAATCTCTGGGTTTATCTTGTAAGTCATATTTGTACACCTAACAGTGCTAACAGCGTGGCACCCCCTAACACAGTTGAAAGGGCCTCTAGGCACCCCAGAAGGCCATGGAACCCTGATTGAGAAGCACTGACATAGAGTATATTTAATAAACAAGAAAATATTTTTTTTTCCAAGTTTCAAGACAGAGAATTTAACAAAATTATTTTGAAAAAAAGTCTGCTGTTACACTAGAGCAGTGGTTTTCAGCCTTTTAAGACTCAAGGCACCCCATGGAAAATGCCAGCTCTTAGTTTTCACTCATTTTTTGATTATGGAAAAACAATTAAGTGATTTTTCTGTTGCAAAGAACTCATAACGATCACAACAGGTCAGAATAGTTTTAACACTATGGATTCCTATTTGAAACCTACTACTTGAAACCCCAATTTTTATACTGTGAATCATGTTAGCATACCTAACAGGGTTAATATTGTGTGGCACGCTCCAACATCCTTGAAGAGATCTCAAGGCAGCCCAAGGCATGGCAGCCTGGCTGAGAATCACTGCACTACAGTAATCCCTCAGTTTCTCTTTGTCTCTATTCACGTTCAAGACAAACAATTTCATAACACCTATCATGCTACCGTGACATAACATTCACAGCTATTTGCATCAAAGTTAACTACATACATGTTGAATAAATAAGTTATCTTGAACTCTGTCTTTGACTTAATAAAAGATTCTATGGCCAGATTCTAGTCTCCATTTTACCAATGCAAAACCAGAGTAGTTTTATTGGCTTTGTTTAAAGTAATCAGTTTAATTTCAGCATAAATAAAACCAAAACCTTGCCTAAAATATGTACGTAATGTAAATAAATCTAAATCTCACAAAGCCTTTAAAACACACGAAGACTAATGATGAAATTTGTCAAATGTTCTCTTTCATTTCTTGATTGACATACTTTCATGCAGTATGCACATCTACTGGTAAAAGCTAGATTCACATAGTAATGCAGTTGGTTTGCAGCTTATCGAAGGATTCAGGTTTATGAGAAAGCAACCAAGTGAGAACATATGTCCTATCAGTGATCTTGCAAAAAAATCGGGTAATTCAAATAGAGGAAAGTTGTTTCCTTCCCTTCAAAGCACAGTTCTATAAATATAAACTGTATTCAGCAGCTTACAGCCTAGTAAATGAATCACTTTAATTGAATGCTATGTACACAGTAACTGGAAAAACACAAGCAATAAGAAAAACATATGGTGATGGCAACAGAAATTGGTTTACTCGTTTTTGTACAGTGCTGTTTCTTTACTTCTTTCATAATTGACCTTTAGAACGATAAATGTGTAAAATAACTTTGGTTTATTATGGCTCCAAACCTTTCAACAATTACACAAAATGAAAATTTAAAAGGAAGTATTCATTCTGGAAGCATTTCCATTGTTTACATAATTGCACTGCTATAATTTAGTGTTCATGTTGTTATGGAAAAGTGGGAAAAAAGATCCATTATGGACTGTTTCAATTCAAAATGCTGCACTGTAGTGTCAAAAATGGAGGGGGGGAGGGAGGAAATCCCTGTTTATGCCAGTGTAAAATGGATTAACTCTATAAATGACAAAATATTTCAGTTCAGGGTATTTTAGCAAGCAAACCAATTTCATAAGGTCACCTTCATCCTGTAAGTGGAAAAATATTTATGTTAGTTCACTGAAAGGTCAATTATGAAAATATTCTTCACCTAATTTTTGCTTAGGCTCTTGCAGATTGTAGGTGTAACAAAATAGCCTGCCATCTGCCTTTATCAGGTTTCCCAATTGTCCCTACTCAGGAACAAGCTTGGTTTCTCACTGAAAGTTCAACTTGTTCTCTATTAGGGACTGGAATTTACAGAGAAAAATATTATTCAATTATTTTGTTTTCCACCTTATAAAGGAAAAACATTAACTCTACTGGTTTTTGAGTTTCCCCAGTCTTCTTTTTTCAGACAACAATTCAGACAATTGTTGAGACAAAACAATTACAGGGTCTGAAAAAAACTGGTTTTGATTGTTTGTTGTTGAACATGAAACCAAAAGTTAAAAAGCTGAAACTTTTGAGAAATAACCCTAACTATACTAGCTACAGTGATAATTTAGGTGTCTTGTTAAAAATGAAGTTCCACAAAAATGATAAAGAAATTTAACTTGAGTAGGAAAACAGGATTATCTTTGGAGAAAATACATTAAAATTGCCATTTAAATCTACTCGCAAAAATATATATGTATTAAAACATGTATTAAAAAAGCATACAGTTATAAATTAACCCTGCCATACAAAACAATTTCTCCCTACACCCAAAGTTTTTTCAAAGAAAAGCAAGGGAGAGATTTTTCAAAGGCGCAATTGGCAATTAAGCATTCAAGTTAAGATTGTCATTTATATTCAAACTAGTTGATGCAGTTGTAGCCACATGTAAGCAAGGAATAAGACACAAAATCCATGACAGTTTGGTTCAGTAACCAATTGTTATCCAAAAGGTAGAAATACTTATCCTAAACCAATAGTTCTCAACCTTTTTAGACATAAGGCACTCCTGGATAGACCTGAGAAATCTCTGGATAGACTTGAGGCAACCCTTGGAAAATGTCAGCTTCTATTTTTCACTTTTTATGCCTACAGAAAAATAACAGAGCAGTTTATCTGTTGCAAAGAATTAAAGAATTACAACTACAGATACCAATTTGAAATCTCTGGGTTTATTTTGTGAATCATATGTGTAAACCTAACAATGCTCAAGTGGCATCCTGGTTGAAAATCACTGTCCTACACTGATCCTGAGTTTCTGTTCTTTTGCCTGCAAAGCTGCTAGGAAAGTGAGAGTGTCATAAGATTTTCAAGACTTGGTTTCAGAAAAAGTGCAAGCTTTGCTTTTCAAGCAGTACTTAGTACTTACGTTTTTCAAAGTAATCAGGAAATTCACACCAGAGAGCTGGGTGAAAAGTAAGTTTTTACTAATGGTTGTGCAAAAAAAGACTAAATGCCACAGTAAGTGTGGTTCTTCAAGGACACTACCTCTGTGGCTAAGTACAGGTAGTCAAAAAGCCAGAGGCTGATCGATTCAGTCTTGGTAGGTTAGTCTAAACTGCAGGGATTGAACAGATAAGCAAATGAACAGACATTCACTTTTGATTCCGGAAATGCAGCCATATGCCTGCAGTGGCTCAAACCAGAAGCTGGGGAGTGCCAGAGCACGCCTGCCAGCCACTGCCAAATGGGAGGGAAGACAAAAAGCTCTGCTGAAGGAGAGGGAGTGTGGCCAGGCCTCATCTCCTGCTCTGCCTGTGTGGGGGAGGTAGTGGCACTGAATTTATAAAAGCTTGAACAAGAATAGTTCTTTCTCTGAAAAACTATAAACTGAAGAGCTATACAGGCAGCCTGGGCTGTGTGTTCACTTACTCTTTCTGCTGGACCCATGGTCTCCAGGATTTGCAGTCCAGAATCAGAACAGCAGGTCTCTCAGGGCTGCTTGTCACTTTCTCTTCCTGCTTTTAGGTGTCTCTGGGATTTGTAGTCTACAGTTACAGCCAGCACTGAGTTTTTAGCAGGGCAGGGCAGCTTTGTACTCAGGGGAAGGTGAGTTTAACCCCCCTCCCTGGCCCCAGACTGCAGCTGGGGTTTCCCTGGGGGGCCAGTGAGCCAGCTCTCACTGCTCCAGCTAGGGAGCAGACGGGCAGGGTCAGCCTTGCTCTCTGGAGCAGGCAGCACAGCCCAGTCCATGGCTGTGAAGCATATTGGGATGCTGGGGGACTGTGATTTAACTTGAACCAGGAAGGGGTCTGGGACAGAAGTCTGACCCAAATCAGTTAAGTCTGATACTACATTCAACCAGGTTTATCTTAAATAGTGTCAGCCATTTTGAAACTGGTTTATGTGCACTGAACTTCTATTCTGATACAGGTTTAAACCAGTTTCTGATCACTTAAACCAGTTTATGTGCAACTTCTGTTCCTAGCCTGTATGTTCAAACATTTGTAGAATCCATGCTTGAACCACTCTATGCCTCGGTGTTTTGGGAACCATCTCAAAAGCCATATCTATGGATACCATAAATGTACTTTCCTGCACTACTACACATTTGCAGTTGATGCGAACTGGCATAGCTCTCACATACTCATATGGTAACACAGGACAGGAAGAGATCTCTTTGTATCAGCAAGTCCAATCCCCTGTTCTCACAGATGACCATGTCTTAAACTTTCAAAAGCTTATTTAAGTTTCATTTAAAACTAGGTAGGAGTTTTGCCCCCACTACAAAAATTGGAAGACTTTTCCAGAACTTCACCACTTTATTGGTCAGAAATCTTATAGTTTTCCATCTAAAATTATTCACACACAGTTTATGCCTACTTGTTTTTGTGCCAACACTTTTATATAGCTTATCAAGATTTTTTCTACCAGATGTTTCACTCCCCTGATTTTTGATTGACAGTAGTCATATCCCCCTCTATACCCTCATTTTGCTAGGCTAAAAAGCTGAGCTTTTCTCCTTCCCTCTTGTAGCAAAGGCTCTCCATTCTAGCAGCTGTTCTGTGCACTAGCTCCAGTTTGAGCTCAACTTTCATGAATATGGGTGATCAGAATTGTAGATAGTGGTCTAGATGTGGTCCCACTCTCACTTAGGCAAGACATATTTCCTTGTTTCCATATTTGGAAATACCATGCTTGATAAAATCTAGCCTCCTGGCACACAGTACAATTATGGTGCAATTAATGTGTTAATCATGCCATAAAATGTGTGATTACATGTTCATCTGATTTATAGTGCCATAACACTGCAAACCAGGCAAGAAAGATATTCCACAAAATATGTGGAATATCTTTGCAGTTCATTTGTACGGCACCATAAACTGAACACCTCCATGCCAATGGTGACTATCAGTATCAGCATGAGGATGGGGGTCAACATCTGGACTGGGACAGCCTAAGTCCCAATGCCAAAAATGCCCCCACAGGGGAGCAATTTGCAAGGTTCCCTGGTGGGAGGGAGATGAAGGCTCCCCCCTGAAGGGAACCTGGCAACCCCTGAGCCTAGCAACCTTCCCTGCCTTCCCATGCAGCCCCAGTGAATAAGCGGAGCCGAGCTGAATGCATGGTTTTTACACATCTTGGGACATGGAGGCCTCAAGACGAGGGAGAGGCTCCCGCATCCCATGGTCCCAGGTCCCAAGACTTCTAAGAAAATGCCTACAACTGAGCAGTACTGGGGCTGTCCTGGGATTGGGTTCACAATCAGGTAACTGTTGGCCCTGGCCCAGGACAACCCAGTCTCAAACTGCAGGATCAGGCTGAGGGCAGCTTTGAAGTCGAGCTATTGGGATCAGAAGACTTTTACACCCAATCCCTAACATCATGCTTCCTGCCATGCATATCTGGCTTGGCAGAAGCTGCTGTTTGCAACAGGGCATAAAATAGCTAACAAAATATTAGAATCTGAAAGTCTGATGAAGTATAAAAAGTTACATTAGATTTTTTTTCAAAACAATCTATTGTTCTCTAGAGACAAACCTAAAACCCACAACGGCTAACAATTTCCAAACTGTCTCAAAACTAAAGGCCTTTGTCTGCAACACTTTATAAAACACATAAATACTTAAAGGAGTGCTTATTCCATAGAGAACAATGTTTAGAAGACAATGCTCTACCCAGCTAATCCATGTTCCAGTAAACAGTACTAATAGCTTGGTAGTCTAAAAGTTCTATGCTACTCTTCATTGTATTTATAAATACAAAATTAATAGAAAAGATATAAAAGCTCATAAATACTTTTCTTTACTTCACATTGATGGCAATATCAAACAGATAATTAAAATGTTTTCTGCCATAAAAACCCTCAAATGATATGCTTCATATTCTGAATTAGCAAGCCATTTAACTAAGACAACTCTACATCTTTTCATATCCACTGTTTATATATAAGCTCAGCACACAGATACTGCATACTATTTCTGCCCACAACTAGTAACAGTATATTCAAAATATGTTAAACCACTTTACACATGTAAATATGTAGAAAAGAGTAACAGATATAGAAGGCATAAAGGAGCGTTATCAATAAAGGATGCTCCCTTTCACTGGCCTGGACACCTTTCATTACTAAAATAAAAGTAAAAATAGAGCAAAATAATGTAGTCCTTAACTTTTCAGTCCACAGTGCTGCAGTCTGCAGCACTCTTGCCTAACATTCTATATGATGAAACAAATCTAATCTGTATGTGCTGAAATGTAATCATTGAATACATCTGTTAACTCAGTAGGATTTTCAAGATTATTTTTCAGGTTTTAGTCAGTTCTGTCCTTACCTTCATGAAACTACACACAACGTAACTGCAATATCATTCCAGAGATTTTCTGAAATGTTGGTCTTTAAGAACATTCTCTAATATTCCTTATTAAACCAGTAACTCCAAAATAGGCCACCCAATTAAGTTCTGTGACTGTCCTCAAAAGGTTTAATTGTTAGTCTTCCATGTTGCTATAGAAGGAACCCCCAAAACTTAAGTTTATCTAATCAGGTTAGTTACCTCTCAAACAATAACCTCCTTCAATCAATATCCAATTATTAACAGGCATATGTCAAGAGACTATGCACACTGATGTCTATAGCTGTGGTAGGTGACTGAGAATCTTTTAAGGACATTTATAGCTGCCAGCCAGATACTCTTTGAAAGGCAATGGAATGAGGTTTTTTAAAAAAAAAAACAACACTTTTCCAGAAGGCTTTAAATAAACCTTCCAGGATCTTAGGATGACACAATGATTATCAGTACAACTACTCACTAGCAGATACACTGATGAAGCCAATAGGTGCACAATGAGATACAAAAAGCAGCTGAGTGACAATAATCCAAAACAAACGATATGAACACAGAATGGAGAGACGGGCTTCTCTGTTGTATTAGCGGAAAAAACATCCATTTCTCACAGAAACATTTCAGCACTGCTGACTCCGGACTGCAACAGAAGCTCCTGTGGAGTCTTCCAAACTACATGTCATTGAGCAGTGGTGCTCCAACTCCAGTCCAGAGGCCAGATTCAGCTGGCAGGGCCAGTTGTTATCTAGCCTATGGGGCTCCCTTCAGGTCTGGAAATTTGACAGCAGGGGATTGGTGGCAGCATTAATTGCCGCTTGCATTCTGCCAAATTTCTGGACCATGGGGAGCCCCTGTGGACCAGATAATGTGGCCATGCATGCTAGATCATGACAGCATGTGGTTAGGTCAGCATACAAGATTGCTCTGGAGCCAAATCTGGGCCCATGGGGTTTGGCTGATGCATGGCCAGACCTAGGCATGTGGGATCCCACCTGTGGATCTAGTCTATGGACTGATTGTGAGCCATTCATTCATCTTGGGAGGCTGGGAGGTTGGGTACCACTGTCATAGAGAAGTAGGCAATTTCTAATGATTCAACCAATGAACTAGAGAAACCCTGGATTAGACCCACACTCTTTTCTTGTGACAGTAGACTCAATGATACTGGTAGAAGGTATGGAGGCTTCTGTCAGAGATATAAGCAATCCCCATATTGGTGCTGTCTGGCCCATGTTGGAGAAAGCAGTATGACTTGGATTCTGTCTTTGTGTGATCAAAAAGTTTTAACAAGATCAATGGAACTGGAAAACGTCTCAGTTCAAGAAAAAAAGTCTCTGAACATGCTTTGAAATTGGATCGGGATCATTTTCCATTGCTGCTGTCAGAAAGAGGTCAGTCCCAGAAAGATAGTCAGTCCTATTTCTCAAACCATGGGAGCTTATGATGGGAGCTGGCTGCTAGTACAAGCATTTTGCTATTTATATATATTTGAGGAGACAGACTTCAGAATGAGATAATGACCATTGTTTCTTGACAGGATTTTTGGAAGGAGTGTTATATTGTTTACTGAAGCAGTACATAGAAGTTGTGGTATCAAACTTACTCACCAAGCACGCATACTATTTTTCAGTCTGTATTTAGTAGCTTTCAAATCCAAAGAAGTTAAATTCAGTTCAGCCTCCTACCTGTTCCATGGAGCATGAACTATCAAGCTACCAGGATTGGGCTCCCTAGTTCTGACTGCTGATGGTAACCATCACAAAGGATGGACAATTATAACAGTTTGGGAGCTCCCACAAATGGAATGTCATAAGGCTTTTAGAGGAATGTTAATCAAAATTTCCATGTTGTCTACACTTGAAGGAATTTTGTTGCCAACTACGGTTGTAACTCTCTCCTCTGAAGCAAATGAAAAAAGGTATCATATATGTGGATATGGTCATGACCCAGCTAGAATTTCACTGGTCTTCGGGGATTTTCTTGCCAGAAGTGGGTAACTTGGCAAATATTCCTTGACCCAATCTTTTGGAACAAAGGAAATTCCTTGGATGGATCACAAATTATATAGCAGGGTTTGGCAAAATTTTGGGGCAGAGTACCAAAAATACCTAAATCTTGACTTGTAAGATGTTGGCATGCCAGGGGCAGACAGGGGGAAGCTGCAAGCGGTCCAATCCTTGTTGTAACAGTGCAATTCTGGCTCCTTCCCCACTGCTTGTCCTGAGGCATGTCTGCACCTGCTGTCAGCAATAAGCTGGGCCAGGGCTCTGCAGACCCTGTTGTAGCAATCTGCAGCCTTCCTGCTGCCTGATGCGAACAGCCTGGGCTCTCTGATGGGTGGCAGGGGCTGGCTGTGGTAGGGACTGGGAGGCTACAAGCTGTTACACTGAGGTCTGCATACCCCTGGCCTTGCTCGTTGGTGGTGGGGGGTGCATGTGTACCTGGGGTGGACAGTGGGGGAAGTGTGAGGGGCCTGATTCTTGTTGTGGTAGCACAGCCCTGGCCCCTTCCCTGTTGTCCACCCCAAGGCAACACGTCTCAAGGAAAATGCTTTCACATGCCATACTGGCATGCATGCCAGGGGGTGCCAACCCCTGTTATACAGTAAGCATACACAGATAAAAAGCAAATAGCAAATCTTGCTGCTGGTAAGGACTTGCTAAAGTTAACTAACTATCCAGGTTTGAGAATACAGGAATACTATAAGCATGAAAGGGGAGGCAGTTCCTATCAGGCTTTTAGTAAATACCTTTGGTGAATTAGAAATGTCAAAGAACATTCTGCAGTGTGACCCTTTATCATGCAGACGGAAATATTCCTATGATAGAAAAGTGGTATCATTTAACTCAGAAGTCACAACCCAGCTGGGGTTAGACTTATGAAAGCTACTGTTAATGTGTGGGATCCTCTGATGAAAGTTTGGGTTTTGGGCCATTCCTCTGTTCTGGCACAAGTTATTAATACAAGCCTTTGCCTTTTCTTACTTTCTGCATGTAAGAAACTTCCATGGCTCCCATTAAAAATCTAAGTGTTTAGAGGGAAATCCTTATTGGAGGATTGTTTTGAGGTAGCATGCCATGGAACTGAATCACATATTGAAAAAGAAGAGCCTCTACTACCCTGCATTACATGGTAAAACCACTGCAAGACACCAAAAGTTTGGGGGGGACAAGAGAAAGGAGCAGAAGATAACTGGTTGTGGGTTCTTAGGCAACATCATATTTATGGCCATCTCCAAAAAGTACTAATGAATATTAATATCCTTCACTCCACCCTAAATAAGTGTTTTGCTTTTACTGGAATATCTAAAGGAGACAGTGAGTAAGTGATTAGATATGAAAAATGAGAATTCCCAACAGTTTCTATCATATCAACTTTTGAGAGACATTTTCATACATGATAGTGTAGAATGAGAATGGGGAAAATTCTGTATGTTAGTGCACTTTCTTTCCAGAATCTTAGCTACACTGAAGCACCGGCCAGGATATTGTCTTTTCAGGATTACTGGATAACATTCCACGTAGTCAAGTCTAGAATGTTAGGTTTTCGTAACAAGTTCTAATTATCTCAAAAAAACCAAAGAAAAAAAAAGCTTCACAATTTGCTTAGCAAATAAACATTTACTTTTAACACAAATAAAAAAACAAACAGGGTTTGAAGTAATTTTTAAAACAAAAAATATATAAGTTAGTCAGTCTACTGCTGTGGTAGTCATGAACTTGTAAAGCATTATAACCAAGGACCTACACAAATTGAGAAAGCAGGTGGCCAGTATCACAGGCACAGGGCCAGCCACCATTTATGCAGGCTTATAGCAGTAGGACCACCCCATGCCTGATAGGCCAAGGGGCAGAGACAGCTGATTGGCTGAGAGGGCTGCCCGTCACATGGCCTTGGCTGCTGATTGGTCAGGATAGCTGTCCATCATGTGGCCCCGCCCCTTGCAGCAATCAGCCAATCAAGCCATCATGACTGCTCTTCTTTGTGCTGACAGTCCCCTTCTCCTTTTCCCTCTGGCAGGCTGTGTGGCTGGGCCACAGCAGCCATGAGGACCACTGGCTCTCAGTGGGAAGCCAGCATTTTATTTTTAGTATGTTCTTTTGTTTTGCGGATTTTGCAGACAAGGCCCAGTTTTGCAGTTTCCAGAAAACTGTTAATTGAGAAGGTCCCAAATTATGACATACAGTTTTAGATAGGATTCTGTACTTTAGCATACACAGAGCATGTTCTTCTGCTTCAATATTCTTTCATAGCTGGTTTCTCACTTTATATTATGGTCTAAAACATGGTACATGTCACTTAGATTTGTCGGCACAGGGGTGGGCAAAATATAGTCCATCTGCTGGATCTGGCCTGCCAAGCCATTCTATCCGGCCTGCAGGGCCCCTAAAATATTTAGAAAATGTATATTTATCTGCTCCTGGCAGCCTGTCAAAGATGACAGGAGCCAGGGGCGGTAGGACCCAGGGGAAGCCAGCAGCACTCACTAACAAAGCCAACACGGCTCCACCCCATCCCCAGCCTCCTCCTACCACCTCCCCACACCTGGAAGTCTCTTCCTGCCACAGCTTTCACTGCTTCTCTGCATGCAGCTTCCCCTAGCACCATCTGGCCCCTGGCTGCATCACTGGACCACTGAGGGGGAGGGGGTGTCCCTGCAATGAGGGAGGGAAAGAGACAGAGAAATGAGGGAGGGAGACTGTGTGTGTGTGTGCGCGCAAGTGTGAGAGAGAGAGAGAGAGAGAGAGAGAGAGAGAGGGGCTGCGGGGGTGTGCCTGTGTGAGGGGGAGAGGCTGTGTGTGTGTGTTCATAGGGCAAGTCCTACACACACACCCAACCATGCATATGCACCCTCACCCTGCCATACACACAGACCCCACCCCACCCCCTCACACAGCCCAGCCACACTCCCCCCACACACAGCTACCCACAAACCCCATACCCACTGACACCCCACATATCTACCACACATACACGCACATGCTCCGTCACCCCAGACCCACACCCTCCCCCACATACCCACATACTAACAGTCCCCCACAAACCTATACCTATGTCCCCCACCTCTCCCACAATATACAAGAGTAAGACTTCATTTTAAGCTACTGTGCAATCGCCTCTGTGTACACTACACAAACGCATGTAAATCAGGACAAAAGTATTTTTTGAAATCAAATTAATGAATGTTGTAGATTTTTAATTTTTAGAATATAATTTGGTATCT
>NW_017729022.1:124681231-124683271 GCF_001723915.1 Gavialis gangeticus | reverse complement strand
TGTAGATTTTTAATTTTTAGAATATAATTTGGTATCTTTCTGGTTCTGAGATGGCAAAACCTGTTGCTGAAAGGGGAGGGACTTCTGGCGGCAAAGGTCGGGGGTTAAGTGGCGGGACTTCCAGCCATAAGATGGTGACTGGGGGTGGGGCAACTGTCAAGGGGCGGAGCTACCCGTGCAGCCCCCGACAGCTTGCCAAAACTTGGTAAGCAGATCTCCACCCAAAATAATTGCCTACCCCTGCTTTAGCACTTGAAAAACATCTAGAATCTCTTTAAAATTGAGATTCACAAATGTCTGCCTTGTCAGTCTGCAAGGACCAGTAGCACCTCGCACCTAACACTATTTAATCCACTGATAATTGGGGCATAATCAAGAAAATGGATCAAACTGTAGATCTACCATGTCCTTTCTTGCTGACAGTGACCAGCACTGCATGGTTCAGAGAATAGCTAGGAACCCTACAATACACAGATATGGCACAATCTGCCCCATATATCAATGACTAGAGACTGACTTAAACACCAAAGCAAGAAGTTTATTTTTCATTTTTTCAAAATTCCTAATAGCAACTAAAAATTGTAACTTTGGACAAGACACGGTTAACAAGAACATTTGATAAGGATTGAACAAAATATTAAATAGCTGCTGTTTCAGTGAGGGCCACTGCAAGCACAACCTTAACTTGTTGCTACTGTGCAGTAGTGTGAGAAAAATACCATGTGATGTCTGGACTGCACAATAATGCTGGTTACTTAAGCAAGTACTAAATAACTGTGCAGTAGCAACTGTTCAGTTCGGCACACATGTAGATGTGCCCTCTGTGTCCTAACCAAGATTTAACCCACAGCAAAACTATATCTCTCACCCAACAATTACTTTATTATTTTAGCCGTTTCTTGTGAGGGACCTTGTCAAAGGCATATTGAAATCTAAATAAGTATCATCTGGCTTTCCTTATCCACTACTTTATTCATACATTCACAAATTAAAAGATTAATGAGTCATAATTTTCTTTTACAGAAATCAAACTGGTTAGGCACTTCATTGTGATTTTCCAGGTATTTTCTTATTTTATTTTTAATAGACAACTCTCCTTGGGACTTGGGATATGAATTCTTGTCCATAGTCAAAATATGACTCATTTTACTACACCTCTCTTCTTGCCTTACATTTCTGATCGTCCCACCAAGTCCATTATGGCTCTCAAAAACTAAACAATCTGAAGTCTTTTTTTCACACTTACGCATGACAGACTCAGGCTCCTGGTTCTATGCATGAAAGACTGGCAAAACACTGTCATAATGGTTGCTCTCTACACAGTCTCAAAAGATTATCTGTACAGCACAACACAATGTGACCCTGAGTACATCACTAGAAGTTCTGTGATAATAAGAAATAATTATAATTTTAGGATGTTTTGAGGCACTTCTAGTTGAGCTCTCTTTTCTGCATTTTCCTGTCTGCATACATATAGAAACTCAAATTAATTCATTGCTTCTCTCTCCTGCTGCTCTCCCTTTATTTGGATTTTCAAAAGAAAAAGATCCATTATAAAATTTGTAGATTACAATGGCATACCGCCCAATAATCTATTTAACTGGCTACCTGCAAATAATGAAGTGAGAGAGATTCTATCACTTATACTATGACTAATTTCTATTGTTCCACTATACAGTGATTTCTCTAGTCTGAAAAAGGTGATGCAATTGTTGCATAGGATTGTTCACATCTTCGTACAGGGATGTTTGTTATTAGACAGCCAGGGACAGACAAATTATAGACATATAGCCAGGGACAGACAAATTATAGACATTATAGACATTTCAGTTACATCACTATCTCCTTGCTCCCTTTCTGAGCTAATTGCTAAACCTTAAACTCAGATTGCCTTTGGAAGCTTTTCATAAAATATTCTCTTACTTTGCTCTTTTATATACTCCATGAGAGGGTATATACGCCATCACCTGATGGCGGATTACCACACTCGGGGGGGGTGGGGTGCTGAAGGAGATAGGTGCACAGGTGGTATTCTCTTCT
>NW_017729022.1:124674242-124678071 GCF_001723915.1 Gavialis gangeticus | reverse complement strand
TCAGGTCCCTTCTGACCCTACTAACTATGAAACTATGAGACAGACATTTCTAGCAAGCATGAAATGTTAGGTCACATTTGCTATGAATGATATTGTACTGCTGCATGAACATTATTCGAAAAGATTTTTTTTTTTTTTTAGCTCTACCCCATTTCTAGCAATATAACAAGCAATGAAATAAAACAAAGTTCAAAACTGGCACATATATAACACACAATAAAAAGCACTTGCTTTGTTAGCTTAGCAAAAATGATTTGAGAAATAAAGAAAGCGGCAATTAAAAACAATGGGTGCTTGAGCACTAAGGTATAATTCTTACTGACTGAAGAGTGCCCTATTTGAAGTTACCTAGATAACTATGCCCATACAGCTGGATGTCTTGACAAGGTAATAAATCTAACTGTATGTGTCAGTTAATAGATATGTATTTGCTAAGTCCATGTAATACTTTAAGTAAGTTTTTTCCAAAAGAAAACTTTTCAAGATTTTGTCATAATGAAAACAATGCCTGCAAAGTTATGAGCAACTCAACAACAACACATATATGTATGTAAATATAAAAAAACATTTTTTTAAACTAGTTAGACATTTGGGGGAAAAAAGCAGTACCAGTGCCAGCCTACAAAGGGTGAAAGACCTGCTGAAAGTCCTGTGGCCAGAGTCTTACTAAATCACATACAAAACAGAGAAATAATCCATACTGATTCCTGGCAATCCTCAGTTTCTGTGTTTCCCCTTTATTGTACATTTAAGGTTCCACAGACCAACCACCTGGAGATGTTATTCTCCTGAGTTGCTCTCTCCTGCAGAGGGAGCTGAGCTTACCCTGGAGGAGATCTTAGTGTCCTTCCTTCCCTGATCACATCTTCTTTGCGTATACTGGATTAATTCTCATAAATCCTGATAGGTTTAACCTCACCAACCCTGAAACCAGAGAAATATCTCCCCCACTGCAATCTGTGAAAATGGAAAAAAAGAAAGGCACCCCAACTCTGACTCTTCAATGATGGGACAAGATCATTTCAAATCATTAAAAAAATATATTAGAGCCCTGTTAACTTTATCCTATGAACCAGATACCAGTGGTAGGGAAACTTTTCATGAGACTATCTGATCTGGAAGAACACACCATAAATATCTAGGAACAGTACTTTGGAGATGTTTTGATGTGTGTTCAAAATCAAATTAATACAATGAAATTGTTTTCTAAATACATTATTATTCACCGTATGTGCTTACATCCTCAGGGTAGGGACTGTCTTTGTTTTCATACAGAATTGAACACAGTGTGGCCCTGGTCTGTGACTGAGGCCCATACATCTGTCAGTAAAGATAAACAATTAGAAATGGTGCCATTGCTATGCTATGTAACATTTCATTATGGATTCATCTAAACAATCCATTAGATATCACTAAATTACATGCTTTTCCATCAATGCGTATATTATTAATGATACTGTAACGGGGGGCTACCAGGGCCGATCTCTGTGAGGCCTGTCCACCTGTTCTTGGGCTAACCGCCTGCCATGCCTGGGTCTTAATTGATTAATTAATAGATGTAATTAGGCAGGAGGCTGCCCATTTTCTGCCCCGCTGCTAGGGGGCGCTATCGGAGGCTCCATTCCTCCCCTACACCGCAGCCCAAGCCTTGCTGATGACATCATGGTTTTCTCATACGTGCCAGTCCCTCACCATGGGGCCCAGAATCCTACTGTAGGACCCCACCTGGGTTTCTCCCTTCAGGCGGACCCTGCCGCCGTCATACCAGGCCACATATCGCCCTGCCATTGGTTCCCCTTTGGGTGCGGTCCCCTCACTGGGACCTTCGGCTCACACTAGCCCTGGCCCACCTCCAGGCCAGTCAGGACCCCTGGCTCTTGGGCGTCCCTCTCAGAGGGCCTCCTTGCCCTTCTGACCGTCCTGGTCCTGGTCCTGGTCCCCGCCTGGGCCAGTCAGGGGAAGCTCTGGCAGGCCCTGATGTATGACCCATACTCTTATCCCAGGGTCCCCCTCTCTGGGTCCTCCTTTACAGATGTGGGGAGCTGGGGTATCTCACACCATGACTAGTGCCTCAGGGTCTCACAGGGGACTCTCACTCCCCCCTGGGCAGCAGGTCGTGCTGCTATGACCGGTGTTATCTTTGACCCACACTCTACCTCCCAACGGTGGAGGACTTCCTGGGGTCAGGGCTCAGCTCTCGCTCTCTCTGGCTGAGCCCCCTCTCCCTTCACAGGGCTCCACATCGCCCTCTCTCTGGGACTTCTGATCACTGCCCCCTCTTGCTGTGGTTCCACAGCACTGGCCCCCTCCCAACTGGGGCTCCTAAGCACGGCCCACTCTCAACTGGGGCTCAGATGTTATATTTGACCCAAACTCTACCTCCCAGCATTGGAGGACTTACTGGGGTCAGGACTCAGCTCTCTCGCCCTCTGGCTGAGCCCCCCTCTCCCTTCACAGGGCCCCACATCGCCCTCTCTCTGGGGCTTCTGATCACTGCCCCCCTCACACTGGGGGCTCCACACTGCTCATAACACCCCCTTTACTCGGGGCCTTGGGGCTTCCCTCCATAGGTGGGCTCAGGTGGCCGTAGCCATGCCTGGCCCCAACTCTCCTCCTTGGGGTCTCAAACCCCCATAGGGCTCAGGCGGCCTTGGCCACACCTGGCTTCCAACTCTCCTCCTTGGAGCTTGCACCCCCACAACTACCTCCGGTGTACGCGGCACACCTGAAGGTGAGGGCTAGGGGTTAAGGCGCCCTGACCAGCCTTTCACCAGAGTGATCACTGGCCTGGCATTTCCTGGGGGCTCCCGCGCCACTGGGAGCCCCACCAGGCCACCCACTCCCGGCAGGGTGTAGTTTCCAGGGTGTCGTACCCAGGACCAGGAGCCTCCCACCATCCCCTACAGCTCCTCCCTTACCTCCAGAGGAAACTCGGCAGCCCTCAGGCCAGGCGATGTTGTTGACTCTCCTCCAGCAGCCAAACTGCCTTGTTGCCTAAAATGGCTGCCCTCATTAGGCACATGGAGGCTACCAGCTCCAGGGCCTTAAAGTGGCAGGCACACATAGTGCCCTGCCACAGATACATTACAAGTCTTTAATAGGTTGTTCTATTGATGACCAATGACTGGTTTAGGCATTATAGCATTATTTAAAACCCTCATAAACATGACCTAAATTCTTCTCTGAGACCCCTATATTCTGTTACACTCAAGTACAGTCAATTGCGACATTCTGCAAAAGCTTCCGATAAATATGAGGATTGATATTTTATTCAATTAAACATTAAAATAAATAACCACCAACAAAATCTCCTCCAGTTTAATCTGATAGTAAATTGCATTGTACTATGTTGATAAATTTAAAATTTTCAGTGTGCAATAGAATTTTGTACTGAAAATGTTCAGTAGTCTGTCATGGGAAAGCAGAGGGGCTCGCAGCTTGGAAGGAAACACTGAGGAACCCAAAAAGTTCTGAAAGACTAAATTTGTATGATCATCCACCAGCTGGATGACAAGATAGCAGTTAAACAGTTAACAGACGAGTGACAAAATTTTCACTGGTAGATTTTAAAGTTCATTGAACAGAATGGATCATTTCGTATTTCTCAGAACTAGTATGGCAGGCTGTCTGCACACTCAGGCAGATATCACCACATTGTTTTTCATCCATTTCTGGTTTGGAAGCTTTTCTTTATATGCTTGTGGGCCAAGAAGTCTTCTTTTTTTTTTTTTTTTTTTTAAATGAAAGCTTGAATTCTGGAGCACAGTTGTGCCGCTGGAGTAAATTATGCACAATTATGGTGTATTCAGGTACTGTTTATAATCTATCC
>NW_017729022.1:124661715-124669242 GCF_001723915.1 Gavialis gangeticus | reverse complement strand
GCAAAAAAGTTTTTTTTTTTTTTTTTTTTTTTTAAATGAAAGCTTGAATTCTGGAGCACAGTTGTGCCGCTGGAGTAAATTATGCACAATTATGGTGTATTCAGGTACTGTTTATAATCTATCCTATGCCAAAAGGCAGCACATTCCAAAAATATATCAATAGTAGCACAGCATTAAGAAAGCCTGCAATACTTTCATCAATGGTTTATATGATGGCATAATACAGATATGGTAGTATATTGTATTAGGCTATGTTTGTTTAAAAGCAGGCTCTAAGTATTTTTCCAGCTGAAAAGCAGAAATCTTTGGCAAATCAAATAAATTCAGGTATTTTTGACTAATATATTCTTACATTTGTATTTATAATACATATTATCTTTGACTTCTAAAATACATCTGATGATTTGCTCTTTAGTTGATCTAGCATCTTGATATTAATCATGTTGGAAGTGATTAAATAAAGATAATTAGAATAAATGCATTTCACTATACCATGTTACATGAGTTTTCAAGCTCAAAAGCAATAAGAGTTAATGCTTTCTCCAAGCAGTTCAGTAGCTAAATAATAAGTAGACAAAAATAAGACTGTAACAGGCTAGAAAACTTGCAGTCAAGTGTGCCACCATGAGGCAAAAATCAGTAAGCCAAGTAAGAACAAAAGAACAATGTCAATGTAATACTGGAAGGGTTTATAACTTAAGATAATTTGGCATCTGCATTAACTATATGGGTCTGAGACCTTGATCAATTTAGTTTCTAGACTGTAATTTTTTTCAAGACAGCTGAGCTCTCATTTATGACAAAAACAAGGCATTTTAATCAACAAAACAGTCATGCTTACCAACAGGAGGACAAAGGAATGCAAGCATACAAGGTTACATTTTAAAAGTGCTTATTCCATACAACTGAGGCTACATTTTCAAAAAGCTCAGTCCCCAGTTAGGCATCTATATGAAGTGGTCAGACTTCCAAAGAACACCACACCTAGCAGCTGCTCCTGAGAGGAAAGTGAGATGCTGGGTGCTGAGTACTTCTGAAATCTGGCCACCTCATGTAGATTGCTTAATGGGAACTAGGCACTATTGAAAATTTAGCCCTGTGTATCTGCACTCCTTTGTCCTTGTGTTGGTAATAATGGCTGTTAAATTGATTTAAATGGCTTGTAATCTTTGTCTTGTCATAAATAGGAGCTCAGCTGCTTTGAAAAATCTGGCCCACAGCCAAGGTTTCTTGTTGTGTTTTGTTTTTTTAAACTCAGAAAAGGCCAGTCTGAGACTGCCAGGTCAGAGTACACTAGTTATGCTGTTTATGCAGGGATAGTACATATTAGCCATGTTAAAACATTAATACCTATATGCCACACCAAGTTTTTCTCATTCTTTCACCATTAGAGCCTGATAGTGGTATCTGACCATTCTTTTAAACATCCTATATTAGCTCTCCATTGTCCCTGTACATCTTGCTACTAATAGATACATCAGCTTCCATTTGTTAGTATTTCCTGAAAGATTCATTTCTAATTCAGGGAAAAGTTTATCTCCTGTATTCAGGAGAGTGGAAAGAATCTTCGTCATGAACCGCTGTGCCAGGTACTGAACAAAACACAGATCAAATAGTCCTTGCTCTAAAGACCTTATCACCATAGACAAGGGATATCAGAAAGATACAGACTGGGAAGAGAGCATGAAGAAACAGAGACAATGCTGGTCAGCATGATAGGCAGTAGTCACAGCACCTCAGGAACCAAGGTGTCATCAAATGTTTTCTCTAGGCATATTGACAAGGCAGAGTTTTAAGGAAGGGTTTGAAGGAGGGTTATGAGATGGCTTTATACTTCTAGGAGGCTCCTACCAAGCATGAGGATCACCATGGGAGACAGTATGAAAATATATATGAGGAACAAAGACACACATTTTCTCTTGACAGGATTGTCTCCTTCCTGTTGGATAGGATCCTACAAGAATACTTATACAAGAAGGTCTCTCTCTCTCTCAAAAGACTTCTTTCTGAACAACTTTGAAGACAGGTATTCATAAAAAAGATTTTCCCCCCATCTTCCCCTTTTTTGGTTGAATTTTTTTGGCAGCCATACTTTTCTAGTCATCAGGAGAAACAATTTTGTTCCTAATTTTCTTGCAATGCTTGTTCATAGGTATGTTCTGAAAGCTTCTCCTATTCAGTACAAAGCTGAAATTAGGAGAGAGAAAAGGTAGGGTCGCAGCTCAGAACTTGTTCTTTCCTTTCTGAATCTTCTTGGAATCTCTTCTTGATATTTTTAACTGTTTTATTTTTCTTGGTTTATTTTTCCCTCAGTCAGGGAATGAGAATTCTTGTGTGAACTGCTAAAAGGAAAAACTATGACTTGAGGAAAGGGAAGGTTTCCTTCTTTCTTCCAACTTCTTGATGGGAAAATTAGGTCTCAGAAAGAGAGCATTTTTTGTATAATAAAATACTCTACTTTAACCCTGAAAGAAAAATAATTTGAGCAAGAGGTTTTCTTTTTTTGCTTCAAGACAAAAAATGCGACTTGATCAACTCTGTGGTGTGCTGGGCCCTTTCAAGAATCTGTGCTTGGAGTGGTCATGTTAAAAGACAACCTTAAATTTACTTATAGAGAACCTAAATGTCTTCTATTATGTCTACATCTGTTCTTGTCACTAGAAGAGTCATGGCTTCTTGATGATACAGTATATGAGACCAGGAATTATTTTATTAACCTAACTCGTAACTCTCTCTTGGCAATGCGTGGGTCCATAGTTCTTGATTATCATGCAGTAAGGTGGGAGAAAAAGATCCCTACACAAGATGACCTTCAGGAGCCAAATGAATCAATACTTTTCTACTTCCCAAAAGAAAGAAGAAGAATAAAACAGTTTGGGTCTGGTAAATTACATAAAAACTAAACATGAACAACAATGAGAGAGAATGTGAAGAATGTGAGGATGGAACCTTGGGTGGCAGTGACCATGAAATGACAGTTCAAGATCCTAAGGGGAGAAAGGAAGGAGAGCAGCAGAATAAGGTGGGCATGATCCCCTGGGAGGAAAATCTGAAGGGAAAAGGAAAACTGAATGTACAGGAGAGCTGCTGCCTGGGTTGGCTCTGACCACATCCCCCGCTCAGCGAGAGGCCAGTGGGGTGGAAAGCCAGGCATACTGCAGTTGGGGTCCCCATGCCAGTGGGAGAGAGGGAAGACTCCCTCCCTCCCTCCACCTGAGGTGCTGCCTAGGCCAGTGTCTGGCCACGCCTCCCCACCTCCCTTTGGGGACAAACCCCACAAGGGCATCTTCCCCCTCAGGGCACACCCTGGCTGGGGTCCCTGCAGGCCAGGGTTGGGGTTTAAACCCCTTCTCAATCATACTTGGTGGCCTGTCAGGGCCTGACCACCTGCTGCCTCCCCTCCCCCCCCAGCTTCCCTCCAGCCTTGTGGCTGCTGCTGAAGGAAAGGGAGGGCTTACTTTAGTGCTCCACCCACACCCCAGCTTTTAGCCTGAGCCACTGCAGGCATGTGGCTGCATTTCAAGAATCAAAAGTAGATGTCTATTCACTTGCAAATAGGTTCAATCTACACAGGTTATACTAACCTGCAAAGACTGAATCAATTCAGGTTCTGGCTTTTTGAATGTTTGTACTTAGCCCATGAGAAAGTCATCCCTGACCAATCTGATTTCCTTCTCGGACAAGGTGACAGGATCAGTGGATATGATGTACCTTGACTTTAGCAAGGCTTTTGACACTGTCTCTTCCAACATTCTCATTAGCAAGCTAAGGAAATACAGGTCACATGAAAGTAATGCAAGCTGGATTCATAACTGGCTGGATCATACCTCTGCAAGTAATCATCAATGGTTCAATGTCTAGTTGGGAGGAGGTAACAAGTAGGGTTCCCCAGGGGTCTGTCCTGTGTCTGTTGTTATTTAATATCTTCATTAATGATTTGGATGATGGGATTGAGTGCACACTTAACAAATTTGTGGATGACAGCAAGTTGGGTGGAGTTAGAGATACTCCAGAGTAGGGCTAGGATCCAGAATGACCTAAGTGGGAGAAATGGCCTGCAATCAACTAGATGGGCTTCATCAAGGACAAATGCAAAGTTCTGCACTTGAGATGGAATAATTACATGCATGAATACAGACTGGGGAATGACTGGCCAGACTGCAATACTGTAGAGAAGGGCCTGGGAGTTATAGTGGACCATAAGTTGAATATGAACCAAGAGTGTGCCCTTGTTGCAAAAAAAACAAAACAAAACCCTAAAAGCATACTGGGTTGCATCAACAGCTGCATCACTTGCAAAGCAAGGAAAATTATTCTTCATCTCTAATCAACAATAGAGCTATTCAACAGGAGTGCTGTGTCCATTTTTGGGCCCCATTCTTCAAGAAGGATATGGACAGTTTGGAAAGAGTCCAGTGCAGACCAACGCAACTAACTAGGGGCCTGGGAAGCAAGACTTATGAGGAAAGGCTGAAAGACCTAATGTTATTTAGTATGGAGAAGAGAAGACTGAGCATGGATTTGCTAACAGTATTCATATACCTGAAAGGCCGCAACAGAGAGGATGGAAGAGGCTTTTCTCTGTGGCTGTAGGGGACAGGAGTAGGAACAATGGCCTCAAGCTGTAGAAGGTGAAATCTAGGTTGGAGATTAGGAGGCACTATCTGACTATGAGGGTGGTCAAAAACTGGAACAAGCTACCTAGACAAACTGTACAACCTCCATCCTTGGATGTTTTCAAAAGCAGGTTAGACAGACACTTGGCTAAGAAAGTTTAGTCAAGAATGATCCTGTCTTGTGGGAACCGGGCTGGACTAGATGACCTTGTGAGGTATCCTTCAGCCCTACTTTCCTAAGAGCAAGAAGAGCATAATTGCTGAATGTATGCTGGTAGAGCTATTGCTGAAGACTGGAAGAGATAACTCGTCAGTTATGGAATGGAGGAGATATTAAGATGGAGAATATAACAATACCATATTTACCCAAATCCAAGACAACTTTGAATTTAAGATGATCCCCAATAATTAGAATCTATACACGGAATATGTATATATTGGTTATAATTTTCCATATATAGAATGTAATTATTGGAGGGTCATCTTAAATTCATCCCCCCACTGCTACAAGGAAGAAAGCAGTGAAGGGGGGATGGCAGGGTGTAGTGGGGACAAGTGGCTTGACACCTGCCCCTTGTCCCCTCCACTTGTTCTTCCTGCTCCCTGCTCCCCACCCCTGATACCTGCAAGCCCCATGCCTGCCCTCCCCACAGGGCCAGAACCTCCCGATGCCTTCCCCTGCTGCCTGCCCCCTACCACCTCTGCCCCCTTTGCAGCCTCTGAGCCTCCTACCCTACTTATCAGTCACGACTCCATTCTAGAACAAAACACATGGTGCCTTTGGCAAGTGGCAGCATCTGGTGTCCTGGGGTCAGAGCTGCTTCTCCTGCAACTGCTACTGGGTTGCTGCACCAGAGCTACTAAGTCCCCATGCCCCCCATGCCAGAATGAAGCTAGAGCAATTACTGATGGTAAGTGAGGGGAGGAAGAGGCAGCAAAGCAGTGGCTGTGGCTCTGACTTGGCCCCTAAGCCCCAGTCAGAGCCCCTCCCCACCCCACCTTGTACAAAAATGCAAGACGAGGGTCTTCCTCCCTCCCAGTGATGAATGGGGAAAACAACCTTGCCTTGGATTTGAGTAAACATGGTGGCTGCTGACAGACATGAACCCCCACCAAACAAAACAAAACAAAAACCTAGAACTTTACTGGAAGAGGAAGCACTTTAGTTTGACCCAGCTCCCCAGCACCTGTATCGATTATGTGCTTCAGCGGAGCTTTTTGGTTCTTTTTTCTAAGGCTGATTCAATAAGCTATTAGATAAAAGCACCAAAAAGTCCTGCTGAAGCATGCAATCTATACAGACATTGAGCGTGCTGGGTCAAACTAACATGTTGTCTCTTCTGGGCACACACTGCGCTCAGTGTCGGGGCACACCAAGCTTAAAGTAAAGCGTTGTTTAGTTTTGTGTTTTTCAAGTCTGTAAGCAGCCCCAGTATGTATATCTGATAATTACAGTAAGAGAGCTTATTTAAAGCAAGAGGATGGTTTCTTTCCTGCGCCTGCAAGATAAAGGAAACATGAAAGAGGGAAAGGGTAAGGAATAAGAAAGAACCATATTTTCAGATTCACTGGAGATGTAGGTTCAAAGACTTACCTTACTTTCCCAAACCTAAGACAATTCTGAATTTAGGACAACACCCAAATAATGAGATTCTAATTGAAAAATTATAAATTAGGTGCAATTTTCAACATCTAGACTCTTTTGGAGGGTCATCTGATTTTTTTCCTTCACCAATGTGACAGGGCAAGCTGGGGGACGGGGGGGGGCAGGCAGTGGGGGAGCCAAGTGGCCTGAGCCCTGCCACCTGTGTCCTGCCCACCACTTGCCTCCCCAGCTGCCTACCCCCTTCAGTGCCTACATGCCCTGCACCTACCCCCCCAGAGTGTCTGTACACTCTGGCACTTGCCCCCCTACCATTTGTGCCCACTGCCATCTGCCCTGCCCACCCCCCCTTGCCTTCCCTGTGGTATCTGGTCTCTGGAGCCTGCACCCCCTGACACCTGCCCTTCCCTGTGATACCCCTTCTCTGGCTCCTCTGCCTCTTGCCTGCTTCGCCTCTATCTACCTCCTGCACTGTCTCTCCATCCCTCCCACTGCTGTCATCCCCACCTCGCCTGCCATTTCCTCCCTACTACTGACCTTCCAGTCACAGCCCTGGCCCTGCTCTGGCTGGGGACAGGTAACAGAGTATGTGGGCCCCAGCCCAGCCAAACAGAAGCTGTTTTAGCAGCAGCAGCTCCAGCCCTAGCCCTGGAGCTGCTTCCCCTATTGCATAGCCAGGCAGGGGCCAGAGGCAGCACTCTTTGCTCCCTGCCCCTGGCCAGAGTGGGGCTCCAGCCAGAGCCAGGGATGTGACAGGAAGCTAAGGAGTGGGGGGAGGTGGCAGGGAGCAAAGGCATTAGAGGGAGTGCAGAGGCTGTGGTGCAGGGGAAGGGGGAAGCAGCAGCCACTGCCCCCTGCAAGCTTGTACTAAAATCCCCCCTTCCCACCACTGAATGGGGGGCGGGAAATCCCATCTTGGTTTCAAGTAAATACTGTAAGTCAGGTCATTTGTCAACAGTAGTGGTTCTGATGAGAATTTATATTTTTTCTACACAGATTATTGGAAGTCAAAGCACTAATAGAGAAAAAGTGCTTCTCAGAGAATAAGGTAAGGTATGATGAAGAAAAGAGCCAAAAAAAGAACTGATGAAGAGCAGAACAATCAAACAAATGCCTGGTCACACTGGCTTAGTGAGAACATTCAGGAAATAATTTGGTTTAGAGAACTGGAGGGTCTATGCTTTTTCTACAGGGACCGAGGTTTCCTCTCTGCTGGTTTAGTGCTTAGGAAATACTAAGGAGACAGTTTTAGAGATTAACCAGGTTGCTTGGCAAATCTTATTTCCTGTAGTTCTTACTTTTTTTTTT
>NW_017729022.1:124643371-124661612 GCF_001723915.1 Gavialis gangeticus | reverse complement strand
TTTTTTTTTTTTTTTTTTTTTTTTTTTTTTTTAAAGTGAAGGAAAAAGAAAACTTTAAGTTAAAAGCAGATTATAGCTCCGATACCAGTTTCCTATCTAAAATCATCATCTAACATCACAGTATTATTAATCTTATCCTTCTCTCTGACTGATTACTGCCCTTACTAAATTATACATGGGGCTTCCTGAGGTCCTGGAGCAACGTAGGTTTAGAAGGACACAAAGATAAGCTAAAGCCATTGTATCTCACCCTTTCCCTTGGCACAGCATGGAATTTTACCTCTGTATGTTTCAAGATCTTTCCACATCTGTGGAAATAACCTGTAAAATGTGAGATGAGTGTAAATCAATGCAACAATGCTTGCCCAAATCTGTAAAGAATCTAAACAACGGATGGCAGAAGTGGGTTCTATCTTTGGAGATTGCAACTGTCATGCCCTGCTTGTAATGCTAAATGGGATAAATGTCCTTGCTAAGTTTTATGAAAACCCCATGGAGTGAGTACAGGTTGAGAAGCATTGTTTCAGAGTTTCTAGACAATGTAAAGCAATGTTCATGTGTCTTAGTGGCAAATCACAAGCAGCTACAGTTCAACCAATCTTTTCAAACTCAAAAGTTGCCTTGCCTCTGAAAATTCAGACTGCCAAGGAGCATAGCTTATTAAAGCAAACTGTGGACTATAAAACAGTAGAGAACTCTGCAAAAATAATTAGAGATAATACTAAGTTTGATAAGCAGTTGTGTTATGAGCCCCAAACAGAATAAATGGAGCAAAGGGGAGCTTTGTAAAATGTACATGACAATGATAAATGCTGGTAGATTGGGTCTTCTTCTCCTAGTCTCTCTTATTAATCTAAAACTATGAAAAGACTGTATACAGTGTCACTAGATAATGCAAATGACAAGCAGTCAACTTAAATTAACTAGTGATTTCCTTCTAATTGAAGCCATTTTGATTTACAGCATACTAATCAATTTACAACTCAGTGCATGCATCTACATGTGAAATTAAGGTAAAACAAACTCCAGAATAAACTGCTTCTGGGTGCAGCACCTACATGCATGCCCAGGACAGCAGCAATCTGACCTAAGGCAGAGCAGGCCCAGGCTGGCAGGGGGCATGGGGATCAGCCCAGGCTCCAGGTAGTAGTGTTCGGCAGCAGAGGGGCTGGCTGGGGCATAACAGTGCTACACCTGCAGAGCTGTGGGGCTAGGCAGCAGCCAGGAGTCTGGCCACTGCTTGGTCACTGTCTACACATGCATTTCAGCACAATAACTCCGCTGTAAGACAGTACTGTCCCTGACAGTATTATCTTACAGAAGAGTTAGTTTACTGTGCCCCAATACCAGCACACATATAGACAGTGATACTCTACTGAAGAGCTAATTAGTCTACTCTGTAATAAAGTGCATGTGTAGATGCATCCAGTTTTACTTTAGCTAAAAGGAAGCTGCTCTGGTTAAAATAAGCTGAATTTCAGAACAATTGCTTTCTGTTGAAATAGGTAAACCAGATGGAGTTTAAAGGTTTATCAGACAGAGAACACAAAATCATTTAGGAGAACAAAGGGGGAGCAAAATATACAACATATGGAGAGGGGGAAAAACAGTTTAGGCTACAAAACACAGGCATACCTTTAAGTCCACACTTTAGTGTATTTTATTATATAACCATGATCCTCTTCCTCCCAAATGCACTTCAAACATGATAGTCCACTTTCCCATCAAAACAATACAGTAAACATGATGTAAAATACAATAATGGAACTTAAACTCTTTTTGAAAGAAAAATCAACCCTGTACCTGATCTTCACTAGTTAAGCCAAGGTGCATCACAAGATAAAAATGCACTAGGAAATCAGAATTTGGCAGGACATCTTGGCGCCTGGTCATCATAGCACAGATCAGCCTGTATGCTTGAAGTTTGCCTTCCTTATATTCATTTGGCAAGGTTGTTGCCTGAAAAGATGAATAATTTTATTACTACAGCCTTTTTACTTGCTAAATAAATAAACGCTGTATTTCCAGCAAGGTATATTTATTTGCTGTATACTGCATTTATATTTACAAAAATAGGCTTTAATTCCACGTATTTAATACTGCAAGTATAGACTTCTTTTTATAATCTAGACATCAGCATAGGTAAACAATTGACTATGATTATTTTTCTAATATGTTTAGAACCAGGATTGCAGAAATAGTGTAAAAACAATATAACAACATGATAAACATTTATGAACCAATATAGATGTCCAGGAAAATACCACTCCATGTAGAAATTAAAACTACTTTACCTTGAACAACCATGAGGCAAATATTCTGAGCGGTGGAATTAAAAGAGGAGGAGAGGGAGTAGACTGGTTATCCACGCTTATAGCAAGATTGTCCCTTATCTGATTTTTTAAAAAAAGGTAGAAGATTAATAAAATATCCTCTAATATTGTAACACAGCTATTATTTATAACACAGCCTTTTTTATCAGAAGTAGCACCTTTACAAATACATACAAATTTCCACTGAAGCTGAATTCAACAGGAAAACTGGAAATATATTAAGCATATATTATCATCTTACAGGTGTTTTCTTAGAATCTACACTAACATTCAGTATTAAGACAATGATTTTATACTTTCACTGTATTGCTTCTATTTCACTGAGAATAAATTATCTTAAATCCTTACTGTCATCAAAAAGGAACCTCTCTTTTAAGGTGTGCCTGAACAAAATTCAAGGAAACATTTCTTAAAAGATTTAATAAACCATCCTCCCCTGTAACAGTAGACATTATTGCCTTGTTCGTGGTTAATATCATAGTACTTCTAAACAAGTGGAGTGAGAGGTCAAAAATCCTTGAAAATTCTAACAAAAAGTAATTTTACTAGTTAATGAACTTTAAAAAAAGAATATACTGTAAACAATATCTTTCTACAGTAGTGTTGAAGTGTTATAGTAGTAATGATGGTTCCGAAAATGTACAAGGGGCAAAGGTTTTTTGTGAAATCTTTTAATGGACCAACTGCATAGCTGGGAGAGCAGCTAGAAAGATCATGACACTTTTAGCAAATACATTACTGTTGTCTTTACATTAAAAGTATGCATTAGAAACAATACCTTTGCTAGTTTGTTCCATAATTCATAGAGATACCCAAAAACTCTGGCATGGATTTTAGGTGACTGGATATTGTTGACATCTCCAAGGATTCCCAAGATCCTCCTCCATAATACAGCAGCAGAATCAGGATGCCAACCCATTAGGTTTCCACCAGCAATTATACTGCAGTCATCAGCAAGGAATTCACTGCTGTCTACAGAATAAAAACATGCAGTTGATGTTAGTTAGAAATGGGATGTGTAGTCTCTTTTTTGATCAACAAAATGTAAACAGTAATAGAAAATAAGCTAATGTGACAAGTACAAGCAAAGAGATTTTCACAGGGACATATGGAGAGATCAGGATGCCTTAAATCCAAAGGGGCTCCAGAAGATCTGCCAAAGCTACATCAAGGTCCCATTAAAGAACAGGTTTCACAATGAGAAATACCCTCACCAAGCCTCAAAGAAATCTGTCATGGTTGGATGCTTAAAAAAAAAAAAAGTAATATCCTCTAGAAATGGATGGTAAGTACTAATGGCTGCAAAGTTCACCAAACAGAAACAGAGGTAAGTGAAATACTTAGGCCATGAACAGATGCATGGTTGAAGAACTCAGAATTCCACTCCAATCTGGAACACTTCAAATTCAGAGAACATAAGCTATCAACAGATTTGCAGCCATCTGCCATACCTCCTCACTACAGCACTTCAAAATCACTGCAATGGCACGTGGCAGCATGCTTTACAGCAGCGGTCTCCAACTTTTTAAAGTAGGAGATCACCTTTGGCATTTAAAAGCAACCCAAGATCTACCGTGTGCCGCTGCAACTCCCCTGCCCCCTTGCCCAGCAGGTAAGTCTGCAGGGGGGTGGGGGGGACGCAGATCAAGGCAGAGGGAGAAAAAATGATTTGGGGGCATGCCTCCCCAGCAGGTAAGTCCTACCTGGCTATGGCCCCACTCAACCGAGCCCTGTTCCTGCCTCTGCGGCACTGACCCTCACTGCGGGGACCTTGATCTAGTCCCCGCCCCTTCCTTCCTCCATGGACTGATCTGCTGGGTTGGGTTGCACATGTACATGCACATGGGCACTCAGCCCCTCACCCCAGCCTTGGATCGACTCCAAGAGGCTCTGAGATCTGGGCCTGTGGAGAAAGGTTCCTTCTATGTTTTCTCAGGCTCCAGGGATTGCCAAGGATGGTCAAGTGCACAGGAGAGAGCTCAGTGGTTGAACAGGGTGGGGAGTAGGGAGGGAGGAAAAAGGAACAGAACACTGTGGGATGCCAGAGAACTAAGCAACCCCTTGCTGTACTACATTTAAGAATGCACGTGCAACTGGAAGCTCTTCAAAATGAAGCGCTTCAATGAAATTGTGGTGCCATCCAGGATCAGTTTTGAAGTAGCTCAGCCATTTTCAGAATGCTTCATAGGGTGTGTACATCTGTCCAGGACCTTAAAGTATTGACAGAGAAAAGGTAGTCCCAAACTGTCAGGATTTGAAGAGGTACAAGTCGATGATGTTCATACCAGGCCACAAATCACCTTCATTTTGCATAACAAACTTTTCTACTGTTGAACAATATGCTCTGAACACTAGGCACTGAATATACTTTTATTATTTCTGACATCCACCCAGAGAACATGAAAGGGTGGATGGTTTGGAAAGAAGAGTCACTTCATTTTGAGTCAGCACATCTGCTGTTGGAGGAAGTAATATGTTTGTCAACCTGTCCTCCAATGTAAACTCTAGAAACCAATACTGTCTCACACATATGGCTATCTTACCTCTCTGAGCTCTCTTGGAGGCAAAAGAATTGATGGATAAGCATATAATATAGCATGAGACCAAAGTATAATAAATACATTTCACAAAAATCTTGAACTCAACTCCTTTCTGGAACAGAAAATTTAACTTCAATTATTCCTGTCAGTCACAAGTAAGCACACTGATGGATTTACTTCCCCTTCCTGGAAAACTGAATGAATCATTGAATCATGTATTTCCCATTTGTGTTTTGTTGAAAAGAGCTTGCTAGGATAATACGCCAATGTCTGCTGCAGACGTGCCATGCGAACTGCTGTAAGCATAACACTTTATGCATGAATTCCATAGCTGTACTGTTCTCTTGCACAGGAAAAACAAGTGTGCCCATATCTGCCTGTTTTATAGGCAACTTGGCCCTTTTATTGTCTGTCATGATATAAATGGAAATTTTATGAATCAGGTAAGACCTATATGCAAGCTTTGTGAACTGATATTATATGTAGGCTTTTTTTTTTTTTTTTTTTTTTTTTAAGAGCAACTTCTCTGAAGTCCGTTTTCATTTTACTTGATGTTGTTTAAAATTATAACATCAAGCAAAATGAATGCTGTTGTGCTATGGATAGACCAAACAGGGTAAAACTATGTACTGGTAGTGGTTTGGAACTACTGCAAACCATATGAAATATTGGTACACATCATGAATGGCAATGGGAAAGCAAACATCCTGAAGGTCAAGAGTTGTAAAGCTGATCTAATACCTGGAGTTTTAAGTATCATACTGGACCCTATTGAATAAATGAAAGCATTCAGCAGTCTGATATCTAGGGCAAGTTTCCACTTCCTTTATTCGTAGACACGAGGAAATAAAATACATGAACTTCCTTTGTTGCAGAGGAACTTTTTCTATAGCTCTGAGAGAAGAGAGTGCAAACCTACTTCTCTGCTCAAAACACCTTTTTTAAAAGGGTCCCTAAAAACAGACAGGGGAGGAGGGTGGAGCACATATAGCATGGAAATGAATGTTTTAATGAATTGTAATAGTCTGTCAGTAACAGTGTTTCATGAAGAGGAGGTTTTCAAAGGCTACTGAAAGAAGAGGGGTAAGAGCCAAAGGTGTAATTAGCTTACTGCTCTCATTGACTCCCATCAAAATAATTGTTTACTACAAGACTGACAGATGAAGGCAGGAGTCACTGGCAAAAACTTGGGTGAAGATACTCGGAGGTCTCTCTGTTATGTACTTAGGAGTAATTTCTTTTTATTGCAGTCATATACACTGCCAAAGAACATAGAACAGCATGAGAATCCTTCAAGAGCAGAGGGCATTTGTTTTCTAGCAGAATAAACTGGAAACCTGAGTGGAAGATCCTCCATTTTGGGAAGGTTTTCTCCTTGGAAAACCACTTAGGAACCTAATAGCTGGAGTAGGATTTGGCCTAAATGGAATCTACTTGATTGGCAGAGGGGGCGGAGGGTGCGAGGGTTCTGGAACAGGTGCTTGAACCTTTTTTTTTTTTAAATTTATTACGAGATCTGCCTCAAGATTTAGGAGAGAAACAACATGCTTCCTTGGAATGTTCCTGCTGGAGCTTCTGGAAGAGGAAGGCTTGACGAGCAGAGCACAGAAGCAAACAGAAGCCAAACTTGAAAAGGAATTGTTCAACTCCACAGCTGATGCATTGGCAGGTTACCTACACCCACATTCTAGAACAGCGGTTCTTAACTGGGGTATCATGAAATCCTTTTAATGGTGCCCTAGGGTAAAAGGAGGTCAGCCCTATAATAAACTGGTTTTTGAAATGGGGTGCCACTGAATTCAGAAAGGTTATGAAAGGGTGCCTTGAGTCTAAAAAGATTGAGAACATGTCCAAGAAGAACTGCATTGAATAGTGTAGGACAGTGTTTCCCAACCTTTTACATCCCATTACACATTCATATAAATAAAAAAAAATCATGGCACTCGCCCCCTCTCCCCAACAGATAATATGGCCGCTGCCACCACTCACTGCCCCACGCTGCAACTGCTCTGCAGGAGTGCGGGGGGTGGCGTGAGGCACTGGCTGGAGCTCCGCCCCACCCCGCCAGGAGCCACGTCCCCCCAAGAGCATACGGAAAGAGCATTCATTATTTATTTATTTGTGTGACTTTTCCAAAATTCCATGGCACACCTGTTCATGTCTGACAGCACACCGGTTGGGAAATGCTGGTTTAGGACAAGGGTATCAAGCATATGGACCATGGAGCTGCTTAATCCATCCTAGCGGGCTACCAGCAAGTCACTAGAAGGTGGAGATGTGGCCTGCTGCAGAATCTGGGGGGGCCTGGTGTATGGAGTGATCAGCAGCAAGGGGGTAAGTGAGGACTAATACAGTCCTGGTTGGCCTCTGGCAGATTTGTCAATCACCACTGCTGTGGCCCCAACTTCTTGACCATTGCAACCTCAAGCACATGCCCCATGCTCTGTGCCAGGGCCAGAGCTAGAGCTGTTGCCACACCATGGGGCATACAGTAGTAGCTTCAGCTCTGGCATGGGGCATGTGGTGGGAGCCAGAGCTGCACCACATGTCACACACCCCATGCTGGAGCTGCTGTCACTGCTGTTTGCCCTGGGATGGATTCAGCATGCAAGGAGATCTATGGTCCAGATCCAGCCCAAGGCACAAGGTAAAGTTGACACCCCTGGTCTAGGATAAATGCTTTCAGCCTCATCTCCTTATGTTTTCAGTGTCTCTTGAGAAATACACTTAACACTTCATTTACAAGTCCTCTAAATTAAAGACAACTACCTGTGCGCTGCCCCTAAGTGAAATTGCTACCTTGGATGGGCAATTAGGCACAAGGATGAAGACCAAATTGCTATAGCTAATTATCAAAATTGTAATATCCCAATTCAATACAAACCCTGAAGTATTTTAATAAAAATACTGAAAGGTCCATGTTAATTATATACCTAGCCTTTTTATGAAACCAGAACATTAAATACTGAAATAAAATTAAGCTGAATACTCAAATTATAATGTGAAAACTGTAAGAAAAGCCTCAGTTAGTGGTGTCTTTTTACTGCAACTCTGAATATTGTTCTCATGTGACACCAACATCACATTACAGTCCAATCATCCTCTCCCTAACTGTACACAAATTGGGGAGTCAAATCAGGATTCTCCATAGTGGAATGCTTGGAAGGAGAAATAGAAGCTCCCCTTTCATACTTAGTCTCTCAGAAGCTTTACAGTAAGTGAACCGTGGGGCTAGGATTCTATGATTTGGACAGAGTGAATTTAGGGAAGGATGTTGAAATGTTGCCTACTCCTCCAGACTCAACAAGAGCTGCAAAGCATTATTAGCAGTCAGATTATCCTACATGTCTTGTGCAATGAAGCCCTAACAATAATTTTGGGACAGAGATTAGCAGTGCTGAAGAAAGCTGTGGTCTGATGTGAGAAAGGTACAGCCCAGAGAGCTTGACAGACAATACTGCAAATGTCAGAGTTAGCCCTGAAATACAGTAAGGATAGGAAGGTGAAATCCTCTCCCCTTTCTGCACAAAGGCTGACACTTCACTTCTGACAATACAAATTAAAGGTAGCTCCTTTAATTGGACCTGGTGCTTTCTAGCGTGTCTAATCTAAATAGGATTTAAGAGTTAGGTGTCAATATTTAAAGCAAGGCAACACTCTCTAAAAGTTAGAAAGTTAGTTATACACAGCAAATCTGTGGAATAATGACAACCTGATTTCAGTATTTGCCCTTCTAGTCTACGTTACTCATCAGATTATTTTACATAATTAGTTTTCTTCTGCATGTGCAAAGGACAGTTTTCTTGTATTATGTATGAAAGAAAGCTACCAATTTGCTAGCTAATAATCCTTGACACATATTATATTACAATCTTCCTTTTGTACAGATGACAACCTGAACTACTGAACTGGTTGCACTGATTCATTGCATAAGTGAGTTTAAAAGAAGAACTGAATATATGGAATAGATATCCCTGAAACAATATAGTTTTCCATAGAAATTAGCCTACCAGAAAATCCTGTTTTACCAGATTACTATTAACATCAATGACTTATAAATATTAGATAAAAAGGAACCTTTACAAAGAATGAAAAGAATACAATAAATAATCATAAATGATATACCCCAATATGTCAAAATTATAATAATTAAAATGAAAATATAATTTACTTGGACATGGCTTCCTGAAGGTGTTACTTTTATTAAGCACATATTCTAATGCATCTCCAAAAGACATCAGAGACTTCCATAACATTAGAGCACACACACAATACTCTCAACAAACATCAACAGATAAGAGGTAAATCTATCCCACTGAAGTCAATACAACTATTGCTACCAACTCTAATGGAGCAAGGATATGAAACATGCATGCATTGTAAAAGAGTATAAATACTAAATTGCAATTAATCATATCCTGCAGCCTGACTTTGTAAATCTCGCTTAATAATAGGAGCCTATAATTCCCATTTCTTATTCATCATTAATACAAAATGCTTGGAAATAAAGACTCCAAAGGGTTAAACCTGGGAAAATAATCTTGAGGGGAAAAAACTGCAGAAGGTACATGCAGGGAAAAAAAGAAACACGACAATAAAAAAAAATATATATAATATCTTTCTAATCTTCAGTAACTGTGATCTGGGAAAGTGATAATGATGTTTTTATTTGAACAAGCACAATAGATGGGAAATAAAAACAATAAGGTTGATACTCCTATATTCTTAGACATCTTTGGAAACAGATTTGTACAGTTACTTGCCATACCTTTTTCCTTTTATGCCGTACCAGATGATATACAAATTAACCAGTTTCATTCACATTTTTATAAAAAAAGACAACTATCAAGATGCTTAGAACTTTTTCTAGTAATTTTTCTAGTTGCAAATCCTTCAGTGCAGAATACCAGGTTTTAGCAGATACAAATCAAAAAGGGACTATATTATTGCTGCCTTTATAGAGACTGTATTAATGGAAAATTAATATAATAGCCTCATAATATCTAGAATACTAGAGATTAGGGGTGTGAACAGGTGTTCATTTTTAGCAGTGGAAATTTCCCAGAAATTTAACAGAAATCCTTCCAGGAAAAGGAACAGTACAGGCATTCAGCTTACAACTGCCTCCTTTGCCATTATGCAAAAAAGAACAGTACAGGCATTCAGCCTGCCACTGCCTCCTCTGCCCTGCCCCCCGCACATTCCCCAAACAGAAGTGATTCCAGTCTGGGGAAGGCATGGGGAGCAAGGGCTGCTCCAGTCCTCCCAGTCCCTAGGGACTGGAGTTGAGCATCAGGGAAATAATTGGCAGCATTACCCCATTACTCCCTCCCCTCCTGGACCAGATGGAGGAAAGGGAACAGCAGCACAATCCCTCTTGCCTATTCCCCAGACCAGGGTGTCCCATGTATATGTTATGTGCAACTGATTTTTTTAAAATGATATCCTGAGGAAAATAATTTGAAAAGATTGCATAATGTTCCTCTAAATATTTTTCCAATATAAATTTATTATTCTACATCCCTTCTCGGCTTAAGCTACATATTCAAGAAAAGAACAAGCTAAGACAAAAGCCACACATTTAAATTGAAAGAGATAAAAACAACTTTTGTTAATATTTTTAATTAGATGCTCCTTATTTGCATATCTAAAATTTAAATAGTTGGCAAACTGAAAGAGATAATCAGCTAGATTTTCTAAAGTGCCTGAGCTTTGGTCTGCAGAGTAAAAATTAGAAAAGTTAAGCTAAATCAAATTAAGGCTATTTATGTCAAGTGTGTTCAAACAGGGATTTAAGGTGGTTTATCCAATCCACTTTCACCTTTAGTTAATTCAAATAATCCACTTGAGTGTCCCTGGCTAGAAAAGCTCCAAGAAATTTGAAATTTTAAAATTTGAAACACAATGCTCCTATCACTTAGGCATTTCTGAAAATCCCTCCCCAAATAACAATGCTGTTAATCATTTAACCACTGTCTAAATGCAAGTTCAAAATATTATTACCTTATAAACATTTAGTATGGAGAATTCATAGACAGATTTTTTTTCAACTGTATATTAACATGGACCATCAAAACTCATGGATTATCTATAAACACAGTTTGCACACCAAGTACAAAATACCCCTTCTAAACAGTATCAAGTTTCACACATGCTAGTGCCAGTTTTAAGTCTAGTAAACAGAGTTTCTTAGCTTTCAAACAATACTTTTTGGGAAATGGCAAGGATTTTTGCGTTATGTTTTACTGGACTAATGTACAGTTGGGTGAGCTGTTATACAAGGTTTTGGGCATCAGGTGCCCTTCCTCAGATCTAAGCTTAGACCTTAGGTTTAGATTTGAAAACGGGCTCTGGATGCCTGAAACCTTGCTCATTAGCTTTGCTAACTGTACAGTTGATCCCATAACCCACGTCGACGAGCATGCGCATGTGGTTTGTGGCACTGCACTCCTAATTTACAGCTCAGTGCCAAAATTTGACAATGGGAGATCTCAGTGTCAAAAAAAACACTGTTAAAAATGTGGCACGGCACACGTGGCACCAGTATGTGCCACCCAATATGGAGCCTGGCCAGCCAGAGCAATGCTCTGGCTACAGGCTAGACACCAAGCAGTGAGATCAGTGCAGCTGCTGCCCCAGGAGGCCCCCAGGACCCCAAGTAAGGCTGCTGGGGCCAGTACAGGTGCTGACGTCAACTTCCCTTACCCCACCCCACCCGGGTTAATATGTGCTGCTGCTATTTTTCCCATGGGAAATGTGTGCTCCTGCACATGTACACTCATCTGGATGCGCTCATAGAGGCTGTTACAAAAAATCCTTGTCTGTCATATAGTTCCTGGAACACCACAACTACAACACCACTCCAGACCTACAACGCTGTCTCTCTTCCTCAGCAATACTCACTCTTCCTTCATTTCTAAATACATATTCAGGCAGAGTAACAAAAATATAGCATAATTTCTGGTAACTCCACCTGATTCACAGGAGCAAACATTTTCTATTCCTGAATTCTCTCTTGATAAACTATCTAGTTAATTGCTACCATAGCTCAAAGTAAAAGATAATCAGGCCCTCTGCATGTGCAGATAAAGGCTCAATGGACTCTAATGAGCAATTCACACAATTGCAGCTCCTGCCATGCCACATGTACATGGCAGGAGGTGCAAATGTGGGATTGTACATTAGATCCCATCACACCTGATTGCCAGTGCAGGGGGAGCCCAGGATCGAGCTTCCCCTGCACTGTCAAGAAGCAGGCTCCCACAGCTGGGAGCGCCACACACCCCAGTTGAGGGGCGCCCAGCCACAGAAGTGCCCTACACACCCCTAGGGCTAAAGGATCTCTGTTGCAGCGATCCCATCCCACCCGAGGTATGGGGAACCCCCTGAAGCCAGAGGATAACCACAGGGCCTATGCCCCATCCTTGGCATGTGGGGAAACCCCTGGGACCAGAGGATTCCTGCAGGATGATGTGCCTACCCTGGGGGTATAGGAAAACCCCCAAGGCCAGAGGATCACTGAGATCCTCCAGCCCCAGGGGTTTCCTGCACCCCCCGAGTGCAGGTTCCCCCTTTGGTGAACCTCTAGCCCAGGGGATTTTCCGCAACCCACACTCCTAGGGTTTGCCTTACAGTGATTCTCTGGCCCCAGGGGTTTCCTGCACCCCAGAGCCATAGGGGTCACAACAGTCGCAACCTCCCCAACCCAGGGGTTTCACACCCCTCCTCCCCACAAGCCCTCAGGATCATGGCAGCCACCATCCCCTAAGTCCAAGGGTTCTGTGCTCTCCCGGACCCTGGGGATCCCAACTGCCACAATCCCTATGGTTTGGGGGTTTCACTGTGGCCACTGTACACTTGTGTGGCTGGGAGCCCTGTCAGCTGATGGGGCTCCCAGCAGTAGGGGAGACCATGCTACACATGCAAATTAAGGCTCAACAGGAACCAGTTATATAGTACCTATTTTCTTTATAGCTGGTTGGAGCTTTTTATTGTATGACAGATACTTTGCACTGGTCTCCAATTAATTGTGCAATACCTATAATGTGTAGAGGGGACCTCAGAGTGTCACAAAGAACCTGGAAAGTAGCTATTCTCTATTATTTATTAGTATTGTCTGACATTCATAGGCGACGCACAGGGTGGACATGGAGGGGGGCATGTGCCCCCCCTAAAATTGGCCCTCGCCAGCCAGGGAGTGGGTAGTGCCAGTCAGTGTACCTCCTGAGAAGTGCCGGCGGCATTTCTGGTTTGCCACTGGCTCTCCTCCTGGTGACTGGCTGTTGGGGGACCCCCCCTCTGTCGGCAGTCAGCAATTGATGCTCCGCGAGAGCCAGAAGGCACCAGTCACCCATGCTGACATTTCTTCTATTCTCTCTTTTTTTTCCCCCTTTGACTCCCATTTCATTACCTGCTCTCTATATTTGCTGGGTTAGTGACAATGCTTTTCATTTTTTTTGAAAGTTGTTATGTCTAGTCTTGGGAATCAGATATACTGTGATGAAATGAAAGGTGGCAGTTAACATGCATTCTTTGAGGAGAAGTTAGCATCTTTCCTTATCAGTACTAGTACTGTATACAAGGTACTGTTAATATAATTTCAAGCTTAAGAATGAGACATTATAAATAGGTAAAATATTTTAAATTAAAAAAAGAACTTTGACACTAGGCTTAAATTTCATGTCAGACATTGTCATCTACTTTAAAAATAAATACTGTTCTACAGAACAGCATGCAAGCATATTGAGAAGTAAAATTTCTATCAGATATGTTTCCATTGTAAACATAAAAGTAAATAATCAATTAATTACTTTTTACTGAACATTAAGTACCTGTTAAATTTGCAGCATCTGAAGGACTAAGCTGCAGCCAATGACGTACATCTGGATCAGCACAAACATCTGTGGTTGTATTAACTTCATGGTCTTCTTCACATGTTTGCCAGGGAAGCAGGGTGATGTCTACTTCGTTATTGTAGCCAAAGGATGTGTCACTACTAAAACTTTCACCTAAGGTAAGCAGGGATTTGAAAGACACATGCACTACAAGAAATATACTGTAAAATCAGTAAACAGTACTGCATCTTTGATTAGTCAAACTACCATGTCATCACAAATTACTAAAATTGGCCCCGAATAAAGTATCTAATTTCCTAAAACTCACTCTTTTCTCTTTCCTTGGGACTTCTGTGAGACTGCAGGTCTGTTTTCAAATCCAATTCAGCTGGACTGCTGCTCCTTCGCACTAAAACCTTCAGAGAACACAGTAGCAAATTGTATTCTTTTCAGCTTATTATTAATTTGAAAACTGCTTTATATTCTATTCAGATTTCATTTATGAAGATGCAAATCATTTAAAACACGAATATTACTGTAGATTAATTACAACTTAGTCAAGATATTTATAGGCAAGTATTGGACTTTGCAATTTCCTCAAAGTGCCAAGGGTAAGGACTCTAGCATGTGTTTTGTTCCTATACTCATTTTCTTATAAACTTTCCCCTACCTTTAAACTTCCCTACAGTAATGAATAATATAAATAGGGTTGTCTTAAAAATTCATTCCGTGTTTCTATTATTTAGTGTGTTTGGGGCACCTATTGAAACCTTTGCTTGGCTTTCACACACCTTTTCTGAAAATCAGGAGGGTACTCTTGAAGGGTGTTTTTACAAAAGTCCCTCCCAATTATGGCAACAAAGTCAACCCAATGGATGGTAACAAGGATCATCATGGATCAATATCTAAAGTCTCATGCACACCCTGAAATAATAATGCCAATGTCTTATATCAGAAACATCATAGTCAATAAGCAGCACTTATTAGTAAATAATTTCCAAAAATATTGACATTTTCCAGATTCTGCTTCGATCCAAAGCGTTCAAAAGCTAGGCACTGATGCCATCTTCAGGTAATTTTCTATTCTAATATGATATACCCCTGGCCCTCACCATTGACTTTGGTTTTAAATATCGTGGACCAACTTTAAAATCAACACTTCTTATACTCCCATACAGTCTTTATGTGTTTAAAAATAAGGAAAGAAAAAAGAAAAGAAAAAAAAGAACTAAATAGTGGCAAAACAGTATGTCAGTTTGCCCATTATTATTAATTATATGAAGAGAAATAAAACTCCATGTTTATAGGATAGAAGAAGGATGGAAGACTTAGTTGCCAGGGAAAGCTTAGCTCTAAATTTCCTAGATTATGTAGATGTTAAAATCTAAATTTAAAATGTATTGATGTGGGGTTTTTGATTATTTTTGTTTTATGTTTGCAATGAATTATCTTAATTTTTAAAAAGGAAATAAACCAAATATTAGAAGAATGTAACAGTTCCTGATCCATTGGCCAAGCCTTATAAATGCTTTTTTCCCTACACAGGCTTAGGAAATCAAAGTACATCCACACTCAGGACAGACAAGATTGCATTTGCCTGGACTGTCTTTCAAAAACTTGCGACTAGAACTAGTTTGGGAGTGAATAGAATTGAAAGTAATCTCTGAGTATCATGCAGCTATCTGAACTTTTTGGAAAACTCTATTCAGTTTTATTTTTCCCATTGATTCCAGGGTGAGGAACAGTCAGAAAAATCTGGCAAACAAAAAATGTTGAGTTCAGCACTGGTTCATATAATATGCAACAAAAACGGCGAGAAGTTCATTTTCAGTTTGCAAAAAAAAAAAGGGTGGGGAATATGAAACTGATAACAGCATCGTTAATTAATAGTCAGTATTTTGCAACACAAGCCACTCCCTCATCCTCACCCTCCCAATTTGCTGGTCAATGTTTCTCACAGGTCTGGATCTACCTCCCTGCAAAGTACTTGGGATTTATTCCTGAATAGCTAAAGACGCCACTGCAAAGTGAAGCCAGGCAACAAGAGGAGAAGAACTAGGGATTTAAACTGAACCCTTTCATGTTGCACTGTACTAGCCCTTCCCTAAATATCTCCAATATTTGCAATTTGTTATTTGTGCTGTTTATTCAAAAGTAGCATTAACATTTAAAATGCCTGTGTATCAGAAAGCTGACATACAAAAAGTTCTGAAATGCAGAGCTGAGTGTGCAAAGTGTAATCATCAGATATTTATTCTGGTACTATGTAACTAATATAAATTATTTATAAAGAGAGTTATGAACTGATTGTTTATATTTTATGCACTCATATGTACATAAAGAAGCTGAAGAGGGTAAATGACAAGAAAGGGTGTGGGGGCAGGAGCTGCTATGGGTATGACTCTGGCCCTGACCCAGGCTCCAGACCAGAGTTAGAGCCACAGCAGCCACCAGCCCCAACCCCAGACTTTGTATGCAATTATAAGATGACCTCCCTGCCACCGACTGACTGGAAGGTAAAAAAACTTGTCTTAGATTCAAAAATAAGGTAGTTTATATATTTAACAGCTAGAAGTTTAATTCCAATTTCTATATTATGAATAGAATCAACAAACACTTGACATTTTTGTTATTCTTTCCAAATGTTTTATGAATCTTGTCAATAACCACTTTCTCTACTTCTGCCTTACGTGCTGGGCTTCATGTTCTTTCTTCATATATCCCTTATTTTCTTGAACAGATTTAAAGTCTGAAGAACTTAAATTCTGCGTGCTCTCGGTCTTTTTCCCTGTGGAATACATATTGAAATTGTAAAAAGGAACTGTGTCAAAGAAGAAATACATGCACTCAAGGAAGTGGAGAAAATGGGAAAATAATTATAAATGCTTTACTTTTGAGTCTTTAGAATCTTTCCAGGATTTACAAAGAAGTGGTCCACTATGACATACTATATTGCAGGATTGTTATTAATTCATTTATATGGTGCAAGTGCATAGTATACGGAGAATCCCCTCAAATAATGCAACTCACTGAAGAAATGGGACTACAATAGAATGTTAGATGTGATGTACAAAATGTAAATACAATGCTAGATACTGGAAATAGGAAGTAAAGCATCAGTTACATATATCTGCTGTAGTTTTATGCAATCTTAAACCAAATTTATGTTTACAAATTAACTAAAAATTTAATACTTGCTAAATATTTTGGTATGTCAGAGGTGAAAAATGAAATGATACTCCCCACAGAACAAACATTATATACTGTGGTTATACAAGATTCCTGGTATTTTTTCACTCATGTGACCTGTCTGAAGATACTTTTTCAAACATAAAATAGGTAAAATACCACCAGACTACCCAATGATGTCAAATAAATTAAGCAAGGGAATCAAATCTCTCTCATTTGTTCAGTGTCCATTTAATAAATGTAGTTAAGAAAGTCTGCTTAACTGTTCTCCACCACAGTTGCTGATTACCAGTACAGTTGATACATACAAGTTAGTATCTACAATTCACCAATAGGTGCAGAAATATCAAAAAATACAGTATTCTTGTGTGTCTATCATATCATCTAACTCTGGCAAGAGTTCAAATTAACATTACCATGCTATTCCAGTACAGAACAATGCAGTGATAACTTTTGTTAACTGTAAGAAGAAAACCACGCTAATTAGGAAAATTAAATTAAAAAATGTATTTAAAATAGGATGATAAACATGCATGACTTACTTAGACTTCACCTTTTAGTGATGCCGAATAACATGCTACACTATGTAAATGAATCCTGGGGTAAGCTAAATGCACTCTTGTTGCCCAAAACAGACAGCTGATTTTGCATCTACATTTTTGTAAGATATGGCTTCCTCTATACCAGAGGTTTTCAACCTTTTTAGCCTCAATAACTTTTCTGAATTTAGTGGCACCACTGAAAATCACTGAGCTAGAAGCTAGCTCGTGCTCTTGCAAATAATGGTGCATAACGTCACTCCAATGTGCACTGCTCTTTCCTCTCCCCAGCTCCAGTCTACACATGAGGGGCAAGGGCGACTCTGCTGCTAAGGCTTCTTCTCCAGGGTCTCACAAGCTGATGACTGAAGACACCTTCCTAGAGTGGGGAGGGAGAGGATGAGCTAGGTTGAAAAGTGTAGCTCCACAGTCCCACGTTTGCCGGGCTACTTGTCCACAGGTGGCAGAGAGCTGCTTAGAACACGAGGGGAGCCGCCTCTAGAGGGGCTGCCAGAGGGCAGGGAGGGCAGCAGCAGGAGTCCCCAGAAGAATAGCTATGGGTGTTGCTTGTCTACAGGATGATAGGGTGGCTAAAGGGCACCAGTTGAGGCTTACCTCCTTGCACAGTGACTAAGCATTATGGCTGGCATTCCATTTGATCAATCCTTTATATCAGTGGTGCTCAACCTTTTGGGTAAGTACAGACATTCAAAATGCCAAAGACTGAATTGATGCAATCTTTGCAGGTTAGTCTATGCTTGCAGTGGCTCAGGCCAGAAGCTGGGGGGGTGGGACGGAGGGGGGGG
>NW_017729022.1:124639971-124643164 GCF_001723915.1 Gavialis gangeticus | reverse complement strand
GGGGGGGGGGGGGGCGCGGGGGGGGGGGGGGGTCGGAAATGCTGCTAAAGCAAGCCCTCCCTTCCCTTCCACAGTGGCCAGGCCAGAGGGAAGCTGGGCTGAGGGAGGGGGCATGGCTAGGCCCTGGCAAGCCAGAGTATAATTGGGTAAGGTTTCAAACCCCCTCCCTGGCCTGCAGGGACCCCAGCTGGGATGTGCCTGGAGGGGGAGGGGGGAAGCAACCCTTGCCAGGCTTTTGAGGGGCAGGAAGAAGAAGCGTGGCCAGAACCTGGCCCCCAGTCACATGCCGGCTTGGCATGGCTCCCTAAGGTGAAGGGGGCAGGGAAGGGGTTTATTCTCCCCTCTCTCCCTGGGAACCCAGCAGGTCTGCCTTGCTGGGGTGCAGTAGCCCCTGTCAGGATCCCTCTCCCCTTGCCGCTCGAGGGGCGGCGGCATGGGCAGACGCCTGCCTGGCATGGCCCCCTGAGGTGAAGGGGGCAGGGAGGGGATTTGCTTCCCCCTCCATTCCCTTTCCCACCAGGGGACCCCAGCCAGGGTCTGCCTGGCCAGGGGCGAATAGCAGAGGCAGCAGCTGGGGCTGGCAGACCTCCGCTGTGGTCCCCTCGTGGGAGAGGGGATGGAAGGGGAAGTAGTGCCCGCCCCCCGGTTTCCTTCGCCTTAGGGGGCCATGGCAGGCCAGCGTCTGCCCATGCTCCCGCCCCGGTGCTGGAGTAGCAACAGGGGAGAGACCCTGACAGGGGCTGCTTCACCACTGTCAGGCAGACTCCAGTTGGGGTCCCCCGAAGGAGCGGGGGGGGGGGAATAAAACCCCTCCCAGCTCCCTTTACCTCAGGGGGCCATGCTGGGCTGGTGTCTGGCCATGCCCCCACCCTTGCTCCAGCTAGAAAGCAGAGGGGTGGGGCCAGCCCTGCTCTCTGGAGCAGACAGCACAGCCCAGCCCAGCCCAGGGCTGGAAAGCATTCAGGGATGCGGGGGAGACTGATTTAACTTAAACCAGGAAGGGGTCTGGGACAGAAGTTCCATAAACCGATTTGACTTCAATCAGTTAAGCTGGATACTACATTCAACCAGGTTTTATCTTAAACCAGTTTTGGTCATTTTGAAACTGGTTTATATACACTGAACATTTGTTCTGTTACAGGTTTAAGCCAGTTTCTGATCACTTAAACCAGTTTGTGTGTAACTTCCGTCCCTAACCTTTGGCTCTGTGAGCTGGATGAGTGGTGTGGAGTGGGTCCATGGACTGGAGACCCCACACACCAGGGTTGGGCCAACATGCCTGGGTCAGGCCCCACATGGCTTCAGCTAGTTCTACACCATCTCTGCCTGGTCCTGCGTGCTGAGTCCTGGGCTGCCTTCATTCGGCCTCATGGTACAGGATCAGGTCCTGTACACCCAGTATAGATAGCATGTGGGGCCAAGGCCCTTGGACCTCCCCATGGGAAGCCCCGCGAGTGCCAGGGGCTGTATCTGGGCCATGGGCCAGAGGTTCAGTATCCCTTGCCTGTGTTATTAAAATATCTTAGAGCAAGTGGTCAGAAATTAGCAGTATTATTACAGAAGCATGTAAGCGCTGCATTGAAATTAGTTAAGAAATAAAATAATATTTCAAAAGCTGAAAAATATGACTTAGTGGATAACTTAAAATACAGGCCACGTTGTACACAACTGCTTATATGAGCAGATATTATGGCAACAATACATTTTCATATAATAGCAATAAAACTTTTGTCTCACAAATCACAAGTGTAGCTTAATGAGACACTAAGACAACTTAATGCACTACTTCTCTTATAAATCATGACAGTTACCTTGAAAAAAATCCGAACTAAATTGGTCTGTAATATCTGAAGTGCTACTGCTTCGAGTAATTTGTTGATCCTGGTCTGCAAATGGACCACTTGACTCTGTCCCTGTGACATTTTCTGATGGCTGAGATTCTTCAACTTCTGTAAGTATCAATTAAATACATGTTACAAATATTTTAACACTATTCACACACATGCTTCCTCCTAATCTAGACAAGCCATATGATAAACCAAATATTAATAAAGCATAAATGTTCCAAGACTAAAATGAAAAACATTAGTTTAAAAATGCTTTATTGAAATTATATTAAATTTGGACAGATGTCTAGCAGAAATAAAGACTAATCCAGAGAAAGGGAAATGAAATTATTGGAGGTTCAGAATGTGTGATGAGGGTTCAAAGGGGTGGCAGGAAAACAGATTTAAAAGAATAAGCCTATTTAGCCTGGAAAGAAAAATGGAAGAAGATACGCAAATAAGTAATATAAAAATGACCAGTCTGGTATTCCCATTTACCTCACCCATAATGAAAAGAAACATCTGAATATGCAAGGTGTTTATCAAACTATTTGTATGTTATATCTATTCTGAGTTATTCCACTCATTTCAGAGGACTTCAGTCAAACAAATAAGAAATCTCAACAGTATTATATGTTCCTATAAACCACAGCATCTAGGAGTAGACTATTCCCTCCATTCCTCATTTCCTCCTTCACATTCTGTACTCCCAGCTAAGTTGCTCTGAAATGACCAGTACTTGCTACTGGCAGAGAGTAGATATTGAACTAAGCAGGATTCCTTCCTGAGCATTCAAAGATATGCTTAAGTCTGACATCTATCTCCTGCACTCCTTAGGACAGGGGTTAACAACGTACAGCCATAGACTGGGTCTGGCCCATGGAGCTACTGGATCGAGCCTGTGGAGCCAGAAGGCTTTGCCTCTGCCCATGTCCATGTTGGGACTGGGCATCTAGAAGCTGCGCCCGCATTGCTACTGCTTCTCCTTGCTCCCTGCTCCCCAGCTGCAGTGTAGGCACAAATTCCAGTTGATGAATAACTTCTGGCTGTGCCTGTACTTTAGCCAGGAATTGGGGAAGCAATGAGAATGCAGCTTCAAGTTGCCTGGCCCCAGCACAGCTCCCCAGCAGCTGGAAGCTGCATTGGTTCTGCAGCCAGGGAGTGGGATAGAGTGTGGAGAAACAGCAGTGAGAGTGCGCTTCCCAGCTGTCTGGCTACAGTGCAGTAGGGGTGTGCAAAATGGGCCATATCGATTCAGATTCGGCCTGAATTGGGAACAGTGATTTGATTAGTTGATTTGGATCACTGTCCTGATTTGATTTGGCCGAATCCAAATCTGAAGATTCAATGCTGATTCGGAGACTCAG